>NC_041386.1:47762400-47828860 GCF_002162155.2 Triticum dicoccoides
CTCGGAGAAGGGGGCCCCTAGCTAGGGTTTGGGGCTGGCACAAGGGCACGGCGAGGAGGAGGATCCGCGCGTGAGGTGGGGGGTGTCAGCGGTGGGGTTGGGGGAGAGGAGGTCATCGGCGTCGGCGGTGGCGGCGGGGTTGGTTGGGGGAAACATGGGGAGTGGAGGACGAGGAGAGGCGTCGGGGGAGAGACAGAGCAGGGGTGAGAGGCTGAGGTGGGGCGGCGAGGAGATAACTTAGCAGTAGCGAGGGTTATAAAACCGCGCTGCTACTATCAACTAAGTAATAGCGTGGGTTTATAACCGGCGCTACTACTATGACTGGTCCCGAGGGGCACGGTGAAAATCATTTAGCAGTAGCGAGGGTTATAAACCCGCGCTGCTACTATCAACTTAGTAGTAGCGGGGTTTATAAACCCACGCTACTACTAAGTAGCAGAAGCGCCCTATTTCAAAGCGCGCTGCTGGTAAAATTCTGTGTATAGGCTTTTCCCTAGTAGTGTAACCATAATTGATAAACCGTCCTCACAAAAAATATGATTTGGATACTTCAAAATATACAGACTGAATTGAGTGGACAGACATTAACATAGATCGTTGTCATGACTGACCACACACCAAAATCGGCAGTACTAATGAACAATACAGGGTTCACAAACACAAATCAAGTATCGAACAATAGTATTTACTATAGACAAGCAAAGTTGCACTAACTAAACTCTGCAGACTATTTCTTGTCACCGACCTACGGGAGGAACCCCGCATAACTGACTAGGCCATGGACTTCGTGTGAGATGTCTACATACACCATCACCATCTTGTCAACCTTGGAGAAGCTAACAGAGTGGTCTTTCCACTCATAAACATGATGATGAAGACAGGCCGCATCAGATTTGTTGGGAAGCTTTACAAGAACCACACCCTTCGTAATCGAAGCACAGCCAGGAAATTGTTGTGGTCAAGTACAGCCTCGAGAACATGCCTGACAACAATGCTACATGAAAACACTAGTTCAGGACACGTGGCGACAAGGACACAGCCGCTGGATAGTTCAGAAGTAGAACTCATCATCAGGTCTTCCAGTTCACACGGCATGACTTTGAGAACTTCATCTCCACCGCGGACCTAGTTCTAATTCAAACAGAAACCATATTTTATTACTACCTCCGTTCAGAAATATAAGATGATTTTCGATATTATACTCCATATATGACTACATATACGCACAGAAATGAGTGAACAAAGACACTAGAACATGTATTAAGTCACATTTTAGTATTAGATACATCCGCATCTAGACAAATCTATGACAAGAAATTTGGGACAGAGGGAGTAGTTGAAAGTAATCTATAAGAAATTAGTGTCAACCTCTCGCATGTTTTGGTCAAAAGAGGAATTTAGAACCGTCATTTGGCACACTAAAATCACATGCAAGATCACCCAGAAAGTTGTACTACCAGTACTAGTACTGCGTGTTAGATGAAAAAACACGATCAAGATCGAGAAAAAGATCGCCAACAAGAGATATTACCTGGACTTGCTTAATGAGGGATCCCAGAGAGGGGGGCTTGGACAGGGCGATGGCTTTGAGCTTGTCTGTGGTAGTCTCGGCGGGGTGCTTGCACTTCTTCGTACCATGAGCCTCGACGGTTTTGGTCAGAGCCATAGACATCACGTCGGCTGGTGCTCCGGTGTCCATCCAAGAGAGGAAGCTGAGAGAGAAGAGTGAAAGGAGGAACGAGATGAGGGAGAAGCGAAGCGAGTGGGGGTTTTCTTCAAGAGAGGAAGCTGAGAGAGAAGAGTGAAATGATGGTTGCTTCATCCGTCCAACTTACTGCTGGAAAGGAGGGGGTTTTGTGATTTGATGGCTCATTGGGAATTACTGCGGCGGTTCGATCGGGGTAGTCTACCGTCACTCTACTACGGAGTAATATAGTGCGTGGCTGGTGGACCCAGGTGCTGGCTGTCCCACACGTCGGCGAAAGTGAGTAATTTAGTGCATGGCTGGAGGAGGATCCGCATGGTAGAGCGTGTCCACTGTTTTTATGAAGAAGAAAAATGATTACAGCAAGCGCTTCCACTGTTACGACGGAGGAGTGCAAAACACGGCAACCACTTGAACATACACAGTGCTCCTACTACTAGGCATGTGTAGTGGTTCATACGTCAGTACTACACAATCTTGTTGCTAGTGTAGTAAGATATGGCGATAACAAATGATGTTGTGCGCATGTCAACTACTCCTATATGTAACATAGTACTGCTTTTTGACTGTCCGGTCGAGAATGAACGGTGAGATCAATGTTAATAGAACTAGGTCCATAGCGCACGGAGAGTATGGTGCTACAGTACTCCACGAAATATGAACCATATGAAGCACGGATAGTGTTAGGCAGGGTGTACGAAGGGTGCACGGGATGGGAGAAAAAGTTCCCTTCTCGTCCCACTTTTTGGTGTTTGGCAGAGTACATGAGGGGTGCATGAGTCCACACTAGTAGGTTGACAAAAATACACGAAGAGGAAACAACTATATTGAGATGAGAATGCAACCAAACACACCCACACGCTTTGTGCTACAGTGACTGATCTGCACCGTCTGAGTTTGATCCAACGGCCATGTTGCGCCGAGACATGGACATGCCCATGCAGAGGGCGCATAAACACCACCGAGGCGCACGACATTGGTGATGCAGGGTGCAACCGCCCGCTCCCGGTCGACGGGAGCCAGTGTCAGGCGCCTCACCTCGGACTCCGTGATCTGCTGCGCCGCCATGGCACCAGGTAGAAGCAATGGGGAGAGAAGCAAAGGGGGCGAAACGGTTCAAAGGCAATGCAATCTACGGGAAGGCGGAAGGAGCGGGGAATCTATTGGTTTTCACCACGGTAAAACACTAGTCGACGACTTCTCACATCACGGAGCAGTGGGTTTTTACAGGCGGAGTCATCGTGACTAATTGCTGCCGCGCCTGCTCCCATCAATCAAAAAATTAAAAATCCTTCCGCGCCTGCTCCCATCAATCAAAAAATTAAAAATCCTGCCGCACCCAAAGACCAGAGCAACACCGCGGTGGATATTTAAATTTACCTGCCGGCAAGTAGATAAAAAAAGGGGTGAAAAAACAAATGTGGCGGCGGCCTAGCTAATCGGTCGAACTAGCCCACCTAGCTAGCCACCGTGCTTCACTGATGTACTTGGCGGGAAAGGTGGTCTTTCGTGATTTGACGACTCATTTACTTGCTTCGGCGCTACGACCGAGGAGGACCCAGAAAATGTGCGGTAGGGCGTCCCACGTCAGGAAGAATATATGCGTGCACCACCCGGGAGGACCCCGAAACCGTGCTGTAGGGTGTGCCACGTCTCGGCACGGAGGAAAAATGTGCGTGTAAAAATATACTGTATCGGACATAGTACCTATGGTTCAACCTCGGGACCCAGCCAGTCGGTCGAAAACACCCCACTAGCCACACAACTTCATCATGCAAATGTGGCACGGAGGATAGATGTGGTTAGCTCCGTCTCGACCAGCCACAGCGTCTCTTGTTCTATGCGATTCTTCTATTTTCCAAGCTTTTTTAGTTGTAATAACACCACGGCAAGCTAGCGCCGCTCTTCGTGTGTGCCCGTGCAAAGGTTAGACAATGGAGAGAAGAGAGATTGAGATCGCAGACCTGGGACCCACCAGTAAGTGAGACAACGGTCATGCACGTGTTGACGAGGCACTCCCTCTACTCTACTCAATGCAAGTATTGTATAAAATCAAGTTATGGGACAAAGCCAACAACCGTTCGTTTTTTCAGGCTATCGACTTACGCTTTGTAGTCCAGGTTGCCAGTTCGAATCTCGTATTTCAGATTTGTTAGTTTTAGGTCCAAATTTGATTAAAGACAAGTGGCACCCCCGTGTGTTGTTCCGATATTTCAGTGTAGGATGGTTTTTTTGAACAAACACTTTGCGCGGTTAGATAAGTAACGACACGAGTTACACATTTTTTTTGCAAGTTTACGAACAAAAAATGACAGTGGCCTAGAATATCACATCCACCCCGGAGCTTAGATACTATGGTGATACGAGTTTTTACACAGTTGGAAGTGAGATCCAATGGCTTGGGAGTAGTCTTTGTAATTATGCGCAATTTCCAAACTCTCCAAAGGTTTTTTTTGCAAATAAAACATTCATGCCTCATGTGTGCCGCTGCTCGGTGCTCATATTAGGTGCTCCCCGTAGCTTAAATACCCGCTACGGTGATATGAGCATCTAGGTCGTATGATCAGTGATCAGATGGCACATGCGTAGTACTTGTACTTTCTGCGCATTTCCCAAACTCTATCAGCCGTATATTGCAAAAACATTCAAAAGTCCTACTGTGGGCTGTTAGATCTCAGTGAACTCGTATCACCATAGAATCTACGGTGCAGGAGCACCTCATACTCTCCCGTATGAGAAAACATAAGGTGCTATCGCAGCTTGGATGCTACGGTGATACAAGCTTGAAGGTCGTTTGATCTAAGATCCAATGGCATCTGAGCAGTCTTTGTGCTTGTAAGCAGTGGCCGAACTCTTTTGGGGCTTTTTTTACAGAAAACCATTCGAACCACCGAGGAGGTGTTGGGTCACAAATCCAACGCCTCCGAAGAGCTTGTATCACCAAAGCATCTAAGGTGTGGTAGCACATGATATTCTTACATACAGGAGAATATGATGTCCTCCTTCATCTTAGATGCTATGGTGATACGAGCTTCGAGGTCGTTGGATATGGGATCAAAGGGCATCTAAGTAGTTTTTGTACAAATTGTGTGCAATTCTCAAACTCATCAAGGTTTCCTGCAAAGATATTAAGACACATCATGTGAGCTACTATATCTCAGATCTACAAAGCTCCTAGCAACTCGTATCGGCATATAACATCTAAGGTATGGGGGAACATGATATTCTCCCGGGGAGGAGGGTGGGGGGTGCACAACCAATCGGTGGTTGGGAGGGTGGGGACAAATATAATCTAAACAACCCCAAACAGAGCTCCACAATTTTATCTAAGGTCGAGGGGTTGACCCCCGACAGTCATAGCTCCGCCTAAACACAACATTTTCATGTACTGTAGTACTAGAATTAATATTCATGTTTCAATTTCATGTTCATTTTAAATATTGAACTGAGGACCATGGATGTCTTACATTTTACTCCCTTCGTTCCTAAATATTAGTCTTTTTAGAGGCTTCAAATGGACTGGCCCATACGGATGTATATAGACATATTTTAGAGTCTAGATTCACTCATTTTGCTCCATATGTAGTCACTTGTTGAACTCTCTAAAAGACTAATATTTAGGAATAGAAGGAGTATTTTTGAGTTCGTGTCATACATGCATGGTTTTAAAAAATAGATGCACTATACTTATTGGATTGTTGTTGTGTTCGTGCGTGTGTGTCTCTATGTGTGTGTGTGGTCATATGATTCATACATACAAAGTTTTCTCACCTCCATATTGTTCATCTTTTAAATTTGAATTTGCATTGGAAAACTTACTAGGGATACCATGAAATGTGAAATCCATGTTGAGATCACTATATCACAAACTCACTCTAATTCAACAACTCGTCATAAATCAATTACCACGTTGAGATTAGTATTTGCAAGGAAAATACGGGTATTGTAATACACATAGATTCGTTCGGCAATCTAAAAGGTTCCTTTCGTATTCTCGAATGGTAGGACCCAACGGCGTACCAGCCAGACCTTGGCTCGTGTTGATCCTAAAAAACCGGGCTCGTGTCCTTCGGTGGCGTGCGTGGTATGCACATTAGGCAACCCCAACCAGTCGAGCCTCAGCGTTTCAAGTCGAAATATCTGGCGGCCAGAATTCCAGCCCTAGGAAATTCCCCTCATGTCCCCGGTCCATAATGACTACCGATGAACAACGGAGGGATGCTTTAGCAACTAGACAACGTTACCTACCGTGCCGAGCACGGTTCAATTCCCTCGGTCGCCGCTCGTCAAGGTCACCCGTCAACTCCATTGCCTAGTACTACTAATACTACACCAGGATGAGCACAGAATTGAGCCCGTTTGTTCGTGCCAAGTACTTGAGTTAATATATCAGGCAATGCACTGGTACGGAGGGATTATCCTTTTACTCTGCATATATAACTTGTCTGAAGTCTAACAAAGCAAAATGTTTGACCAAATCCTTTCTTAAGAAATACAACAGGACAGATGTACGGCTTGAAAATTTATTGCATGCTGCAGGTTATGATATTGTTTCGAATCATGGATCTTAAATTACAGAAAATCCAAAAGTGAGCATAAATTCTTGAAATTAAGCATGGTCACATGATATGGCACAAATATTACTTCGTAAGTTTTTTCTTCAATTTGAGACAAGCTGCTTATGACAAGTTGCACAAATGAAGAGCCAAGGTATTTTGGAACAAAGACTTGTCATGTTAAGGCGAACGCTTTCACTATTGAAACCGTGGGCATTTACGTGCCGCCACGAGTCCCCGCTTCTCATCGGTAGGTGTCGTCCGAGAAAGCGTGCGAGTCGATGGTAGGCGTGCGAGCATTCCGCTGCGCCGGCTGTCAGGGAGGCGTGCGAGAAAACCGCTGTGCAGGCTCACCGGGAGGCGAGCCCTTTGACGAGGCTCCGCCGCCCACCGTCATCCCAACTGCTCCCACTTTTAATGTCGCCGGCGCCGCAATTTAAAATCAACCCCGCACTACCCGGTATCGCTACAATCCTCTCTCTTCCTCTCCGATAATCCTGTTGTCTACCTCCAACTAGCCTGACCTAAACATACGCCATGCCGCATCACGATGGTCTGCCCTTAGTGTTCCAGTTTCCTGAGGAAGACACCCAACCGGAGTCTCAAGAACATAAGGCGCTTTGGGACCAGCTTGAACTGGCCTTGCAGGAAGACTGAAGGAAATATGCCCTAGAGGCAATAATAAATTTATTATTTATTTCCTTATTTCATGATAAATGTTTATTATTCAAGCTAGAATTGTATTAACCGGAAACATAATACATGTGTGAATACATAGACAAACAGAGTGTCACTAGTATGCCTCTACTTGACTAGCTCGTTAATCAAAGATGGTTATGTTTCCTAACCATGGACAAAGAGTTGTTATTTGATTAACGAGATCACGTCATTAGGAGAATGCTGTGATTGACATGACCCATTCCGTTAGCTTAGCACTTGATCATTTAGTATGTTGCTATTGCTTTCTTCATGACTTATACATGTTCCTATGACTATGAGATTATGCAACTCCCGTTTACCGGAGGAACACTTTGTGTTCTACCAAACGTCACAACGTAACTGGGTGATTATAAAGGTGCTCTATAGGTGTCTCCGAAGGTACTTGTTGGGTTGGCGTATTTCGAGATCAGGATTTGTCACTCCGATTATCGGAGAGGTATCTCTGGGCCCTCTCGGTAATGCACATCACTTAAGCCTTGCAAGCATTGCAACTAATAAGTTAGTTGCAAGATGATGTATTACAGAACGAGTAAAGAGACTTGCCGGTAACGAGATTGAACTAGGTATTGAGATACCGACGATCGAATCTCGGGCAAGTAACATATCGATGACAAAGGGAACAACATATGTTGTTATGCGGTCTGACCGATAAAGATCTTCGTAGAATATGTAGGAGCCAATATGAGCATCCAGGTTCCGCTATTGGTTATTGACCGGAGACATGTCTCGGTCATGTCTACATTGTTCTCGAACCCGTAGGGTCCGCACGCTTAATGTTACGATGACAGTTTCATTATGAGTTTATATATTTTGATGTACCGAAGGTTGTTCGGAGTCCCGGATATGATCACGGACATGACGAGGAGTCTCAAAATGGTCGAGACATAAAGATCGATATATTAGACGGCTATATTCGGACACCAGAAGTGTTTCGGGTGATTTCGGAGAAAACCGGAGTGCCAGAAGGGTTACCAGAACCCCCCAGGGAAGTATTGGGCCTTAGTGGGCCTGAGGGGAGAGAGAGGGCAGCAGCCCAGGAGGTGGCGCGCCCCCTCCCATGGGGAGTCCAAATTGGACTAGGGGAGGGGGGCGCGGCCCCTCTTTCCCTCTCCCTCTCCCTCTCTTTCCTTCCCCTTTCTCTCTTCCTAGTTGGACTAGGAAAGGGGAGTCCTACTCCTACTAGGAGGAGGACTCCCCTTTCCTTGGCGCGCCGCAAGGGCCGGCCGGCCTCTCCCCCTTGCTCCTTTATATACAGGGGCAGGGGGGCACCTCTAGACACACAAGTTGATCTTCGTGATCATTCTCTTAGCCGTGTGCGGTGCCCCCCTCCACCATAATCCTCGATAATATTGTAGCGGTGCTTAGGCGAAGCCCTGCGATGGTAGAACATCAAGATCATCACCACGCTGTCGTATTGATGGAACTCTTCCCTGACACATTGCTGGATCGGAGTCCAGGGATCGTCATCGAGCTGAACGTGTGCTAGAACTCGGAGGTGCCGTAGTTTCGGTGCTTGATCGGTCGGGCCATGAAGACGTACGACTACATCAACCGCGTTGTGCTAACGCTTCCACTTCCGGTCTACGAGGGTACGTAGACAACACTCTCCCCTCTTGTTGCTATGCATCACCATGATCTTGCGTGTGCGTAGGATTTTTTTTTGAAATTACTACGTTCTACAACAGTGGCTTCCGAGCCTAGGTTTTATGCGTTGATGTTATGCACGAGTAGAACACAAGTGAGTTGTGGGCGATATAAGTCATACTGCTTACCAGCATGTCATACTTTGGTTCGGCGGTATTGTTGGATGAAGCGGCCCGGACCAACATTACGCGTACGCTTACGCGAGACTGGTTCTACCGACGTGCTTTGCACACAGGTGGCTGGCGGGTGTCAGTTTCTCCAACTTTAGTTGAATCGAGTGTGGCTATGCCCGGTCCTTGAGAAGGTTAAAACATCACTAACTTGACAAACTATCGTTGTGGTTTTGATGCATAGGTAAGAACGGTTCTTGCTCAGCCCGTAGCAGCCACGTAAAACTTGCAACAACAAAGTAGAGGACGTCTAACTTGTTTTTGCAGGGCATGTTGTGATGTGATATGGTCAAGACGTGATGAGATATAAGTTGTTGTATGAGATGATCATGTTTTGTTGAAGTTATCGGCAATTGGCAGAAGCCTTATGGTTGTCTCTTTATTGCATAAGATGCAAGTGCCAAATAATTGATTTACTTTATCGGTATGCGATAGCAATAGTTGCAAGAGCAATAGTTGGCGAGATGACCATGCGACGACACATTGATATAGATCAAGATGATGGAGATCATGGTGTAATGCCGGTGACGATGGAGATCATGAAGATGCTTTGGAGATAGAGATCAAAGGCACAAGATGATGATGGCCATATCATGTCACAATTTTTTATTGCATGTGATGTTTATCTTTTATACGTCTTACTTTGCTTAGTTATGACGGTAGCATTATAAGATGATCTCTCACTAAATTTCAAGATAAAAGTGTTCTCCCTGAGTATGCACCGTTGCCAAAGTTCGTCGTGCCCAGACACCACGTGATGATCGGGTGTGATAAGCTCTACGTCCATCTACAACGGGTGCAAGCCAGTTTTGCACACGCAGAATACTCAGGTTAAACTTGACGAGCCTAGCATATGCAGATATGGCCTCGGAACACTGAGACCGAAAGGTCGAGCGTGAATCATATAGTAGATATGATCAACATAATGATGTTCACCATTGAAAGCTATTCCAATTCACGTGATGATCGGTTATGGTTTAGTTGATTTGGATCACGTGATCACTTAGATGATTAGAGGGATGTCTATCTAAGTGGGAGTTCTTAAGTAATATGATCAATTGAACTTTAATTTATCATGAACTTAGTCCTGGTAGTATTAGCATATCTATGTTGTAGATCAATAGCTCGCGTTTAGCTCCCCTGTTTTATTTTGATATGTTCCTAGAGAAAACTAAGTTGAAAGATGTTAGTAGCAATGATGCGGATTGGATCCGTGATCTGAGGTTTATCCTCATTGCTGCACAGAAGAATTATGTCTTTGATGCACCGCTAGGTGACAAACCTATTGCAGGAGCAGATGCAGATGTTATGAACATTTGGCTAGCTCAATATGATGACTACTTGATAGTTTAGTGCACCATGCTTAAACGGCTTAGAGTCGGGACTTCAAAGACGTTTTGAACGTCATGGGCCATATGAGATGTTCCAGGAGTTGAAGTTAATATTTCAAGCAAATACCTGAGAGATATGAAGTCTCCAACAAGTTCTATAGCTAAAATATGGAGGAGAATAGCTCAAGCAGTGAGCATGTGCTCAGATTGTCTGGGTACTACAATCACTTGAATCAAGTGGGAGTTAATCTTCCAGATAAAATAGTGATTGGCAGAATTCTCTAGTCACCATCACCAAGTTAGTAGAACTTCGTGATGAACTATGATATGCAAGGGATAACGGAAACGATTCCCAAGCTCTTCGTGATGCTGAAATCGACGAAGGTAGAAATCAAGAAAAGCCTCAAGTGTTGATGGTAAACAAAACCACTAGTTTCAAGTAAAGGGACCAAGGGTAGAAAGGGGAACTTCAAGAAGAACGGCAAGAAAGTTGCTGCTTAAGTGAAAAACCCAAGTCTGGACCTAAGCCTGAAACTGAGTTCTTCTACTACAAAGGGATTGGTCACTGGAAGCGGAACTACCCCAAGTAATTGGCGGATAAGAAGGATGGCAAAGTGAACATAGGTATATTTGATATACATGTTATTGATGTGTACTTTACTAGTGTTTATAGCAACCCCTCAGTATATGATATTAGTTCAGTTGCTAAGAATAGTAACTCGAAACGGGAGTTGCAGAATGAACAGAGACTAGTTAAGGGTGAAGTGACGATGTGTATTGGAAATGGTTCCAAGATTGATATGATCATCATCACACACTCCCTATACTTTCGGGATTAGTGTTAAACCTAAAATAAATGTTATTTAGTGTTTGCGTTGAGCATGAATATGATTGGATCATGTTTATTGCAATACGGTTATTCATGTAAGTTAGATAATAATTGTTGTTCTGTTTACATGAATAAAACCTTCTATGGTCATACACCCAATGAAAATGGTTTGTTGGATCTCGATCGTGGTGATACACATTTTCATAATATTTAAGCCAAAAGATGCAAAGTTAATAATGATAGTGCAATTTATTTGTGGCACTGCCGTTTAGGTCATATTGGTGTAAAGCGCATGAAGAAAATCCATGTTGATGGACTTTTGGAATCATTTGATTATGAATCAGTTGATGCCTGCGAACCATGCCTCATGGGTAAGATGACTAAGACTCCGTTCTCCGGAACAATGGACCGAGCAAAAGATTTGTTGGAAATCATGCATACTGATGTATGTGGTCCGATGAATATTGAGGCTCGCGGTAGGTATCATTATTTTCTGATCTTCACAGATGATTTGAGCAGATATGAGTATATCTACTTGATGAAACACAAGTCTGAAACATTTGAAAAGTTCAAAGAATTTCAGAGTGAAGTGGAGAATCATCGTAACAAAAATAAAAGTTTCTACGATATGACCGCAGAAATAAAATATTTGAGTTACGAGTTTGGCCTTCAGTTAAAACAATGTGAAATAGTTTTACTACGCACGCCACCTGGAACACCACAGTGTAATGGTGTGTCCGAATGTCATAACCGTACTTTATTAGATATGGTGCGATCTATGATGTCTCTTACCGATCTACCACTATCGTTTTGGGGTTATGCATTAGAGTCAGCTGCATTCACGTTAAATAGGGCACCATCTAAATCCGTTGAGATGACACCGTATGAACTATGGTTTGGCAAGAAACCTAAGTTGTCGTTTCTTAAAGTTTGAGGTTGCAATACTTATGTGAAAAAGTTTCAACCTAATAAGCTCAAACCCAAATCGGAGAAATGCGTCTTCATAGGATACCCAAAAGAAAATGTTGGGTACACCTTCTATCACAGATCCGAAGGCAAGATATTCGTTGCTTTGAATGGATCCTTTCTAGAGAAGGAGTTTCTCTCGAAAGAAGTGAGTGGGAGGAAAGTAGAACTTGATGAGGTAACTGTACCTGCTCCCTTATTGGAAAGTAGTTCATCACATAAATCTGTTCCTGTGACTACTACACCAATTAGTGAGGAAGCTAATGATGATGATCATGTAACTTCAGATCAAGTTACTACTGAACCTCGTAGGTAAACCAGAGTGAGATCTGCACCAGAGTGGTACGGTAATCCTGTTCTGGAAGTCATGTTACTAGACCATGACGAACTTGTGAACTATGAGGAAGCGATGATGAGCCCAAATTCCGTGAAATGGTTTGAGGCCATGAAATTTGAGATGAGATCCATGTATGAGAACAAAGTATGGACTTTGATTGACTTGCCCAATGATCGGCGAGTCATTGAGATTAAATGGATCTTCAAGAGGAAGACGGATGCTGATAGTAGTGTTACTATCTACAAAGCTAGAATTGTCGCAAAAGGTTTTCGACAAGTCTAAGGTGTTGACTACGATGAGAGTTTCTCACTCGTATCTATGCTTAAGTTTGTCTGAATCATGTTTGCAATTGCCACATTTTATGAAATCTGGCAAATGGATAAACAAAACTGCATTCCTTAACGGATTTATTAAAGAAGAGTTGTATATGATGCAACCAGAAGGTTTTGTCAATCCTAAAGGTGCTAACAAAATATGCAAGCTCCAGCGATCCATCTATGGACTGGTGCAAGCATCTCGGAGTTGGAATATACGCTTTGATAAGTTGATCAAAGCATATAGTTTTATACAGACTTGCGGTGAAGCCTGTATTTACAAGAAAGTGAGTGGGAGCACTACAACATTTCTGATAAAGATATGTGTATGACATATTGTTGATCGGAGATAATGTAGATTTATTCTGCAAAGCATAAAGGAATGTTTGAAAGGAGTTTTTCAAAGAAAGACCTCGGTGAAGCTGCTTACATATTGAGCATCAAGATCTATAGAGATAGATCAAGACGCTTGATAAGTTTTTCAACGAGTACATACCTTGACAAGATTTTGAAGTAGTTCAAAATGGAACAGTCAAAGAAAGAGTTCTTGCCTGTGTTACAAGGTGTGAAATTGAGTAAGACTCAAAACCCGACCACAGCAGAAAATAGAAAGAGAATGAAAGTCATTCCCTATGCCTCAACCATAGGTTCTACAAAGTATGCCATGCTGTATACCAGATCTATTGTATACCCTACCACTGAGTTTGGCAAGGGAGTACAATAGTGATCTAGGAGTAGATCATTGGACTGCGTAAAAATTATCCTTAGTGGAATAAAGGATATGTTTCTCGATTATGGAGGTGACAAAAAGGTTCATCGTAAAGGGTTACGTCGATGCAAGTTTTTGACACTAATCCAGATGATTCTAAGTCTCAATATGGATACATATTGAAAGTGGAAGCAATTAGCTAGAGTAGCTCCGTGCAAAGCATTGTAGACATAGAATTTTGCAAAATACATACGGATCTGAATTTGGCAGACCCGTTGACTAAATTTCTCTCACAAGCAAAACATGATCACTCTTTGGGTGTTAATCACATAGCGATGTGAACTAGATTATTGAATCTAGTAAACCCTTTGGGTGTTAGTCACATGGAGATGTGAACTAATCACATAAAGATGTGAACTATTGGTGTTAAATCACATGGTGGTGTGAACTAGATTATTGACTCTAGTGCAAGTGGGAGACTGAAGGAAATATGCCCTAGAGGCAATAATAAAGTTATTATTTATTTCCTTATTTCATGATAAATGTTTATTATTCATGCTAGAATTATATTAACCGGAAACATAATACATGTGTGAATACATAGACAAACAGAGTGTCACTAGTATGCCTCTACTTGACTAGCTCGTTAATCAAAGATGGTTATGTTTCCTAACCATGGACAAAGAGTTGTTATTTGATTAACGGGATCACATCATTAGGAGAATGCTGTGATTGACATGACCCATTCCGTTAGCTTAGCACTTGATCATTTAGTATGTTGCTATTACTTTCTTCATGACTTATACATGTTCCTATGACTATGAGATTATGCAACTCCCGTTTACCGGAGGAACACTTTGTGTGCTACCAAACGTCACAACGTAACTGGGTGATTATAAAGGTGCTCTACAGGTGTCTCCGAAGGTACTTGTTGGGTTGGCGTATTTCGAGATTAGGATTTGTCACTCCGATAGTCGGAGAGGTATCTCTGGGCCCTCTCGGTAACGCACATCACTTTAAGCCTTGCAAGCATTGCAACTAATAAGTTAGTTGCAAGATGATGTATTACAGAACGAGTAAAGAGACTTGCCAGTAACGAGATTGAACTAGGTATTGAGATACCAACAATCGAATCTTGGGCAAGTAACATACCGATGACAAAGGGAACAACGTATGTTGTTATGTAGTTTGACCGATAAAGATCTTCGTAGAATATGTAGGAGCCAATATGAGCATCTAGGTTCCGCTATTGGTTATTGACCGGAGACATGTCTCGGTCATGTCTACATTGTTCTCGAACCCGTAGGGTCCGCACGCTTAACGTTATGATGACAGTTTCATTATGAGTTTATATATTTTGATGTACCGAAGGTTGTTTGGAGTCCTGGATATGATCACGGACATGACGAGGAGTCTCGAAATGGTCGAGACATAAAGATCGATATATTGGACGGCTATATTCAGACACCGGAAGTGTTTCGGGTGATTTCGGAGAAAACCGGAGTGCCGGAAGGGTTACCAGAACCCCCCGGGGAAGTATTGGGCCTTAGTGGGCCTGAGGGGAGAGAGAGGGCAGCAGCCCAGGAGGTGGCGCGCCCCCTCCCATGGGGAGTCCGAATTGGACTAGGGGAGGGGGCGCGGCCCCTCTTTCCCTCTCCCTCTCCCTCTCTTTCCTTCCCCCTTCTCTCTTCCTAGTTGGACTAGGAAAGGGGAGTCCTACTCCTACTAGGAGGAGGACTCCCCCCTCCTTGGCGCGCACCAAGGGCCTTCTGGCCTCTCCCCCTTGCTCCTTTATATACAGGGGCAGGGGGGCACCTCTAGACACACAAGTTGATCTTCGAGATCATTCTCTTAGCCGTGTGCGGTGCCCCCCTCCACCATAATCCTCGATAATATTGTAGCGGTGCTTAGGCGAAGCCCTGCGATGGTAGAACATCAAGATCGTCACCACGCCGTCGTGTTGATGGAACTCTTCCCCGACACTTTGCTGGATCGGAGTCTGGGGATCGTCATCGAGCTGAACGTGTGCTAGAACTTGGAGGTGTCGTAGTTTCGGTGCTTGATCGGTCGGGCCGTGAAGACGTACGACTACATCAACCGCATTGTGCTAACGCTTTCGCTTCCGGTCTACGAGGGTACATAGACAACACTCTCCCCTCTCGTTGCTATGCATCACCATGATCTTGCGTGTGCGTAGGAATTTTTTTGAAATTACTACGTTCTCCAACAAAGATGCCGCGCCTGTCCCCGCTCCCGTTCCGGCTCCCGTCGCCCCGACTGCGCCAGCGCCCATCCCCGTGGAATTGATGGGCTGGGAGCCGCACATTGTCGCCGAGGTTGATCCCACGGGGTTCCACGAGGTCCCCACCGACTTTCACGCGCCCGTGCACCTGCCAGCTCATGCGCCTGCGCGTGCACTGACGCGCTCGCCCGTGCCGGTGCCCGTGCACCTGCCAGCGCATGCGCCTGCGCGTGTACTGATGTGCATGCCCGTGCCGGTGTCCGTGCACACGAATGTCTCCGCCGCGCCGTTGACAGCGCTTGTCCCCGCGCGGGTGCCAGTGCCCCCCTCAGCGGCATGGATGGCCGTTGTCGACCGCTTCGTTGCACCAACGCCAATCGCTTCCTCCCGCTAGTTGACTCGCTCCGAAGTCCTGAACATTTTGGCCTTCCTTGAAGCCAGGTCAACGTCCAGGAGTACGCCAACAATGGCGCAAGACGCCGACCGCCGTCGGTCAGTGGCCCGACGACACACAGAGCACGACAGAGGAGCCGCTTCCCACCGCGAGACGCCCCCGCCGCCGCCGCGTAATCTAAATTTGCCATGAAAAACGTTCGGATTGCCATGCTTAAAATCTGAACGTTTATCATTTCTGTTTATTTTATATCGATCGTCGTATAATTTAAAGTCGGAGTCAGACTGAACGAAATGTATGGTTTGATCAATTGAATGTTCTGCTAGAGCCATATCAAATTAAATATAAAACGTCATCAAGCCACATGTATTCCTTGTCATCCAATGACCTAGACTGCATCAATGTCGAGCGCTCAACACGTTTAGCATGCAGTTAATTTCATGCCAAAAATAGTGCTAATCACATGACAACACGCAAATAATATCCTTGTAGTTAATATCCGCATGCACTTAATATACTTCCAAATTAACGTGCATTGCACGTACACACTGACTAGTGCTGCTAGTACGTGAAACTGGTGTCGTGACTTGTGAACGCATCCAAATATGGTCAACGACAACATCGCCCGCGAGGTCTTCCTATTTGCCCGTGCATCTAAACGCAGAAGGGGAGGAGAGAGAGAGAGAGAGCACACGTGGAACCCACCAGTAAGTGAAGGCAAATAGTACTAAAAATAATATTACATGTTATCCATTAATTGGGCTATGGTAATATAAAAACATTATGTGAACAAAGGCGGTACAACAAACATTGATATTCTACGTATGTTGCCTATTGACGTGCGGCTTGAAGGCCCGGTGGCATGTTCGATCCTCCTCCTTTATTTTTTAATTTGTATATGGGTCCAAATTTGTTTCATGACATGTGGGCCCCTCGGTGTGTAGTTTGTAGCACTTTAATTTGTGGGTCGAAATTTGTTCCATTCCAAGTGGACTATTGGTGTGTAGTTTTGTAGCTTATTTATAATAATTAAAGAGAACAACATAGTTTTTTCAATAATACCATGGTGCGATGTTGAAGGCGAGAAAGGACATGCGAGAGAGCGATGACCGAGCCAGAGGGAAATCAACTAGGGGAGTTGCGTGGGTTGCAATGGTGTTTGGAGTAGTTGTGGGCCGAATGCTATGAAAATATAATCTAAACTGACCGGAATAAATGCCTACACAAATTAATACAAGGTTGGAGTGCCCCTCGCAATGTAAATACCTCCGACTTTGCGAGGGATGGAGAGGTAGTAGCTTCAACGTGTGGAAGATACGGTGTGAGAAAGTGAGGTCAATCGAGAGACATATAGATAGAGAGACAAAGTGTGGTCCGACATTCATTGAACAAATATATATGCTCTAGAGAGATATTGTCCGATTGAGCTTTTTGGCAAGGGTGAGGGATGTAAGATAGAGCTTGAGAGATGATCCAGCCACAGACGTGTAGATATATTTTGTGCGTGGGAGGAAGCAAGGTCAACCGATCACATAGGGTCGCCGTGCGATCGAAAGAGTGAGATGGGTTGGAGAGAGTGACCTAGATAGACGATGAGCGTGAGAGAGTATACAATGTGAATAGGTCGAATTGGGCTCAAACATGGTGATATATCTTTTTTGTCCGAGAAAGAGCGAGGTCAATCGAGACATACTGAGAGAGAGAGAGAGAGAGATTGAGTGAGCGTGGCCCACCATGAGGTCGAAAGAGTGGCGGCGGCTTGGATGGACTGACCTAGATAGACAATCTGCGTGCGAGAGTATAGCGTGTGTCAATCGAGGCCCGAACAGGGAGATATATCATTTGTGTGTGAAAGAAAACGAGGTTAAATGAGACTCAGATAAAGAGAGCGAGATTGAGCGAGTGAGGCCTGCCGTGCGGAAGAAAGAGTGAGGCAGACTCAAGGGAGTGACCTAGATATACAACGTGCGTGCGTGCGCACGAGAGGTTGGGGGGTTAGATAGGCAATGCATGTATTTAGCGCGAGAGGGTGAGAGGGAGAGGGAGAGAGAGAGGGAGCTCGGCATGGGGTGCAATGGCGGGTGTGTGAGGTAAATACATTTGGTAACAGAGTGGAAAAAGGGGTTGTGTAGTTGAGAGACTTAGAGATCAAAACATAGAGAGAAAGAATGAACATGTGTTGGAAAACCGATAGCTTCCTAATGTGGTTAGGAGAGGAAGATCGACCGATACAGGAAGTATGTAGCGTTTGTGCGGGGGGGGGGGGCTAAAAACAACATTTGAATGTACATAGTACGAGACTTAATATTGATGTTTCAATTCGGTGTACATTGTAAGATTTGAACCGAGGACCAGGCATACGGGTAATTATTTCGAATTCATGCCATACTAAGTTTCAAAAAGTTGACATTGACTTAGTTTGTTGTGCTATTTTGTAGGTCATATGTTTGAATCCATCCAAAAGTTTTCTCACTACCATGGTGTTCATCATATACATATGAATTTGTATTAAAAAAGTAGCATGGATACAATGAAATGCGAAATCCACGTTAGAATTGGAGATCGCTACGTGACACACACTCTAATTCAAATAACTAACTATGTGACACACGCTCTAAATCAAATAACTAATTATGTGACACACACACTCTAATCCACGTTAGCGTGGGTACTGTCGTGGGTTTGTCACGGCAGATGTCCTCGTGAAAGGACTTAGTCGTGGAGCCATCGCAACGGGTTAGCTTAAAGGGGTTAAATCGGACAATGGGACACGGGAGTTTATACTAGTTCGGCCCCTTCGATGAAGGTAAAAGCCTACGTCTAGTTGTGATTGGTATTGCTAGGGTTTTGAAGGCCAGGGAGCGAATCCGCTTTGTCTGGCTCTCGAGTTGTTGTTGTCTGTCTTTAAACCGCGACCGGGTTGTCCCTTTATATACATAGGTTGACGCCCGCCGGGCTACAGAGTTCCGAAGCCGGATTATAAACGTATCCGGTTCGGCCTCTCTCTCTCTCTATCTTACTATACAAGTTCATGACTAAGCCGGTTTACATTTACAGGCTGTAACCCGCCTTTGGGCCCTCCGTAAAGCGCCATCATCTTTACATCTTCATGGGCTTCTAATCTTCAAAGAGTCAACCCAGCTACATACGGCCGGTTTACCTCCAGTAGTAATATCCCCAACATTAGGCCCCAGATTGGTTTGAACTTGTTCATGTCAATCTTCCACACTTAGAAAAAAACTTCTCTCTTATCTTCATTTTTGATCTTGTAAACCGCCGTGACGTCATACTTCAAATTTACGATAAACCGCCCTGACGTCATCCATCCGTTGATGTCGAAGATTTCCTTTATTTAATATATATCAAGTCATCGAGGCGACACCTTTATTAACTTATCCATTTTTGGGCTCCTCGATTCCTGTACTTGCCATTTTATCACCTTGTCTTATAAATAGGACCGAGGGGTCATTTTCACCATTTCCCCCCGTGCCTCTTCGCGTCATCTTCCTCGTGCCGCTCAGTCTCTGGAGCTCCGTCGCCACCATCGACCGTCGCCTCTGCTTCGACCTTGGCCACTGCATCACCCTAAACGCACCAGAATACTGCGGCGCCCTTCCGCTTCCTCACCAGCTCCGGTAAGTTCTCTGCTTTTTTCACCATAGATCTGTTCTAGGGTTTCGACATTCTTCGCAGTTCTTCCGAAGTTCATCAGTGCTATTCTTCCCTATTCTTCCTTTAATATATAGATGGACACTTCATGCTTGACACATCTCTTGCCGTAGCTTACCTACCATGGTCATCACAAATCCTTATGCGCAAAGAACTGATCTAGTCTGTCAAAAATTTCTTCAGTTCTGCACCCCTTCAAGATCCAATTATTTTTGCTTTTCTGTCTTATCTTCAGATCCGAAAGTTTTATACATCACTATGAGATCTGTTTCTATGTTCCTGTGAGATCCGTTTCTCCTCGCACCAATATAAGCAGTTTAACATTGTATAAATAGTCTATGCCATTAGCCCTCTGATAAACTGGAAGAGCATGTTACCTTCATAATTATGCTCCGGTTTAACAGTGTCTGATCAATCTTGTGCTAGCATTACCTTTTTCTCTCATTACACTAGTCTCCGGGTTGTACCATTTATCATATCAGTATGTCTCTTAGTCCCTTGTCTCTTGTGTATAATCATGCGTAATTTATAAACCGGCCTTTCATTTTAGGTTTGTTCCCTTTGCAATGGCCAAACAATTCACTGCCTGCAACTGGGCTCGTTCCCGGGTTACTGAGGCTCAATTGAATGAGATGGTTAGCATCGGCTCTGTGCCTAAGAAAACTGAGATCAAATGGCAATTCCAGGAACAGAGAATCCTCCAACCCCAAGACAAGGCGAGGTGGTAGTCTTCATTGACCATATAGGCCGTGGTTTCAAACCGCCAGGGTCAAAATTTTATCGAGATGTGCTTGCCAGCTTCCAACTACATCCACAAGATATTGGTCCCAACTCAGTCTCCAACTTATGCAATTTCCAAGTCTTCTGTGAAGTCTATTTACAAGAAGAACCAACTTCAGAACTGTTCCGGGATTTCTTTCACTTAAACCGGCGCACAGAGTTTGTGAATGGCCTGAACACAGAGCTTGGTGGTGTCTCGATTCAAAAGCGGAAAGAAGTGGAATTTCCTCATGCCAAACATCATAGCCACCCAAAGGAATGGAACCAAACATGGTTTTATTGCAGAGACACTTCGCCTCAGGATGAAAATCCCCTCCCCGGCTTCCGTGATCATAGATTATCCAACACTCACCCAATGCCACAATGCCTGAGCTCTTCAGAAAGGGCAAAATACGCTCCTCAAATCGCCAAGCTCCGGGCCTTGATGGCAAATGGTTTAACAGGCGTGGATTTTGTGCGCTGTTGGATATTGAGGGAGTCCTGGATTAGGGGGTGTTCGGATAGCCGGACTATACCTTCAGCCGGACTCCTAGACTATGAAGACACAAGATTGAAGACTTCGTCCCGTGTCCGGGAGGGACTTTCCTTGGCGTGGAAGGCAGGCTTGGCGATACGGATATGTAGATCTCCTACCATTGTAACCGACTCTATGTAACCCTAACCCTATCCGGTGTCTATATAAACCGGAGGGTTTTAGTCCGTAGGACAATGTACACATCAACAATCATAGCATAGGCTAGCTTCTAGGGTTTTGCCTCTTCGATCTCGTGGTAGATCTACTCTTGCACTACCCATATCATCAATATTAATCAAGCAGGACGTAGGGTTTTACCTCCATCGAGAGGGCCCGAACCTGGGTAAAACTTTGTGTCCCTCGCCTCCTGTTACCATCCGGCCTAGACGCACAGTTCGGGACCCCCTACCCGAGATCCGCCGGTTTTGACACCAACATTGGTGCTTTCATTGAGAGTTCCTCTGTGTCGTCGCCGTCAGGCTCGATGGCTCCTACGATCATCGATAGCGATGCAGTCCAGGGTGAGACCTTCCTCCCCGGACAGATCTTCGTCTTCGGCGGCTTTGCACTGCGGGCCAATTCGCTTGGCCGTCTGGAGCAGATCGAAAGCTACGCCCCTGGCCGTCAAGTCAGATTTGGAAGTTTAAACTACACGGCTGACATCCGCGGGGACTTGATCTTCGACGGATTCGAGCCACTGCCGAGCGCGCCGCACTGTCACGACGAGCATGATCTAGCTCTGCCACCGAACAGTGCCCTGGAGGCCGCACCCGCATCGGCTCCGACCCTTAATTCGGAGCCAACTGCGCCGATCGAGGATGGGCGGTTGGACACCACCCTGGGGATTGCGACCCCAACGGCAATTGAGCCGAACACCAGCTCCGTACTCTGCGAGACTCGTGACTCCAAGGAGCCGGACTCCTCTCCGGACTCCGAACCCTCCGCGCCCCTCCCGATCGAATCTGATTGGGCGCCGATCATGGAGTTCACTGCCGCGGACTTCTTTTAGCACTCGCCTTTTGGCGATATCCTGAAGTCACTGAAGTCTCTCTCTTTATCAGGAGAGCCCTGGCCGGACTACGGTCAGCAAGGTTGGGGTATGGACGATGAAGAAATTCAAAGCCCACCCACCACCCACTTTGTAGCCACTGTCGATGACCTAACCGACATGCTCGACTTCGACTCCGAAGACATCGACGGTATGGACGCCGATGAAGGAGATGATGAAGAACCAGCGCCTACTAGGCCCTGGAAAGCCACCTCGTCATATGACATATACATGGTGGACACCCCAAAAGAGGGAGATGGCGATGGAACAGCGGAGGATGACCCCTCCAAGAAACAACCTAAGCGCCAGCGTCAGCGGCGCCGCTCAAAATCCCGCCAAAACAAATACGGTGATTCCAGCACGGGAGATAATAATACTCCAGAAAGTGCCGAAGAAAACCCCCTCCAGCAAGACTTTGCACAGGAGGATGGAGAAACCAGCCCTCATGAGAGAGCGGCAGACAGAGAGGTTGAGGACGATAATTATATGCCTCCCTCCGAAGACGAGGCAAGCCTCGACGATGACGAATTTGTCGTGCTAGAGGATCCCGTCGAGCAAGAGCATTTTCAACGCAGGCTTATGGCCACGGCAAGAAGCCTCAAGAAAAACCAGCAACAGCTTAGAGCTGATCAAGATTTGCTGGTCGACAGATGGACTGAAGTCCTTGCGGCCGAAGAGCATAAACTCGAACGCCCCTCCAAGAGCTACCCAAAGCGCAGGTTGCTACCCGATTAGAGGAGGAAGCACTTGATGCGGCCAACCGGCCACCTC
This sequence comes from Triticum dicoccoides, assembly GCF_002162155.2. Classification (NCBI taxonomy): domain Eukaryota; kingdom Viridiplantae; phylum Streptophyta; class Magnoliopsida; order Poales; family Poaceae; genus Triticum; species Triticum dicoccoides. The sequence continues at coordinate 47,785,100 of NC_041386.1, forward strand.
GTGGCCGCGACAGAGAGGCCTCCCGGCCCTCCACTCAAGCCGCACCCCGTACCAAGGCACGGGAATATGCGCCAGACTTACGAGACATGTTGGAGGACAAGGCAAGGCAAACACGATCGATCTATGGATCGCATGGGCGCCCCACGGCTCGAGACGGTAACCGTCACGCCGGCCACAAATTCGGCAGGGCCGAACAGAGCTCATTGGAGCTACGTCATGATATCGCCTAGTACAGAGGCGCCGCACACCCACTATGCTTTACAGACGAAATAATGGATCATCAAATCCCCGAGGGTTTCAAACCCGTAAACGTCGAATCATATGATGGCACAACAGATCCTGCGGTATGGATCAAGGATTATCTCCTTCATATCCACATGGCCCGCGGCGACGATTTCCACGCCATCAAATACCTCCCACTCAAGCTTAAAGGACCAGCTCGGCATTGGCTTAACAGCTTGCCAACAGGATCAATCAGTTGTTGGGAGGACCTGGAAGCCGCATTCCTCGACAATTTCCAGGGCACTTATGTGTGACCCCCAGATGCCGATGACCTAAGTCACGTAATTCAGCAGCCAGAGGAATCGGCCAGGCAATTCTGGACACGGTTCCTAACAAAGAAAAATCAAATAGTCGACTGTCCGGATGCTGAGGCCCTAGTAGCCTTCAAGCACAATATCCGTGAGGAGTGGCTGGCCCGGCACCTTGGACAGGAAAAGCCGAAATCTATGGCAGCACTCACGACACTCATGACCCGCTTTTGCGCGGGAGAAGACAGCTGGCTTGCTCATAGCAACAATATGACCAAGAACCCTGGTAATTCGGACACCAGGGACAGCAGTGGCAGGTCGCGTCGCAACAAGCAGAAGCGCCGCATTAACAGCGACAATGCCGAGGATACGGCAGTTAATGCCGGATTCAGAGGCTCTAAATCCGGTCAGCGGAAAAAGCCATTCAAAAGGAATCCTTGGGGCCTGTCCAGTCTGGACCAAATACTCGACCGCTTGTGCCAGATACATGGCACCCCTGAAAAGCCGGCCAATCACACCAACAGGGATTGTTGGGTGTTCAAGTAGGCAGGCAAGTTAAACGCCGAAAATGAAGACAAGGGGCTGCATAGCAATGACGACGAGGAGCCCCGGCCGCCGAAAAACAGTGGACAGAAGGGTTTTCCCCCACAAGTGCGGACGGTGAACATGATATACGCAACCCACGTCCCCAAAAGGGAGCGGAAGCGCGCGTTAAGGGACGTATGCGTGGTAGATCCAGTCGCCCCAAAGTTCAACCCATGGTCCTCCTGCCCAATCAGCTTTGATCGAAGGGACCATCCCACTAGCATCCGTCATGGCGGATTCGCCGCATTGGTCCTAGACCCAATTAGTGACGGATTTCATCTCACTAGAGTCCTTATGGACGGCGGCAGCAGCCTGAACCTGCTTTACCAGGATACAGTGCGGAAAATGGGCATAGATCCCTCAAGGATTAAGCCCACCAAAATGACCTTTAAAGGCGTAATACCAGGTGTAGAGGCCAACTGTACAGGCTCAGTCACACTTGAAGTGGTCTTCGGATCTCCGGATAATTTCCGAAGCGAGGAGTTAATCTTTGACATAGCCCCGTTTCGCAGTGGTTATCACGCACTGCTCGGGCGAACCGCATTCGCTAAGTTCAATCGGTACTGCACTACGCATACCTTATGCTCAAGATGCCAGGCCCTCAAGGAGTAATTACGGTCAATGGAAACACCGAACGCTCCCTACGAACGGAGGAGCACACGGCGGCCCTTGCAGCGGAAGTACAAAGAAGCCTCTCCAGGCAGTTCTCTAGTCCGGCCACTAAACGACCAGACACCGTCAAGCACGCCCGGAGTAACCTACAACAAGACTGCCTGGCATGATCCGAGCGGGCGTAGCAATGCGACGCCAACCCCAACCCTCGCAAAAAGGCGACGCTAGTACTTCGCGTACATAACTATGCTCTAGAGATACCATGGGTACAGGGGGAGGGGCACCATCACGGCACGCCCAAAAATACGGCTTAAACCGTACCAGGGGCTGCCGATTTTTTTTTAATTTTCTCTTACTTTCAGGACTCCATCCTTCGGAAGGCCTGTTCGGTAGTTCAATTGCCGCACAAACGATGCAAGAACCAGGGAAGCAGACAAGCCATGCCGCAGTACGGAACTCCCAGGTGGTCTCTATCATATTCCGCAGCTTGCCCCTAGAACGGACATGTTAACTAGTCCAACCTTCCACTTATCGCATTATTTGTATCTTTCTGGTTTGATTGCAGCCCTTTTTAATAAACAATGCATAGCTTCGTCTATTTTTGCATTACCTTTATTTCGTTATATATGTTCCTTAACGACATGTTGCACCCGTACATGTTGGTATGGCCAAAATACGCCAGGGGTTTAGTACCCCTCAATATGGTGTGAGAAGTCCGAACACTTTAACAAGTGCGGCACCCCGAACTTATAGCATTATATGCATCGGCTCCGAATCATGTCTTGGGTCAATAGTTGGGTTTGCCCGGTCCTATGTTTTGGTGCCTTACGTTCCGCTATATCGGCTAAGGTAGCACTAGGAGAACCACTGCGATTGTGCCCCAGTTGAGCTGGGTCGAGCACCTCAGTGGAGAAAGCTAAAACTGACTGTCATGATGAAGCGAGAGTTGGTTGTTGTTCGAGAGGTTTTTCGAGTCCCTAAAGACTTATGTTGCTTAGGGCGAGGAGCCGGCTCTGTCCGGCCAAGGCGTGGATAGCGCCCCGAACTCGGTCTTCCGAGCACCAGGGGCTTCGCCGAAATTTAAAATTATAGAATTCTATGGCTAAGTGAGAGTGTTCACACATTATAGTTTGATTGCCTTGTTCGTTGGGCTGAGCACCTCCCTCGAAGGACCCAAACATGGAAAAAGAGCGCTCAGGTTTATCCCCAAACACCCCAGCACTAGCAGCACGGGGGCAGAAGCCGACGACTCGTCATCTCTCAGAATTCATAAACAGCCGCACAGAAGGTAATATTTTAAATTCCAACAACATTGCTTAGCGCATATAAACAAGTTTTCAGCGCACAGGACAAAACGAGCAAGTTTCACTCAAAAATTACATCCCTAGAACATTCATCCGCCACAAGGCAGGCACCCTTCAGAACATCCTTATAGTAATTCTCGGGCTTGCGATGCTCTTTCCCCGGCGGTCGCCCGTCCTTCACCAGCTTCTCAGCATGCAGCTTGCCCCAGTGCACCTTAGCACAGGTGTCGGTGTCAAAACCGGCGGATCTCGGGTAGGGGGTCCTGAACTGTGTGTCTAGGCCGGATGGTAACAGGAGACAAGGGACACAAAGTTTTACCCAGGTTCGGGCCCTCTGGATGGAGGTAAAACCCTACGTCCTGCTTGATTAATATTGATGATATGGGTAGTACAAGAGTAGATCTACCACAAGATCGAGGAGGCTAAACCCTAGAAGCTAGCCTATGGTATGATTGTTGATGTGTATGTTGTCCTACGGACTAAAACCCTCCGGTTTATATAGACACCGGGTAGGGTTAGGGTTACATAGAGTCGGTTACAATGGTAGGAGATCTACATATCCGTATCGCCAAGCTTGCCTTCCACACCAAGGAAAGTCCCTCCCGGACACGGGACGAAGTCTTCAATCTTGTATTTTCATAGTCTAGGAGTCCGGCTGAAGGTATAGTCCGGCCATCCGGACACCCCCTAATCCAGGACTCCCTCAGTAGCCCCTGAACCAGGCTTCAATGATGATGAGTCCGACGTGCATATTGTATTCAACATTGCAAGGCGGGTTCCTCCTCTAAGTACTTCATAGAAGATTTTGAACACAAAGATAGTGTCCGGCTCTGAAAAATAAGTTTCCACATACTGCCATAGAGAGAATAATATTTACACAAATCCAATCTGTTGACGTATTCCGTGGTGCGACATCACACCACGGCCAAGCTTTTATTCGAACCGTTTTACTGTCCCATCTCAGCGCGTTATGCGAGGCGGTTTCCTTGGCACGTCTTATTAAAGCAGAGATCGTGTCCCCTTATTCCGGGATTCTCATCAATACGGGTGTGGGTAACCCAACCGCTTCTAGGACTCCTAGATTATAGGAAAGTCCAAGCGGACACGGAGAGGACGCTTGATATTCACCCTCTTTATAAAGGGGACAAGGCTTTTATTTTTCCCTCCCGTGCTCAATCGAATCCTTCCCCTACCTCAAGCTCAAACGCCCGAAGTTCAGGTCAGGTTCTCCGAACCTCCAGTCATGTCTGGATCTAGCCTTCAAGACCGATGGATGCCTTCCTCTGTCACAGAAGAAGACATCAAGAAGTTGAGGGAGGCCAGATATCTGACCGCCGAGATTTTGCATCGGCTGCCTCCCCGAGGGCATGCCGTGCCCACCCCCGAGCCCAACAAGAACGTCGTGTTCGTCTCCCACTTCCTCTGAGGCCTAGGCCTTGCCCTGGATCCTTTCGTCAGGGGTTTGATGTTTTACTACGGACTAGATTTTTATGATCTAGCTCCGGACTCCTTTCTTCATATCACGACATTTATGATCGTGTGCGAGGCCTTCCTCCAGGTTACCCCTCACTTTGGCCTATGGCTCAAGACCTTTGAAGTGAAGCCGAAGTTGGTCGAGGGGGAGCATGCAGCGTGTGGACGTGCCTCAATACGCAAGATGACGGGAGCTCCGTGGCCCAAAGGTTCCATCCCAGAGGTGTCTGAATTGTGGCAACAGGAGTGGTTCTACATCACGGCTCCTAGAAGTGCCAAGTGGGCGGCCCCCCTATTTTCCGCTCGGGCCCACCACCACAACTGATGTCATGGATCAGCAGAGGTCTGAGCTGGGGGCCAGCCAAGGACGTGCCTATACTGCAAGGCCGCATTCGAGATCTCTTCAATGGAGATTTCAGTTTGGTTGCGGTGATACAGGTTATGCTGGTTGGTCAAGTCCAGCCTTACAAACGCCAGCCTCTTCGTCTGTGGGAGTTCAATCCCAAGGGACCGCGTGCCATTCAAAATTTTCTCAGCCTGACGCACGAGGAGATGTACAAATCATTCTTCGGACCTCAGACGGAGTGTCCGGAAATTACCGAGGACGTGGTCCTAAGTAGCAACCGCACCGCCGACCAGGTAAGTCATCTTCCGACCGAACATACTTTCTCTACTTTGTTATGAAGTTATCTTTGAGAGTTCGCTTTTTGACCAACACTGGCTAACAAAGGCAAAGTTGATTCGGTGTTCGGCCCCCCTCCCTGAGGGTTTGGAAAATCCGGTATTGGAAAAGATGCTCCAGACCGCACCTTGCCCGGAGCCCTTGAAGGAAGATACTATGAAGGATAATGCGGGCGGGCGCGGGCCCCCAACGCTGCCCATTCTAGCCGAGGGAGCGAGCGTCTCCATGAGGGAAGGCGACCAGAAGAGGAAAAGGACTGCACCCGGGGATTCGGAAGCCGAAGCTTCCAAACGGGAGAAGAAGTCTCCCACAGAGGGTACCACCTTGGGGGGCGTTGTTGCCGCACAAAGTCCGCGGGGGGATCAATCCTCCCACGAGTCGTAAGTGACCCGAAATACCTTTGATAGTATAGATATGCCATCTTTTTCTTCTGAGAAGATAACCACCGCATATATTTTTGCTGTTCGGGCCTTAGCCCCTCTCAAATGAGCTCATCTTCGGGGGATCTTCTTCCAGAGATGATGGAGAGTGAAACGCCTCCTCCAGACTCCTCCGCTCCGGAAGCGGGCGACCCTGAAGTGTCGTCGCGGAGGGCCTCTCCGAGTCCGGTTAGGCCAGAAGATAATCCCGTTGACCCCCGAAGCTCCCAATGTCGGGCTCCCGAAGAGAGAAGACAAAAGAGTCCGGCACCGTCTAGTGTGCGATCGGATGTTCTGAGGGAGTTGGTGGGGCGAGCGGCCATCTCAGATGAACACCGTGTGCTGATGAATACGGTGATGGAGAGAATATCGTCCGCCGAAAGCGGATTGCATGAATGTATGATAGTCCTGCACATGCTAGGTGTGCCCTGTGTAGATAGTAGCGCCTGAGACTCTGGTTGTCGTCGGAAACGACGACGAACAGAGGATCATATTCCCATGTAATAACCATACTGCCTCTATGTGCAGGTGATGGAAGCTCCGGTGGCTAGCCGGACTAGCGAGTTTTCCCATTTAGAACGGCAGTTGGATGCGGCAGACGCCGACATCGAGCTTGTTAACAAAAGGCTTGACGAGGCACAGGGTAAGTGTCAATATCTGGTAAACGCCACATAGGAAGAGCAGCATGATGCCAGTATCTTAAATATGTTGTGACTGCAGATGGAGCTACCACTGTTGAAGCCTTGCGGGCAGAACTTGCCCGAGCCAAGGAACAAGCGAGGTTAGGTAATGCGGCTGCTGTGAAGGTGGCCGAAGAGTTGCAAGCCGAGAAGGCCGCGCATGGCAAGACCCGAGACAAGATGGCCAAGATGGCTGTGGAATTAAAAGCCACCGCCGACCATTGCCGGGTTCTCGAAAAGGAAAACCAAGCGAAGGAATCGGACCTTGAGAAGGCTGCTGCGACGAAAAAGGATCTCCGCTCTGCTATGAGGGCAAAGAAGGAGGAGCTGCGGGAAGCCGGGGATATTGTAGCTGGGAAATCCTTTATGTTGCGGAGGAAATTCGGAGATCCACGGTATGCCCCTCTGGATCGGCTGTGGAGTTCGGAGGATGTGTATATGGATTTGGCGGCGAGCGCTGCCGATGCGGCCAAGTACTTCCAGGGTCAGACAGACCATGGAGTAGACTAGCTATTTTGGAGACAATTCCATTCTCCCGAGCGTCCACTTTCATTGACTGACCAATTAGCCGAATGGGCTGAACTAAACAGGTTGTCAGGACTCTCTATGAGGTCTGTTGTGGATCAGCTGTGGCCGGGAAGGTCAAAACCGAACAGCTATTTCAGCTTGGTGCAGCAGTTCCTTGACGTGGTGCCGCGCATTAATGTGATGAAGAGGTCGGCGTGCATAGAGGGTGCACGGATGGCCTTTGCCCGTGTTAAGGCATACTGGGCAGAGATGGATGCTACCAATGTTGCAGCGCGGGATTCGGCTATAGGTCGAAAGGCTGTTGAGCACTATTTTGAAGAAGTTCTTGAGGGTGCCCGTTTGATAGAGACCCAGTGCTCAAAAAATATTATGTTCGAGTGATATGTAATCTCATTGTAAGCGAAATGCTTTTATGAATTTTTATAAGGCTATTTTTATACTTTTGCCTGAAAGTAATATGATGCCTCATGGGCGGCCGTTTATGTATACATGTGTATAACCTGAAAGATTGCAGTCATTGGCTTCAGCCCCCACACATATAATGCGGAGGTGCTCGCAAAAACACGCGTTCACACTTAACCCAACATCTTGGTCCTATTAAGGAGGTGATAGCGGAGCGAGCGAGGCAACCGGACTATAATGCTTTAGCACTTTCACTTAGCCATAGGAGTTTGACAATGGGGCTACTAAATAGCCCCTGGTGGCTCCGCACTCTCCCGGTTCCAGGGTGCGTACATGCCTGGCCGGAAAACGACCCTTTGTTAAGGCGGAGGAATTCTAACATTCCCACAGGTCATCGAGTGGTTGACCAGTCTCACGCTATATCATGACAGTCAGTTTTCGGCTTTCTCAACTGAGGTGCTCGTACGGATGAACCAGGGCACAATCGCAGTAGTTCTCCTGGTGCTACCTTAGCCGGTAAAGCGGAACGTAAGGCACCAAAACACAGGAGCCGGGCAAACCCAACATTTGACCAAAGACAATGATTCGGAGCTGATGCATATAGGGCCAAACTCGCGGCGCCGAACACTCCCTAAGGTATTCGGTCTTTGTGGTATAAACCGGGCCTAAATAATGGCCTTTGTAAGAAGCCCCTTGTGTCCAGGTACGTGCATTGTTCTGGCGTGGCCACATGCCAAGACGTCAGCATCCTTCTCAACGGTGGATATGTATCAACAAGAGACAGTAAAAAAGGTTTACGCAGGGTCTTAATCTAAAAAGAATCCTCGGAGTGGGTCCCTGCTGCACGTCTGCGCCTGTGTCTCCGTTGTGCCGTATCCTGGATGGGTGTAGCACGATGATCATCTGTAAAAGAGAGGAAGTTAAGTGAAAAAGTTGTCGTGCAGAAAGATAGTTTTTAAAGAAACCATGTGTAATTCAAGATGATAAGAAATTGCCACTTGCCTGCGCGTTGAGCCCCTTGTATTGACAAATAGGGGTGTGACCACTTATTTTCGTATAAATAGCAGCGCCGGACTTGATTAGTTGTATCTGAGGTCTTGACGACCTATTGGATGCTTTCGTTTGTCCGGGCGTGTTTAGTGTGCGGCGGCCAAGGCAGCCTCACTCTCTTCGGCGCGCAGAGATCACTTGATATTTCCGTGCGCTGTAATGATGCCACGTGGACCGGGCATCTTGAGTGTGAGGGAGGCGTAGTGTGGTATTGCATTAAAGCGAGCGAAAGCTTCGCGTCCGAGCAGTGCTTGATAGCCATTTTGAAACAAAGTGATGTGGAAAGTTAAATGCTCGCGACGGAAGTTATCGGGGGAGCTGAATATAACTTGTAGTAAGAGGGAGCCCGTACAACGAGCCCCTGGGCCTGGCGTTACTCCTTTAAAGGTGGTATTGCTATGGCGAATTTGTGTTGGGTCTAACCCCATCCTGCAGATTGTATCCTGATATATTAGGTTTAGGCTACTGCCGCCGTCCATCAAGACCCTTGTGAAGTAATATCCGCCAATTACTGGGTCTAATACCAGGGCAGCACATCCTAAGTGTTGGATACTTGCTGAGTAATCGCGATGGTCGAAAGTGATCGGTTGAGATGACCAGTGGCAGGACTTCGTAGTGATAGGCACTTGGGTATACTTTCCTGGGAGTGTCGTATTGTTTTTTCCCTTGATTATGTGTAACACGTTTACAGTTTTGACTACTGGTGGAAATTTCTTTTGTTCCGCCGTGTCTTGCTTGGGAGGCTCGTCCTCGTCTTTACTTGGTGTATCCTCCCCCTTATGTACGGCGTTGAGCTTGCCGGACTACTTGAAGACCCAACATTCTCTGTGGGTATGATTAGCAGGTTTACCAGGGGTACTATACTTGGTCCAGAATTTTGTTGAGGCTGGACAGTTCATCCCTGGTGCCTTTAGGCGGCTTTTGACCTGGCCGAGAGCTTTTGAATTCGGCATTTACTGTCGTGCCCTTCGTGTTGTCTTCTTTATTCCGGCGTTTGTTATTGCTGTTGCGTCGTGATTTCCCGTTTCCATCTCTAACTTCAGATGTACTGGGGTCGCTGGTGCTGCATCTGGCTAGCCAGCTGTTCTCCCCCATGCAAAAGCGGGTCATGAGGTTTGTTAATGCGGCCATCGTTCTCGGCTTATTTTGGCCGAGGTGTCTTGCGAGCCATTCGTCATAGACGCTATGCTTGAAAGCTACTAAGGCTTCAGCGTCCGGACAGTCGACAATCTGGTTCTTTTTAGTAAGAAACCTGTTCCAAAGCTTTCGGGCTGACTCTCCGGGCTGTTGAGTTATATGACTCAAATCGTCCGCATCCGGAGGTCGGACATAAGTCCCTTGAAAATTTGCCCGAAAGGCATCTTCGAGCTCTTCCCAACTTCCGATGGAGCTTTCGGGGAGTCCTTTGAGCCAGTGATGAGCTGGCCCTTTGAGCTTGAGGGGTAGGTACTTGATGGCGTGGAGATCATCTCCTCGAGCCATATGGATATGAACGATGTAGTCCTCAATCCAGACCCCAGGGTCTGTTGTTCCGTCGTATGCCTCTATGTTTACGGGCTTGAATCCTTCGAGAAATTCATGGTCCAGAACCTCATCAGTGAAACATAGGGGGTGTGCGGCACCCCTGTAGCTGGGTGTACTTCGTTGTTCGGATGTTTTTTGTATTGCATTGTATGCTGGGGCGTGCTTGCGTGGTCCATAGATGGATCTTGTTATACCGTCCTTTGGGTGCGAGCCCTCGCATTGGTTGCGTGTTGTATGGTGAGCGGCGCTATATGCCGCTCTGTATTGGTAGAGGGGTCATCTATCCGACCAGGTGGCTGCTTCGATATTTGGTTGTGGGGGTTCTGAGGCCTCCTCATCGAATTCGGGTAACAGCTTCCGCTTCGGGTAGCTCTTGAAAGGGCGATTGTCGCCGTACCTTGCTGCAATGCTGAGTATTTTACTCCATCTGAATTGGAGTCTGTCTTGCGCGGCCTTGAGCCTTTGCTTCTGCTTTTTCAGGCTCCTCGCGGTGGCAACAAGCCTTTTACAGGTAGTCTGTTGCTCCGGGTGTCTGTCCGGCGCTATGTCGTCCGGACCATTATCCTTGATAGGATTTGTTTGTTCGGTTTGATTATCTGGATTTTCGTTGTCCGGCAGCGGTTCGCCCTGCTCTAGTGCTGGGTATGTGTGATCGCTATTTCTGTCGAGGCCGGATTTGGGGCAGCGCTTGCGTCGCCGCTTTGACTGCTTTTCGAGGGAACAAGCCTTCGGTGCGTCCTTCCGCTCCTCGTCGTCATCTTTTGGTGCGTCCACCATGTATACGTCATATGACGAGGTGGCGTTTCAGGGCCCAATAGGCGCTGGTTCTTCATCGGCGTCCATACCGTCGATGTCTCCGAAGTCGAAGTCGAGCATGTTGGTTAAATCGTCGACAGTGGCTACAAAGTGGGTGGTGGGTGGGCTTTGAATTTCTTCATCGTCCGCATCCCAATCTCGCTGACCATAGTCCGGCTAGGGCTCTCCTGATAAAGAGAGAGACTTCAATGACTTCAGGATATCACCCAAAGGCGAGTGCTGAAAGATATCTGCGGCAGTGAACTCCATAATCGACGCCCAATCGGATTCGATTGGCAGGGGTGTGGAGGGTTCGGAGTCCGGAGAGGAGTCCGGCTCCTTGGAGTCACGAGTCTCACAGAGTACGGGGCTGGTGTTCGGCTCAATCGCCATTGGGGTCGCAGCCCCCGGGGTGGCGTCCAACCGCCCATCCTTGATCGGCGCAGTTGGCTCCGAATTAAGGGTCGGAGCCGATGCGGGTGCACCCTCCAGGGCACCGTTCGGCGGCAGAGCTAGATCATGCTCATCGTGACAGTGCGGCGCGCTCGGAAGTGGCTCGAATCCGTCGAAGATCAAGTCCCCGCGGATGTCAGCCGTGTAGTTTAAACTTCCAAATCTGACTTGACAGCTAGGGGCGTAGCTTTCGATCTGCTCCAGATGGCCAAGCGAATTGGCCTGCAGTGCGAGGCCGCCGAAGCCGAAGATCTGTCCGAGGAGGAAGGTCTTCATGTAAACCTTGTAAAATAAGAGAGAATAGACATAAGTATTGTGACATAATGTGTAATAACAGCCCATAATGTAATAAATATCGATATAAAAGTGTCGGATCACGGGTTCCGGCAAAACCCCTAAGGTTTGAACACTGGGGTGCGCGTGAAGATCTCCCCCCTACCGATCCACGTCCTAACTCGGCTAAGATCTTACGAACTAACTCGACGAACTCGCAACACAAAGGACACAAGATTTATACTGGTTCGGGCCACCGTTGTGGTGTGATACCCTACTCCAGTGTGGTGGTGGTGGATTGCCTCTCGGGCTGAGGATGAACAATACAAAAGGAAGAACAGCCTCCTGAGTCTAGGCCGGATGGTAACAGGAGACAAGGGACACGAAGTTTTACCCAGGTTCGGGCCCTCTTGATGGAGGTAAAACCCTACATCCTGCTTGATTAATATTGATGATATGGGTAGTACAAGAGTAGATCTACCACGAGATCGGAGAGGCTAAACCCTAGAAGCTAGCCTATGGTATGATTGTTGTTGTCTATATTGTCCTACGGACTAAAACCCTCCGGTTTATATAGACACCGGAGAGGGTTAGGGTTACACAAAGCCGGTTACAATGGTAGGAGATCTGCATATCCGTATCGCCAAGCTTGCCTTCCACGCCAAGGAAAGTCCCTTCCAGACACGGGACAAAGTCTTCAATCTTGTATCTTCATAGTCCAGGAGTCCGGCTGAAGGTATAGTCCAGCCATCCGGACACCCCCTAATCCAGGACTCCCTCAACGGGCAAGGGCCCTACGGGCACCTTCAATGCAGACAGATCGCTTGATGACTTCGAGCCTTGGACAGGCCTCCACCAACCACCGCACCAGCCCGAAATAGTTCCCAGGCAGAGCCCCTCCAGGCCACAGCCGAACAATGAGGCCCTTCATGGCCTGTTCGGCCGCCTTGTGGAGCTCGACCAGTTGCTTCAGCTGGTCGCTCAGGGGCACGGGGTGTCCGGCCTCAGCATACTGAGACCAGAACACCTTCTCTGTCGAGCTGCCCTCCTTGGCTCGATAGAATGCGGCAGCATCGGACACACTTCGGGGAAGATCTGCGAACACTCCTGGAGAGCTCCGGATTCGGTAAGTAACAAGTAACTCACGTTTACGTGTTTGCTTTGCATAAAGAATGCCTTACCCGCCGCTATCTTCTTCACCTCATCCAACTCCTGGAGGGTCTTCTGGAATTCGGCCTTGGCAGACTTGGCATTTTCAATAGCCACCGCGAGCTCGGACGCTCGCGTCTTTGAGTCAAGCTCCAAACTCTCATGTTTTTCCAGGAGAGCCTGGAGCTCTTGCCGCACCTTGCCAACCTCGGCCTCATACTTCTCCCGCTCGGTGCGCTCTGAGGCCGCCCTCTTCTCAGCCTCGACCAGCGCTTGCTTAAGGGTCGCCACTTCAGACGTGACCCCTAAAATAGCCACAATAATGTTGTCATTCTTTGCAATTGCACCTTTTTATATATATTTAAAAACAAGGTATTTCTTACCTTCATTGTCCTCGAGCTGCTTCTTGGCACGACCGAGCTCTTGCTCGGACCGCTCGAGGTTCTGCTTTAGCGTGTCCACTTCCGCAGTCAGTGCAGCGGACGCAAGCAGGGAAGCCTGCATATGCATATTGACTCATTTTTGTTAGACTCCTGCGAATTCTATTTGATCCTCTATTCGGATTTTCTTCCCGAACGCCAAACAGAGCATTAGGGGCTACTATCTATGCAGTACTGTTATTTACACATTCTTTACTTACCTCAAAGCCTGTCAAAAGGCTAGTACAAGCTTTAGTCAGTCCACTCTTGGCGGACTGAACCTTCTGGACCACCGCACTCATAATAGTGCAGTGCTCCTCGTCGATGGAGGCGCCTTGGAGCGCCTCCAACATATTGTCCGGCGCCTCCGGTTAGACGGGGGCCGCCGGCATGGTGGACTTGCTCCTCTTGGAAGGAGGTCCCCCGCGCGGACTCTGGAACCTTTGAAGATTCCGGAGCGGTGTCCAGCCTAGAGCCGGACTCGGAGCCCTGGGGGGTTTCATCCCCTTTACTCCTGGAGTCCGGGAGGTCGCCTTGCGGCGCCTCCAGGACCACCTCCTCCCGGCTTGGAACCTGTTGGGACAACACTTTGGTGTCGTCCGTAGGGCGGGGGGAGGAAGCCGTCGGAAGCGAGTTCACATCCGACGAGTCCAGTGAGCCGCTCGACGACGCGTCGAGCCGGTCTTTGGGTGGGCTGCATAAACATATTCGACATAAGGGAAAGCTATGCAATAAACGAATACTATGAATTACTCTAGTATCCGGATACTTACGATTTTGCCAGGGGCTTGGCCCTGGGCTGCCACTCCTCTCCGCCGTCGGCGTCGGTGGAGTAGTCCGGAGGAAGGGTTTTCCCCTTCTTGGACCCTCCAGCCTCCCCAGAGAGGGCGGCCTTCCTTTTCTTCTCTCCTCTCGCTGGAGGGGGAGAGTTCTCCTCTTCTTCCTCCTCGTCTTCACGGGAGGAATGCACCTCGGAACCATTGGATGATGGATCTGACACCTCCTGGCACCGAACACTCTTTCGAGTCCCCGCGGCCTTTCTCGCGGCGTTCTTCTCCGGCACCACATAGGGTGCCGGAACCAGTAGCTTCGCCAAGCGAGCGTCCGCTGGGCCTTCGGGCAAAGGAGCCGGACAGTTGATCTGTCCGGACGTCACCTGCCAATCCTGTCAAAGTAAGGGAGCTGAGATCCCACATGGAGTCAAACTATGAAAAACTGATACCCTGTAAAAGAAGAAAAACAGCTTACCGCGAGAGCATGACGCTGCGCACTGAATCCGCGATCCTCGGTAGCGGATGTGGGAGCCTCGGCGCCTTTGAAAAGCACCTTCTAGGCATCTTCGTACATCGTGTCGAAGAGCCTGCTCAGAGTTTGGTGCCGCGCCGGGTTGAACTCCCACAGGTTGAAAGCCTGTTGTTGACACGGGAGGATCAGGCGGATGAGCATAACCTGGACTACGTTGACAAGTTTGAGCTTCTTGTCCGCCAGGGTTTGGATGCATGTTTGGAGTCCGGTCAGCTCTCCTTTTTTTACCCCAAGACAGGCCCGTCTCCTTGCAGGAGGTGAGCCGCGTAGGGGGTCCGGATCAGAACTCGGGGGGTGTGACCCATTCGGCGCCGCGCGGCTCAGTGATGTAAACCCACCCCGATTGCCACCCCTTCAGGGTCTCCACAAAGGAGCCCTCGAGCCATAGGACGTTGGCCATCTTGCCCACCATGGCGCCTCCGCACTCCGCCTGGTTGCTGTGCACCACCTTCGGCTTGACGTTGAAAGTCTTGAGCCATAGGCCGAAATGGGGGCGGATGCGGAGGAAGGCCTCGCACACGACGATAAACGCCAAGATGTTGAGGACGAAGTTCGGGGCCAGATCGTGGAAATCCAGGCCGTAGTAGAACATGAGCCCCCGGACAAATGGGTGGAGAGGGAAGCCCAGTCCGTGGAGGAAATGGGGGAGGAACACCACCCTCTCATGGGGCCTAGGGGTGGGGATGAGCTGCCCCTTTTCGGGGAGCCGGTACGTGATGTCGTTAGACAGGTATCCGGCCTTCCTCAGCTTTTTGATATGTCCCTCCATGACGGAGGAGACCATCCACTTGCCTCCCGCTCCGGACATGGCTGGAGAAGGTTGAGGTGGGGAGTGCGGACTTGGGCGCTGGAGCTCGAGTGCGCAAGAATGGATAGGCGAAGGAGGAAGAAGGCGTAGGTGAAAACATGGATCCTTATCCCCTTATATGGGTGGACGCAACTACATGTCCCCACCAGCCTGGTAAAACTCGCTTATCTCCAAGCGCCGTAATCAATGGCGTGGTTGGGTTACCCACGCCCGTATTGATGAGAATCCCGGGATAAGGGGACACGATCTCTGCTTTAACAAGATGTGCCAAGGAAACCGCCTCGCATAACGCGCTGAGGTGGGATAATGAAACGACTCGGATAAAGGCTTGGCCGTGGTGTGTCACGCTACGGAATACGTCGGCAAATTAGATTGGTGTAAATATTATTCTCTCTATGGCAATATGTGGAAACTTATTTTGCAGAGCCGGACACTATCTTTGTGTTCAAAATCTTCTACGAAGTACTTGGAGGAGGAACCCACCTTGCAATGTCGAAGACAATCTGCGCGCCGGACTCGTCGTCGTTGAAGCCTGGTTCAGGGGCTACTGAGGGAGTCCTGGATTAGGGGGTGTTCGGATAGCCGGATTATACCTTCAGCCGGACTCCTAGACTATGAAGATACAAGATTGAAGACTTCGTCCCGTGTCCGGGAGGGACTTTCCTTGGCGTGGAAGGCAAGCTTGGCGATATGGATATGTAGATCTCCTACCATTGTAACCGACTCTATATAACCCTAACCCTATCCGGTGTCTATATAAACCAGAGGGTTTTAGTCCGTAGGACAACGTACACATCAACAATCATACCATAGGCTAGCTTCTAGGGTTTAGCCTCTTCGATCTCGTGGTAGATCTACTCTTGTACTACCCATATCATCAATATTAATCAAGCAGGACGTAGGGTTTTACCTCCATCGAGAGGGCCCGAACCTGGGTAAAACTTCGTGTCCCTCGCCTCCTGTTACCATCCGGCCTAGATGCACAGTTCGGGACCCCTACCCGAGATCCGCCGGTTTTGACACCGACAGATATCCTGGAGTATCTTGCTGCTAAGCCGGCATCCCGGTTTAATGTGTGAATATACCGGTGAAGTTGGCGATCCTCAATGCCACTGCAATATCCAATTATCTGAGGAAGAAGTTACTGAATGTGTAAAGAAGATTCTAAATGAATCGGAACTGGTCTGTAGTTAAACCGGTATGAGTCCCTTCTATACCAAGAACAAACCGCCTGTTGTAAGCATTACACTTCCTCTTCATCTCTAATATCTTTAACTTATACAAGCTGTAATCCTTATTCTTTATATATATATAGGGTCATGACCCCTTCTGGAAACGGAAATCCATAGAGAAAGCGGCAAAGCTAACTGGAGACAAAGTGGTCAAGCCAACCCACCCGAAGACCAAAGCCGTAAAACGGACATCAAAGCGGAAAACGGCTGACCGGATTAATATGGAGCTTGATGATGATACTGATGACCCAGAAGTTGAGGTAGAACTTGACTCACTTGGCTCTCTTTTTTATGCATCTTGTTAACAATGATCTTCCTCAGGAGGAGGCAGAAGCTAGTCAGGCTGATGACGTAGAGGTAATTACCCTTTCCTCCAGTTCAGACTCTATGCCAACACAAAAAACTCGCCAAGTAATCCGTAAAGTAAGCTTTTCTCATCCTCTTGCTCACTTGGATCCAACATTTATTTTGAAGACTCAACAGCATGAAGCTCGCCGGACAACTCGGCATAGTGGCCAACAGGTCACCTCTGCCGGTTTACCTGATACTCCGGTTCGGAAGCGCCGGTCTGAGGTCTCTCCTACTTCTGACCATTCTTACCCCAAGGCAGGTTATTTCAGACAGCCTCTTAATCCGTCCGATTCAAATTATCAGGTGACACCTCCTTCCTCTTCTGGTGAATCGACAGCAACTCAACTCCCCCCTTTGAAAACTGTGGCTGGGTGAGTTATGAAAAACCTTTCCTTTCAATGCGCCCTACATCTTTTGAACAGGATGTTAACCCTTTTTATTCTGTTTGCAGGGCCAAAGCCAGACCCAGCAAGAAAGCTCGGGTCACCAATCCGCCAGAAGACCCTGTTGCCGAAGAAGAAGAACCAAGAGGTGAACCGGAGCAAACTGGTGAACTGGAAGGCCTCCATCCTGAAACAACTTTTGATGATCCGCCCCTTGACGGCCAACATACCGACGAACCAACAGATGTTGAGCCAGCCGCCCCTGATAATGAACCGGCAGAACCAAACCGGGCTAGTCCAATAAAAGACACTAAAATTCCATCATCATCCACCAAAAATCCTGAAGGCCCAGGTGATGACGTTATTATTACTGGAATAGGCCACAGCTCTCCTGGTCATCCCGTCATTTTCGCTCAGCATAGTGCCAAAGAAGAACAAATTGCCAGGGATAAAGGTAAATGGAGCAGCGACTTATCAAACTATGCTCATCTTAACGCTGATGAGCTTCATTCCGGCTTCTTGAACCGTCTGCACTCAAACCGGGATTATGAGGCCGGTTTGGTGAATTTGATGAAAGAACAATATGAGGTAAATTCTTCCCCCTTGTACATTGATTTATAGCTGAAATACTATTCCAAGTAGCCCCCAAGAACAGTTTTATGATTGTTAATCATAAACCGGGTCTTTGTAACACTTCAAGCATCCCATCATTGATCCTTGCAAAGGCGTGTCCTCAATCATAGATAAGACTCATGTTTGAAAAAATTAGACAACAATCTGTAGCATAGCCCCCAAAGGCCGGTTTAACTTGGCAAGTTAATCCGGTTTTTAATCCACACCAACGGTTTAGAACAAACGTACATTAGCCCCCAAGTGTCAAGGATAATGCTTGCATTGTTCAGGAGACTTGTATAGAGTGTAGTATTTGAGAGCAAATAGGCATTAGCCCCCAAGTATGAAGTGGATAACGTGTTATATGCTTTATACTTAGTGCATAAATATGTTGTTTTGTTGAATATACCTTCAATGTTGCAGGCTGAACTGAGAAGTAAAGACGCTCAAAACTCTGACTTGCAAGAAAATGTGAAGTCTCAACAAGCGGAAGCTGCAAAAGCCAAAGAGGAGCTGACCCAGGCCCTGGCCGGAATGGAGAAACTGAAAGAATCCTTCAACCAAGATTGTGCTGAATGGGAAACCGAAAAAGTTGGTTTAACCAAAAGAGCTATAGACACCGAGGAAGCCTTGAAACTGGTGGTTGAAGAACTAGCCGGTTTGAAGCGCCAAATCAATGCTATGACCTCTGCTATCTTTGGTAAGTGTCTGCTTATGTATGTTGCGCCAGTCAATGAATCTTAAAACTGACCAAAATGTTGATAAAATCTTTGGCAGGAACTCGGATCACTCATCTTGGTGCAGATATACAGATGAAGCTCAAAGCGGCATATACATTGGTTGAGCAGCTATACTCTGGGTCTCAGCGAGCCATTAGTACGGCGGCTTATAACAAACCGGCGCCAACATTGATTAAGGAAACTCTTGAGAAGCTGGGCATGTTACCAGCGCGTATTGCCGAGTTGAAGGGAGCTGCTGCAAGAGCAGGAGCATTAACCACCCTTATTCGAGCCAAGGCCTGGATTCCAGACCTTGAAGCGGAGGATATCATTAAAGGATATCCAGGCGTTAAAGAAAACGGTTCAAACTTTCATAATGATGATCTTCGGCGGCTGACCAAACAGATGCGGCCAGCGGCCAGCAAATTTGCTGAGGACACCGAATTGTCCCATTTTCAACCGTTTTATGATGCAGAAGGGAAAAGACAGTCGGCCGATATCCATGAAGTCGAAGAACTTGTGCCTCCGATTCGTAAGCACACTTACGCCCCTGATATTAACCCTTCTGATCTTATCCATGAGGAAGCAGTGTTCCAAGCTTTAACCGGAATCGATTGGTCAACGGTTGATTTCCAGCGGCTGGGGAGGGATGAATAAGTGCCTACACCAACTGATCCACAACCGTCAAACCGTCGTGATGAAGAGTCCTGATCCGGTCGCCGGTTTATATGGCTACTGTGAAAAAACAATGGCACTGTTTGAGCCGCTTTGAAGCTTCATGTAATAGGATAGCTGAAACTTTGTTTATCTGCCATGCAATCGAGCATGTATCATAACGCTTTGTGACAATCTTTGCCGCCCTTCAGGATATATTTTATGCATAGCCTATAATGACTTGCTTTCCTCGGTCTAAAAAACTAAAAAGTGTCTAGCGGTTTACCGCTAGACATGTCATAATCTCCAAGAAGTATATAGTACTTTAGGCTAATAATCAAGTGTTTGTACAAAAAATAATGTACAGAACATACCTCATTGATTGACCAAACGTGTATACAGCAAAGGTGTTTAACACCAACCCGATACGTTTGATAATTTTTTCTTCATAATGCTGGTCTATATATCAAACCAGACCGATATAACTACCGGATTTTCTTTATAACACTGATGATTTAGTCAAACCAGACCGGGTCAATGACCACCGGTTTATAATTGATCATGTGCCAACAACTGGTAGTTGGAAAGCAAGCCGGGTCAAGGATGCCGGTTTATCAAAAAATACTTATGATGTTCAACAAACAAAATTCAAATAGGAAAATATGTGAGGCTTTTTACGAGCTGCCAGGCTCCATATAAAGGCTTTTCATGGGCTGCCAGGCCTCTGAGTTAAACCATTTATCAAAGCCTTTTAAGATGGGCCTCCAATTAACCAATCATCATTTTAACTATGATAAGTTCAGGGTCTGTAAAAGATTGACTTGTCAAACGTTTGATGGGTCATACCGGGATTACCTGGATAGGAGTGGCTTACTTGATGAAGGCAGGCTAACCCGGGGTTTTAGGTGAATATACCTGGCTTCCAAGCCGTGGCTTGATAGCCAATTACGAGGGTCCTTTCAAACTCTTTGTTGCTTTGCAAAAAAGAGCCCCCAAGTAACTTTGTGAGCGATGCTCAGTGTGTGCCTATGTTTGAGTCTGTACTATGTACAACACTCTCTTTGGCTCCACAAATTTTCCTTGTATGGCTTGGAATGCCTATCAAGAGGTGTAGCTGAGGTTCAAACATGACCAAGCCCCATAGTGATTTTCTTTATCTCTATGCAGCTGCTAAAGCCGGTTTAACAAAGACTCCGCTTTGTTAGTTATCATGTAAAAGCACACACATGATATAAGAAAGAATAGATACCCCACGTATAACAGAGGCTCCAGTTTATTATATGATATATACATTGTCATAAATATGTACAGATGAAGAGCCTATGGCTTCAAGTATAATAAGGCAGAAGGAGAGTTATGTTCCATGGCCGCTTTGTCTCCTCCTTCGACTGACGTGATTCTTCGTGCTCTCGAACATCAATGAGGCAGGTTTTTGCTGACCACAAAAGGTCCTTCCCAAGGGGGGGGATAACTTGTGCATATCAGTCTAATCCTGCATGAGCCGGAGCACCAAATCACCTTCTTGAAAGGTTCTAGTTTTAACCCGGCGGCTGTGATACCGTCGAAGATCTTGTTGATAAATCGCCGAACGTGTTGCTGCAAGATCACGCTCTTCATCCAACAGGTCCAGAGAATCCTGACGTGCCTTCTCATTATCAACTTCAACATAAGCTGCAACACGGGGCGAATCGTGACGGATGTCACTAGGAAGAACTGCCTCCGCTCCATACACCATGAAGAAAGGTGTGTAACCCGTAGACCTATTGGGTGTGGTGTTGATGCTCCATAACACAGAAGGTAACTCCTCAACCCAACAACCCGGCATACGCTTTAAGGGAACCATAAGCCTTGGTTTGATACCCCTTAGAATCTCTTGATTTGCCCTTTCCGCTTGACCATTAGATTGGGGGTGAGCCACTAATGCTAGATCAAGCCGGATGTGCTCACGTTGATAGAATTCTTCCATCTCCCCTTTTGACAGATTAGTGCCATTATCTGTTATAATACTATGTGGAAAGCCAAACCGGAATATCACCTTTTTGATGAATTGAACCGCCGTGGCTGCATCACACTTGCTGACTGGCTCTGCCTTCACCCATTTAGTGAATTTATCAACTGCTACTAATAGGTGGGTCTTCTTGTCCTTAGAGCGCTTGAAGGGTCCAACCATATCAAGCCCCCAAGTTGCAAACGGCCACGTAATTGCAATCATCCACAACTCTTGAGCCGGAACGTGCGCACGGCGGGCAAATTTTTGACATCCATCACATCTCTTGACTAAATCCTCCGCATCAGCATGCGCCGTCAACCAGTAAAAACCATGGCGAAAAGCTTTGGCAACCAACGACTTTGAACCGGCGTGGTGACCACAATCCCCTTCATGGATTTCTCGCAAAATCTCACGACCTTCTTGAGGAGAAACACAGCGCTGTAACGCTCCTGAAACACTGTAACGATGTAACTCCCTGTTGAGTATGGTCATGGACTTGGAACGGCAGATTATCTGTCGAGCCAACGTTTCCTCATCTGGTAACTCGCCCCAGTTCATGTAATCCAGATATGGGATCGTCCAATCCGGTATGGCATGCAAAGCTACCACCAACTGAGCCTCCGGATCAGGAATAGCCAAATCTTCTTCAGTTGGTATTTTGACTGACGGATTGTGCAACACATCAAGAAAGACATTGGGCGGAACCGGTTTACGTTGGGAACCAAGACGACTTAAAGCATCCGCCGCTTCATTCTTCCGCCGGTCTATATGGTCCACCTGATAACCTTTAAAGTGACCAGCCACTGCGTCTACCTCTCGCCGATATGCAGCCATGAGTGGGTCTTTAGAATCCCAAGTGCCAGACACCTGCTGGGCCACTAGATCTGAATCGCCGAAGCACTTAACCCGGCTCAAATTCATCTCTTTAGCCATCCGAAGACCGTGGAGTAAAGCCTCATATTTTTCTGCATTGTTAGTACAGGGGAACATTAAACGGAGGACATAACAAAACTTGTCACCTCGTGGGGAAGTTAATACGACTCCAGCCCCCGAGCCCTCCAACTGTCTGGACCCATCAAAATGAATAGTCCAATATGTATTATCCGGTTTCTCTTCAGGTGCCTGTAACTCCGTCCAATCGTTGATGAAATCCACGAGTGCTTGGGACTTGATCGCCGTGCGGGGTATATATTTGAGCCCATGAGGTCCAAGCTCAATAGCCCACTTGGCAACCCGGCCAGTCGCCTCTCTGTTTTGAATGATGTCACCCAGAGGAGCTGAACTGACCACTGTGATAGGATGGCCCTGAAAATAGTGTTTAAGCTTCCGGCTTGCCATAAACACCCCATACACCAGTTTCTGCCAATATGGATACCTCTGCTTTGACTCAATGAGCACCTCACTGATATAATAAACTGGCTGTTGAACCGGATACTCCTTGCCAGGCTCCTTGCGCTCTACCACAATGGCTACGCTAACAGCCCGGGCATTAGCAGCCACATATAATAATAATGGCTCCTTATCGATTGGTGTTGCAAGCACGGGTGGTTCGGCGAGCTGCCTCTTCAGATCCTCGAATGCTTTATCAGCTGCCTCACTCCAGACAAAGTTATCTGTTTTCTTGAGCATCTGATATAAGGGAATGGCCTTCTCTCCAAGGCGGCTGATAAACCGGCTTAAGGCTGTAATCCGGCCGGCCAGACGTTGAACATCGTTAATACACGCCGGTTTAGCCAAGGATGTAATTGCTGTAATCTTTTCCAGATTAGCCTCAATGCCTCTGTTTGAAACCAGAAAGCCTAAGAGCTTGCCTGCTGGGACACCGAAAACACACTTCTCCGGATTGAGCATCATCTTGTAAACCCGGAGATTGTCAAAGGTTTCCCGTAGATCATCTATCAAAGTCCCCTCCTTTCGAGATTTGACCACAATATCCTCCACATATGCATGAACATTGCGCCCAATTTGCTTATGAAGGAAATTCTGAACACATCGCTGGTAAGTTTCATGGGCACTCTTGAGTCCAAAAGGCATGGAAACATAGCAGAAGGCTCCAAAGGGAGTTATGAAGGTTGTCTTCTCCTGGTCCTTAACCGCCATTTTGATCTGATGATAACCAGAGTAAGCATCCAGAAAACACAAATGGTCACAACCCGCCATAGCATCAATTATCTGATCAATGCGAGGGAGAGCAAAGGGGTCTGCAGGGCAAGCTTTGTTTAAATCCATGTAGTCCACACACATGCGCCAAGTGCCGTTTTTCTTAAGAACCAGCACCGGGTTGGCTAACCACTCTGGATCAAAAACTTCAACAATAAACCCAGCAGCCAACAGACGGGCTACCTCTTCACCTATAGCCTTGCGTCTCTCTTCATTGAAACGGCGGAGGAACTGCCGGACCGGTTTGAACTTAGGATCAATGTTGAGTGTGTGCTCAGCGAGTTCCCTCAGTACACCTGGCATGTCAGAAGGTTTCCATGCGAAGATGTCCCGATTCTCACGGATGAACTTGATGAGCGTGCTTTCCTATTTGGGATCCAGGTTAGCGCTGATGCTGAACTATTTGGATGAATCGCCAGGAACAAAATCAACCATCTTAGTGTTTGTAGCCAATTTGAACTTCAACGCTGGGTCATGCTCCGTAGTTGGCTTTTTTAAAGAGGTCATGTTTGCCGGATCAACTTGCTCCTTATAGAATTTTAACTCCTCTGTGGCACAAACCGACTCCGCATAAGCCGCATCGCCTTCTTCGCACTCCAAAGCAATCTTTCTACTTCCATGTACTGTGATAGTCCCTTTATGACCTGGCATTTTAAGCTGTAGATAAACATAACATGGCCTTGCCATAAACTTAGCATAAACCGGCCACCCAAACAAGGCGTGGTACGGACTTTTGATCTTTACCACCTCAAATGTCAAAGTTTCTGACATTGAATCATAGTCATCTCCAAAAGCTACCCCCAAAGCTATCTTACCAACAGGATATGCAGACTTACCAGGCACCACATCATGAAAGACCGCATTTGACGGTTTAAGATCCTTATCTGTCAACCCCATACGGCGGAATGTATCATAGTACAAAATATTGATACTCCTTCCCCGATCCATGAGAACTTTAGTGAACTTGTATCCCCCGACTTGAGGGGCTACCACCAAGGCCAAATGACCTGGATTATCAACCCAGGGCGGGTGATCATCTCTACTCCACAAAATAGGTTGCTCAGACCAGCGTAAATACTGAGGTACTGCCGGCTCAACAGAGTTGACTACCCTTTTGTGAAGCTTTTGATCACGTTTGCACAAACTAGTAGTGAAGACATGATATTGCCCGCTGTTCAGCTGTTTGGGATTGCTCTGATAACCCGACTGCTGCTGCTGCTGCTGACTCCCCTGATGGTTGTAGCCTCCCTGGTTGCCTTGGTGTCCTTGATTGACGTGTCCAGTTTGGTTGCCTGGAAACCCTGAACCGGAACCACCACCTCCGTAACCCGGCCCGTGGAAACCTCCTCCTGAACCGCCGGGCGGGCCGTTGTCATATTGGAACATATTGGAATTCTTGAAATCCCGCATGATATAACAATCTTTCCAGAGATGTGATGCCGGTTTCTCCTTCGATCCATGCTTTGGATAGGGCTGATTTAATAAATGCTCCAAATTGTTGCCTAGACCTCCACCCCTCTAGGGCTGCTTGCCTTTACGGCGCTGGCCATTCTCCTGCGTGTTGGTATTTGCGACAAAGTCCAAGCTACTGTCGGCCTTGCGCTTACCAGCGTTTCCATGGCCTGCTGGATTATGCTGTTGGCCTTTGGCATTGTCGTTCTTATTACCTTTCTCCGGTTTGTCCTCCTATGAATCTGGATCCTTGGTATTATCTGAATTGGCATATTTAACCAAAGCGGCCATGAGTGTTGACATGTCATTGCAGTGACGTTTGAGCCTTCCCAACTTCTGTTTTAATGGTTGAAACGGCAATTGCCCTCTAACGTTAACACTGCGGTGTCTGCATTGATACGATCTGATGAATGCAAAATCGCCGAGGCCCGTTTGACCCAATGGGTCGTGGACTCCCCTTCCTCTTGGACACAAGCGGCCAGATCTACAATTGACATTGGCTTCTTACACGTATCCTTGAAGTTCTGGATAAACCGGTGCTTCAATTCAGCCCATGATCCAACAAAGTTGGTCGGCAAGCTCTTCAACCAAGTGCGAGTTGTTCCTTCCAACATCATGGTGAAATATTTAGCACACACCGCCTCATCCACATCTAACATCTCCATTGCCATCTCATAGCTCTCCACCCACGCCTCTGGCTGCAAATCGGCGGTGTAATTTGGTACCTTACGAGGTCCCTTGAAATCCTTGGGCAGTCGCACATTACGCAAAGCGGGAGTTAAACACGGTACCCCTAAGGAACTGAACATCGCCCCTGGCTCCACGGAGGCCGTGGGGTGAACCGGAGTATGCTGTCATGCTCCGTGTCGAGCTGTAAACTTGGCCTCCCGACGCGCGCGGCCATGGTCCACAACATCTTGCGCATTAGCACCTCCCCCGGCTGGGTTGTTCCCTCGTGGCGAATTTCGGCGACGTGCACTACTGGACACGGCCGGTTCGTCCTCCATGTGTCTGCTATAACTCCGGCTTGGACGGGGAGTAGAATGAATCCTCTCACGGCTGTGTGAATATGCTTGTTGTTGGTTTAGTGCTGTTTGAAGGAGATCCCTGGCCCAACGTGCTTCTACTGCAACTGGTGACTCGCTGTCGGTTGGGAGGGCCGCCAGGCATGAAGCGGCGGCCACAATGTTGTCCAACGGGTTGGAATAATGCTCGGGCGGCGTTGATGGCACACCATTGTTCCGGCAAGGCAGGTCCATCGTGCGTGGCTGAACCGGCGCTCCTGCTCCCGGTGCCCCCGCCCGGTTTAGCGTGGGTTGGTTACTAGCTCCTGCACCTGGCGTGTTGAAAAGATTCTATGGCTCATAAACTGACGGGAGACGTGATCGATACCTTCTTCTCATGACTTCCTCTGAAGCATTCTGATCCAGTCTAATCCGGTAGGCCTGTGCTTCCAACTCGGCCCGCTCCGTAGCCATCCTGGTATTCTCTGCTGCCAGGTCCGCTTTAGAATGGGCTATCTGATCTTTCACTTTTACAATCTCCGCATTGTGCTAATCCCTGGCTGCTGCCTCCACCTCCACGGACATCAATGTTGCCAGAGCGTCGAACAAATCAGATAAGACTTGGGCCGGAGGTGGCGCCGAGCTTCCTGCCCCTGCTGGTGTGGCCGTCGTTGAATCGGAGAGCATTGCTGCGGCGGTAGATGAATGAGGCGCCGATTGTGTGCCGGCCATGAAGATGGCGGCCTGGTTTGGCAGACCGGGCGAATCCAGAATACTATTGCCCTCAGATCCTTGGTCAGTCCGGCCATCCTGCAACTGGTAAAGTGATTCGGTCTCTCCAGAAGACTCGTCATCAGAGCAGACTACGGTTTCTCCATCGGACACCGGTCCATCCTTGTACCCCGATCCATGGACGACACCTACGAAAACATGCCTTGCGTCGAGCTGAACCAGCGAAGAACTTGCACGCCGAGCCATTTCGATGATGTCGGTGCAGAGGTCCGTCTCGGGGGCCGGTTCACCGATCTTGCCGATGAAGACGTGAATCCCACCAAAGGGGACCCGGTACCCGTATTAAATTGAATCGGCCTCGGGACCCCATCCTGCATTGTCGATGTGGAGCTTGCCGCGATGACTCTTCGTCATCCGGCCCACAGCGTATGCCTTAAGTCCATCAAAGCTTCCCTTCAAGAACTCAAAACCATCGTGCGATAGCCCCACGGTGGGCGCCAACTGTCGTGGGTTTGTCACGGCAGACGTCCTCGTGAAAGGACTTAGTCGTGGAGCCATCGCAACGGGTTAGCTTAAAGGGGTTAAACCGGACAAGGGGACACGGGAGTTTATACTAGTTCGGCCCCTTCGATGAAGGTAAAAGCCTACGTCTAGTTGTGATTGGTATTGCTAGGGTTTCGAAGGCCAAGGAGCGAATTCGCTTTGTCTGGCTCTCGAGTTGTTGTTGTCTGTCTCTAAACCGCGGTCGGGTCGTCCCTTTATATACATAGGTTGACGCCCGCTGGGCTACAGAGTCCCGAAGCCGGATTATAAACGTATCCGGTTCGGTCTCTCTCTCTCTCTCTATCTTACTATACAAGTTACATGACTAAGCCGGTTTACATTTACAGGCTGTAACCCGCCTTTGGGCCCTCCATAAAGCGCCATCATCTTTACATCTTCATGGGCTTCTAATCTTCAAAGAGTCAATCCGGCTACATACGGCCGGTTTACCTCCAGTAGTAATATCCCCAACAGGTACCGTTTCGATTTTTTTTTCAAATAACTCCTCATTAATTAATTTATAGTACTCCCTCTGTTCACTTTTATAAGACCTTGAAGACATTTCAGACAATGTGCAAAACAGTTCATTTTAAGTTGTCTGAAACGACTTACAAAAGTGAACGGATGGAGTATCTCGTTTCGAATGACTAATTATTGCAAGGAAAACACAGGCATGGTAATACATACAGATTCGTTTGCAAATGAAAGAAGATTCGTTTGCATTCTCAAATGTAGGCGCACCAGGCAGACCAGGGTCGTGTCGGGGTGGACGCTGCTTCGGTGCCTTGAAGGCAACTGCCTTTGGGTCACTAACATGTGGGCCAGCCACCTATTGGGCCCACATGTCATGGACACAAAGGCAGGTGCCTTAAGGCACCGAAGCATAGTCCTGTCGGGGTGGTCGCGTGTGTCGCACGGACACGAGCACCCAGCCACCCAGCCCCCCTCCCCCCCAAAAAAGTACGATGACAATATAAGTTCGAGCTTCCACGTTTCGGATTGAAATATCTGGCGGCCCCAATTCTAGCCCTGCAAAATCTCTCTTCTCCACCGTCCCCTTTCGCGCCCAGATTTTGCTCAAATCCCTAATTCACTGCCAACCCTCGAATCACCCCTCGTCTCTTCTCTTTCCCAAACGTTCCCCACCTCTGTGCCAGACGACAACGACGAAGACGATGGTCGTGCTTCACCACCGCACCGGAGCTACCTCATCTACGCCCTCGTCCACCGCACCAGGTGATCCACCGATAATGTCGGCCGCCGCAACCGACGTGCCTCACAGACACCGAGTTCCACCGCATCAGGTGTGCTTCACCGACACCGTCTCCCAGCTCACCGGGGCTACTTCACCAAGCACATCGTCGCACCTCCGCCGCCCGAGGCCGTTGGGGCTTCACCAACGGTCTCGTCCACCGCATCGTAGCGCTCCACTACCACTCAAGATCTGCATCCGTGCGCGGCCAGCCAATGCCAGCGCATCACCCTCAACGGCTCTAAAGTGACCCACACTCTAGCTAGGCGAGCATGCCCAAACGTCGGCCCGAACTAGGTATCCACACATCACTCCCTTGTGCACTGTTCCGACGATGTTTGGATATCCTTTCACTGCTCTCTTAGCTTACACGCCTATGCAACTCTGACTTTAACTCTTATTTCTTCTGAAGATATCATCTGAAATAAGCAAATCCATTTTTTAGCGAAGCATGACGGCGCTACGGGATCTGGTACACATCCTGCGCACCCGTATAACCTTGTAAGTATCTGTCCTCTGGTACAACATCAAGGTCGATTCCTCTTATTTGATCAACCATTCGTTGTGTCAAAAATGCAGAGGGGGATGCAAGGAGCACAAGGCCTGTACATCCAAGCAAGTGGTAACATGGACTTGTACATGGAACATCCCAAGTGCAAGCAGGGCTGCAGTGAGCCTGTACAACGAGCTAGCGTAAGTCCCTGCATTTCATTTAATTCGTACTGGCATTCATGTATGATTTGTGTGCAGTGGCTGATCCATGAATTCAAGTTACCAGGGGCGAACATTTAACTTAAAAAATATGAAGGCACTTGCACTCCGGAAATCAACATAACTTGAGAAATGTGAAGCTACATGCACTTTGAAAACCAGCTAATGATCCAAAGTAGTTCAGATTATAAACACTAAATGATGCAAGCACCAAAAAACACAAAATGCAACATGGTGTACAGGGACTACACACATGGTATGTACCTTCTTGAATTATTCGTTCTCTGGCTGAAAATACCGAAGTGTAATTGCACGTATAACCAGTGCGCAAACTGCATATCAATATATCTATCCTGCACAAGTATGCCAATAGTTTCAAACAACAGATTAGAAAAGTATTTATGCTATGTTTTCATGATACGGGGACTTTCTGGTAGATGGCCTCGACGTTTCCTCAAGCTATGAAAATGCACTATAATTTGCTTGTCATCAATGCCTGCAAATCTCTGTCTCTCTCAACATAGTAGATCATCATTAGACACTAAATCCTGCAATGAGCTTGCAAAATGCTTGCATTAAATCCCTCATTAGACACTATATGTTCATCACCAGGAGCATGTAAAATGTTTGCATCAAATCCTTCATTAGCAGTCTATTCATTAGACACTTCAGGCTCAAGAACAACATGAGCTTGTATGTTTGCATCAGAAACTTGATTAGATACATCAGATTCAGTCAGCTCAGTATTGATTGGGGGAGTTATAAAATAAGTAGAAATTGGTTTCATTTTCTCATAGATTCCCTACATACAAGCAGTTTTACAACACCGTCAGGTTTAACTATTGGCCAGAAATTGAAGAGTTGAATTAGATATAATCAGGGATGTGATGTACCTGCTCGTTGCGCATGCTACTCTTGCAAGCTGCGACTGTCCGTTTGTGCAAACTCGATGCCATGCCCGTGTTGCCATTGCTGCCTCCCACGCAGGGTACACCCACGGTTGGATCTTAATATTCTTGTCCTTCCGTTCGCTTGAAGCCCGGCGACTGTCCTCCAACGAGGGCGCGAGGAAGTGATGTGTCGGTCTGTCCAGGCGGCTAGGTTAGGAGCGAACCAGACTGGAGGCTGGAGCAAATGAATTGGGATTTTCCTGCTGTCGATCGATATGGGAGGCACTCGTTTGGGCCGCGAGCCTGCTATAGGGCCTGCCTTGCACTTATGTTATTGGCCCATCCAAAGTGAAACATTTTTCTTCATTTTTTACATTGCCTGCTCGTGCGTTGGGACGAACAAAACTAGCATGGGCCAACCTGGATGACTCAAACTAGGTGCACACTTTCCAGCCACCTGAGGCGGCTGCCCATACCAGCCCCTATGGTGGTGTCGCCCCTTTTTGCATGTATGATTGGATAGTGAAAAATATTCCAGTAGCGCTTTTGATTTACCCACAGAATGGTTGAATTGCTTGTTTCTATGAACTGAGTTCGCCAATAATGTGAAGGATGCCAGTCTTTTCATCCTATTGTAGATTGCTTAGATCTCAATATGCCAAAAGTAATCGCATGAAATATACAGTAAAAGCCAGTGTGATGTGTTTGGCTACAACTAGTCTGACTACACGTCCTCATATAACATATCAAGGACGCACCATCTTACCAGATTAACCATTCGACTTACCCATGCAGTGTGGGAAGAAAGAAGTATTGGGACTGCGTATCCAAGCAATTGATGCCATGGACTCCTTCGTACAACCTTGTAAGCGAAAAAGAAGTTGCAGTGTGCCTTTACAAAGAACTAGCGTAAGTTCAGTTACCTGCTTCTCAAAATTTTAGATAGCCACTTATTGCAAAATTGTTCAATTACGTTGCTTGGATTAATTTAGTTTGCTACTGATTACATAATGGCACAGCCTGTTAATCATATTGTAGACTGCGCCTATCTATGTGTTTGATACTTACTGTTAAGAATTACCTGTTTGCCTTAACTTAAATATCTACTTGTTTGTTTAACTGCTTTGCTACTGCAATAGTGGGTTACAATGATGTTAATAACTATTATTCAGCATCCAACTGAAACTCTTTAATTCCTTGTTTGTTTAACTGATTTGCGGTTATAACTCCCAGTTGAGATGTTTTGCTAACTTCAACTTTTCTGAATCCAATCGGAACTTTAATGGCAAAACAGGTTAGCCCAAGATCAAAGAGCAAGGTCCCCATGGACGTTGCATCATCCCACAGCAATGGCACCTGCCCAATCATGCATTATGAATTGCCAACTGCTGATGCTCTAGAGGCTAAACTAGTGGTAGAAAGAGATTCTGCTTCTGCACTTAGAGATGAAGTTGACATGTTGAGGAAGCAAACAGCACAATCACAAGAAGTACTCAAGACAACCATTAAATATTTGGTGGATTTCAAAACGAAGCAAGCTGAGACTGACCAGATTGTTAAGGTCCTGAAGGAAAAAAAAGGAAATTAAATTCCTACTTGGTAAATCATAGGTGAAATGTTCTTTCCATAGTTGAATAACTTTTGTGTTATCTGTTCATGTAATCAATCAAACCATTTGTTTTAGAGATCATGTAATAATTGTTTTTTTTCGTTTTTTGGTTTGTAATTTTATTTGAGCACAAGTCTGTATTAATTGATAAGACTCGGAGACATTTCATTTGGATTGTCGTGTCAGACCTTACAAATATGCCAATCGGGCTGAATGTGCATTCAGCAATAGTAGTAGTATAGATGGACCATAAGTGGCACGCATCGGAAAGGGCCAAGATGCTGGCTAAAAAAGGATGCTGTTGTAGCCAAAAAAAAGTATAGCGGACTGGCTTATGTATGTTAGTTGATATTATTGATCCATATACTCTATAAGTGTTTATATGACTGTTAGTTCTGTACATTCTTGGTTGATTGACTCAGTATTTGAATCTTGATACATCGCTTGTGTACATATCTAAATGGGAGTACACATTATGCTGGACATGAAGTGTTCCAAATATTCGAATTCACCTTAAACTGGATTCTAGTTTCTGAATTTGAGTATCGGCATTCGTAAATCATATTCATATATGACAGTGGAATACATCTTTGTCGTCCTTTTGAAGATATATAAAAACACATAGAATGATTTATAAAGATTCATATAGGAATACAAAATGGATTTGAATTTAGTTGCCAGGGTAAACGTGGATGCTTATTGTCCCAAAATTCGAAAGAAGCAGCAAAATGTCCACTCCCACGTCGGCTGCCCGAAGCCAAGTGTTTGGGAGATGGAAATTACTGTCTACCCGTTACACGGACAATCCATCGGCTCGATTTCCACTGCTCTAAATAGGGGTAGGTTAGTAACTTCAATTAGACGTGACACGACCGCCTCTGAGCCCATTCCGACACGGTGGGCGTCAAAAATGGGCGGCAAAACTCATTTGATTCAAGCTCGTCCGAAAGACCTCTGTTTCTCCCTCCATTCCCCATTCATACACGGTGGGCGGAAAAACAAACTCGACTCGGCCAAAATTGATATAGGCAAATATTTTCAATAGGGGTAGGTTTGTAACTTCACTCAGACGTGACACAACCGCCCTACCTGTCAGCCCCGTTCATACACCGTGGGTGCCAACCATGGGCGCCAACCACTCTCTCCTTGCTCGAAATCGCTCTGGGCAAATATTGGCGAGATGCGAGATTACCATCCTATCCCCAACCGACGAGACATTCAAATTTTAAATGGGGGCTAAGGTCATAACTTTCCCATATTTCAGACAGGCCCGTCCCAAAAACATGGTTCCCCGTACCTCTCCCTCCATTTTCCCATTCATACACCGTCCGCGCTAGAACACCCCATCCCCACACCAGCCTCCGTTCGCCACCCCATCCATTGCTGCCGTCCTCCACCACATCCATCGCCACCATCCTCCACCATGCCGGAGCGCCTACCAAGACCGCGTCGTCCACTGCTAGAGATGGACGTTTCTCATCCACGGCGACGGACCAATAGCCTTGCATCGCGTCCTCTTGCTTCATCGGCGCCATCGTCCTCTTTGCCGGGGCCGCTCACACGACCTTCTCTTCCACCGCAACGGGACTTATCCCCCGATGCACCCGTCTACCATCGCAGATCTGCTCCAACACCACCGACAACCATCGCACCCCCGATGCCTACGCGGCACCGCAAGAGAGGTGGTACTTCATATCTCCTCAACTTTTTGATCTCAACCAGAAAATAGATCTTAACTTGGTTACTCTACTTTCTTTTCAGCTCTTAGAATTTAGTTCTTAGTTCAAAGCAAACAATGGATGCTAAATATCATTTCTCCGGTATGCGGCTTCAAATCTGCCATGGCACAGCCATAATATGGTTTAATTGATCATGCTTAGGGTTTAATTGATCATGTTGGTTCCGTGGTGGTTTCTTTAATAGAAATCGGAGGGGAAACCCTCTTTTGCCAAAAAAATATGCTTAGAGTTTCCTCCTTTTATGATCACTATACGATCAGAATACTTGCTTCGTGTCATAATAACACTGCTCCACCCATCAAGCTAAACAAGCTTAGTTGTTCAAATACGAACCTGATATTATTAAAACAGAGTTGTTTAATTGGTCAGCTAAATGTTCCTAAATTAGTTTCGAAAATGCATGTTCCCGCTCGGGTGTGTATCTCTACAGGGTGCCCACGGTGGGCCGACCCACCCTGGGATTTTGGGTCGTCCCAGGCCCCGATTCCCCGATGTTCTGCTGCACGCTTCCGATCTCTAATCGCCCCCAGCCGCCTGCCTCGTGGGCGACTTGCCATCCCCGGACGGCATGACTCTAGGAGGAGGCGCCGGACTAACCGGAGGCCAGGAGCTGCTCTCCCAACAGCGTCACCGCTGCCCGGGCACGTCGCCGTGCCTACCATCCCAGTCCATTCAGGGCTCAGGCGTGTAGCACCCACCAAGCCAACCCAATTTATCCTGAGATACGTCCTCAACACTCAACAGCCACTCCTCATCACCCATTTTCTAATTGATTCATTACTCATTAGGCAGGACTGTCATTAGGGTTTGTTGTGTGCTCAGTGCTACCTACACTTAATGGTTCAGATGTATTTCGGTAATCTTTAGTACCTCTAAAGTTCACAGGGTTTTCAAAATTCCGGCCCTCGGAACAGAAACTAGTCATTTTGGATTGTTGGTCGTAGTGACATTGACCCAGATTACTACTGCAAGCCAGGTTTGTTGACAATTTTACTTGTCTTTCTTACTCATTCGATATAATATCCAATTATTCACGTTGATTAGTTGCAAACAATAAGTGCTAGACAAACTTATTCATTCCGATTTTGGACGGTCTCTTACTGCAGTTACAATTCTGCATACTTGTCCTAGTAAGCTCACAAGTAAATGATTGATTCACTACATCTATGCTTGCCTTGTCATATTTGTTGTCAATATTCTTTTAGGGTGGACCACCCTATTTCTAAATACTGGAACCGTAGACATGAGTGAATAGTATTTCTCTATGTGATCTCTTCCATCATGTGTGGGTAACGAACACTGCATTGTATAGAAAGAAAGTGTCATTTCTAGCTTTTACATAGGTTTCGATCTTTTACATGGAATACAATCTGCCTACTTGCTTTGTGTCGCACTACCAACACTCCACCCTTGAAGCTAAACATTATGCCACTCATAATTTCTTAGTTTATTTGTTCAAATACGAATTTCATATGATTCTAATGTTCCTACTTCAGTTTTGAAATGTGTGCCTGCCTGTTATAGAGACATAAGGGGTTTGTATTTCTGTGTGTGGTCTGGTCAGCACGGTTGGGGAGGTGAACTTTGCATATGCAGGGGTTTATAGGGAGACACTCTCCGAGTTGAATCCGCAATGCATTCCATAGATAATCTGACTACTTTTTATGTTTTCCTCAGTTTCTGAACAGCATCATAATGATTATGAGCTTGCGCGCATTAAAAGAATAAAGTAGAACAATGCCATGGCTGTCAAACTTGGCATTAAGGGACTGAAATCAAGTATGGATGCAATGCAATGCAAACACTCTCCACCTATAGATTCATGCTCAGAATATGATCCTAACAGTGATTCTGAGCTAGAGGGAGACCTAAGTCAATGTAGCTCCCTAGTGGAGGAGTCAGAGGAAGATGCCCTATCTTATTCACCCATCAAGGTACTTGCTCTAACTTTCCAAGGTTACATTGCTCGCACATATCTTGCAACTGATGCTTTGCATTGCTTCTACTTTGTTGAACTGCCATTAGCTTAGTTTACACATCGTGTATGTGAATACGCCCTGCCTATCCATTTTCAGTACATATTCCATTTGTCATCATACCATATTTATCCATTCAAATGTTGTTCTTGTGTATCAGACGTTCAAAAGGAAGAGGGCGATTGCTGATCGTGGAGGAGCACAAGCAAAGTATTTGGAAAAGGTAGTGGTACCTGATAAATCAAATAGTCCATTAGGTATAGTTGCAATATCACCTGACCCACAACATACCCCAACTCTAGCAGACTCTAGCCCTACTACACTAGTCATTTCTGATGCCCCAACTCAGCAGACCCCAACTGCAGCAAACAGTATGATTATGCCAGTTGACATAGCACCAGTTGTACGACACAAAACCCCCATTCCAGCAAAGTGTACACCAAATCCAGTTGCCAAGTCCCTTTTCGAACCAGAGAGAGCCCCAATTGCAGCAAATAGGACCCCTGTTCCATTTCTTCCCAGTTTATAAGACGAAGCTTATGTTGTTGTCAGGAACTTTGTGCGCATCTTTCCTTCATGGAAAGATTATACCACAGACACAGAACAATTTCCAGTCTTCCTCCGCAACTTACGCGTAAGTAATGTACTAATGTTATTCATGGTCATTACTGCATATGTTTCTGCTGACAGAAGACACAAGATTTCATTCTTTTAAATAGGCAAGGAGCAAACTGGATTATGATGATGAGCAAGGGTTGGTTGCACTTTTCAAGCACTCGTTGATGAAGTGTCGTTCCTACCTGAGGCAAGCGCACTTCGGTGGCAAGCCTCTGAACGAAATATCTGTAAAGTCTCCGGTGCTACATTTATCCGACGGTGACTGGAATAATCTTGTTACACATTGGTCTCGGCTGCAGCGTAAGGTACTGTCTATGATATCACATCACAATTTGAACTACATTTATTCATTTGCCTTAATGTCTCACTTGTACAAAAACTGTTAGCAGAAGAACATTCGTTCTCAAGGGACCACGGAATCTCGCAACTATACTGCACACTGCATTGCTCTTGTGAGTACCTCTTGCCCTATATGACCATACTTACTTTCATAGCTGTTTGATTATGTAGCATCACTGCACATGTTAGCCTCGTAATCGTCCATTTGGTGGACATTATAAGATCTGTATGGACTCTTACATAAATTTAGAATCAACCCAATGCTTTTGAAGAGGTTTAGCTCTGCAGTCCTCTTGTAAGGACTGGACGTGGTCTATCACTGTACTTACATTAACAGCTACTCCCTCCGTCCCATAATATAAGAACGTTTTGTACAGTACACTAGTGTTCAAAACACTCTTGTATTATGAGAAGAGGGATTGGTTCATTTTGTAGCATTCTGCATCTTATCTCCCTCGCCCACCATTTACTAAAAAAGATTAGATCTATATTTAATCTTACCAACAAGTAGAATACACAAACAATGCCAGTGCAGAAGTGTGTAGCCCATTGCTCTTGTCAGTACATTTTGTCCTATAACGCTTGTACTTCCAGGGATTGGTAGTTGATTATGTTGCATCAATCTGCATCTTATCTTCATTATCCTCTATCCCTTCCAGTATTATCATATCTATAATTACTCTCTACAAAATGTAGAGTACATGCAATGCTTATGAAGAAGATTATGTGCTGAAATTCTTGAGTTATCCT
The DNA here is from genome assembly GCF_002162155.2 of Triticum dicoccoides. Lineage (NCBI taxonomy): Eukaryota > Viridiplantae > Streptophyta > Magnoliopsida > Poales > Poaceae > Triticum > Triticum dicoccoides. Next base: position 47,821,807 of record NC_041386.1, read on the forward strand.
TCCCTTGACATGCAGAAGGGCATTATAAAGCCGGTGTTAACTATTAATGTAAGTCAGTCCTTCTAAAGCCTTTATCGTCAACTGCTGTTTAATTTTCTCATACTCCCTATCATTTACTGCTGTTTAGTTTGTTGTTTCTACAAAGATGCATGTTCGTAAGAACCGTAAGTTCTAAGTTTTACTTGTAAAACCAAATTCCTTATTCATACCATGCACGTTACTGTTGGGGAACGTAGCAGAAATTCAAAATTTTCTCACGTATCACCAAGATCTATCTATGGAGAAACCAGCAACGAGTAGAAAGGAGAGTGCATCTACATACCCTTGTAGATCGCTAAGCGGAAGCGTTCAAGTGAACGGGGTTGATGGAGTCGTACTCGTCGTGATTCAGATCACCGATGATCCTAGTGCCGAACGGACGGCACCTCCGCGTTCAACACACGTACAGCTCGATGATGTCTCCCACGCCTTGATCCAGCAAGGAGAGAGGGAGAGGTTGAGGAAGACTCCATCCAGCAGCAGCACAACGGCGTGGTGGTGATGGAGGAGCGTGGCAATCCTGCAGGGCTTCGCCAAGCACCTACGGGAGAGGAGGAGGTGTCACGGGAGGGAGGGAGGCGCCAAGGGCTCAGGTATGGATGCCCTCCCTCCCCTCCACTATATATAGGGGCAGGGGAGAAGGGGGAGGCGCAGCCTTGCCCCTTACTCCAAGAAAGGGGTGCGGCCAAGAGGGGGGAGGAGTCCATCCTCCCCAAGGCACCTCGGAGGTGCCTTCCCCTTTGAGGACTCTTCCCTCTAGGGTTCCCTAGGCGCATGGGCCTCTTGGGGCTGGTGCCCTTGGCCCATGTAGGCCAAGGCGCACCCCCTACAGCCCATGTGCCCCCCCGGGGCAGGTGGCCCCACCCGGTGGGCCCCCGGGACCCTTCCGGTGGTCCCGGTACAATACCGATGACCCCGAAACTTGTCCTGATGGCCAAAACAGGACTTCCTATATATAAATCTTTACCTCCGGACCATTCCGGAACTCCTCGTGACGTCCGGGATCTCATCCGGGACTCCGAACAACATTCGGTAACCACATACAAACTTCCTTTATAACCCTAGCGTCATCGAACCTTAAGTGTGTAGACCCTACGGGTTCGGGAGACATGCAGACATGACCGAGACGTTCTCCGGTCAATAACCAACAGCGGGATCTGGATACCCATGTTGGCTCCCACATGTTCCACGATGATCTCATCGGATGAACCACGATGTCAAGGACTCAATCGATCCCGTATACAATTCCATTTGTCTAGCGGTATTTTACTTGCCCGAGATTCGATCGTCGGTATACCGATACCTTGTTCAATCTCGTTACCGGCAAGTCTCTTTACTCGTTCCGTAACACATCATCCCATGATCAACCCCTTGGTCACATTGTGCACATTATGATGATGTCCTACCGAGTGGGCCCAGAGATACCTCTCCGTTTACACGGAGTGACAAAATCCCAATCTCGATTCGTGCCAACCCAACAGACACTTTCAGAGATACCCGTAGTGTACCTTTATAGCCACCCAGTTACGTTGTGACGTTTGGCACACCCAAAGCACTCCTACGGTATCCGGGAGTTGCACAATCTCATGGTCTAAGGAAATGATACTTGACATTAGAAAAGCTTTAGCATACGAACTACATGATCTTGTGCTAGGCTTAGGATTGGGTCTTGTCCATCACATCATTCTCCTAATGATGTGATCCTGTTATCAACGACATCCAATGTCCATGGTCAGGAAACCGTAACCATCTATTGATCAACGAGCTAGTCAACTAGAGGCTTACTAGGGACATGGTGTTGTCTATGTATCCACACATGTATCTGAGTTTCCTATCAATACAATTCTAGCATGGATAATAAACGATTATCATGAACAAGGAAATATAATAATAATCAATTTATTATTGCCTCTAGGGCATATTTCCAACACGGGGCAGGTGGCCCCACCCGGTGGGCCCCCGGGACCCTTCCGGTGGTCCCGGTACAATACCGATGACCCCGAAACTTGTCCCGATGGCCGAAACAGGACTTCCTATATATAAATCTTTACCTCCGGACCATTCCGGAACTCCTCGTGACGTCCGGGATCTCATCCGGGACTCCGAACAACATTCGGTAACCACATACAAACTTCCTTTATAACCCTAGCGTCATCGAACCTTAAGTGTGTAGACCCTACGGGTTCGGGAGACATGTAGTCATGACCGAGATGTTCTCCGGTCAATAACCAACAGCGGGATCTGGATACCCATGTTGGCTCCCACATGTTCCACGATGATCTCATCGGATGAACCACGATGTCAAGGACTCAATCAATCCCGTATACAATTCCCTTTGTCTAGCGGTATGGTACTTGCCCGAGATTCGATCGTCGGTATACCGATACCTTGTTCAATCTCGTTACCAGCAAGTCTCTTTACTCGTTCCGTAACACATCATCCCGTGATCAACCCCTTGGTCACATTGTGCACATTATGATGATGTCCTACCGAGTGGGCCCAGAGATACCTCTCCGTTTACACGGAGTGACAAATCCCAATCTCGATTCGTGCCAACCCAACAGACACTTTCAGAGATACCCGTAGTGTACCTTTATAGCCACCCAGTTACGTTGTGACGTTTGGCACACCCAAAGCACTCCTACGGTATCCGGGAGTTTCACAATCTCATGGTATAAGGAAATGATACTTGACATTAGAAAAGCTTTAGCATACGAACTACATGATCTTGTGCTAGGCTTAGGATTGGGTCTTGTCCATCACATCATTCTCCTAATGATGTGATCCCGTTATCAACGACATCCAATGTCCATGGTCAGGAAACCGTAACCATCTATTGATTAACGAGCTAGTCAACTAGAGGCTTACTAGGGACATGGTGTTGTCTATGTATCCACACATGTATCTGAGTTTCCTATCAATACAATTCTAGCATGGATAATAAACGATTATCATGAACAAGGAAATATAATAATAATCAATTTATTATTGCCTCTAGGGCATATTTCCAACAGTCTCCCACTTGCACTAGAGTCAATAATCTAGTTCACATCGATATGTGATTAACACTCAAGGTCACATCCCCATGTGACTAACACCCAAAGAGTTTACTAGAGTCAATAATCTAGTTCACATTTACCATGTGATTAACACTCGATGAGTTCTGGTTTGATCATGTTATGCTTGTGAGAGAGGTTATAGTCAACGGGTCTGAACCTTTCAGATCCGTGTGTGCTTTACAAATCTCTATGTCATCTCCTAGATGCAGCTACCATGTTCTATTTGGAGCTATTCCAAATAACTGTTCTACTTGGAGCTATTCTAAATTGTTGCTCCATTATACGTATCCAGTATCTCTACTCAGAGCTATCCGGATAGGTGTTAAGCTTGCATCGACGTAACCCTTTACGACGAACTCTTTTACCACCTCCATAATTGAGAAAATTCCTTAGTCCACTAGTTACTAAGGATAACTTTGACCGTTGTCCTGTGATCCATTCTTGGATCACTCTTGTACCCCTTGACTGACTCATGGTAAAGCACACTTCAGGTGCGGTACACAGCATAGCATACTGTAGAGCCTATGTCTTAAGCATAGGGGACGACCTTCGTTCCTTTCTCTCTATTCTGCCATGGTCGAGCTTTAAGTCTTAACTTCATACCTTACAACTCAGGCAAGAACTCCTTCTTTGACTGATCCATCTTGAACACCTTCAAGATCACGTCAAGGCATGTGCCCATTTGAAAGTACTATTAAGCGTTTTGATCTATCCTTATAGATCTTGATGCTCAATGTTCAAGTAGCTTAATCCAGGTTTTCCATTGAAAACACTTTCCAAATAACCCTATATGCTTTCCAGAAATTCTACGTCATTTCTGATCATTAATATGTCAACAACATATACTCATCAGAAATTCTATAGTGCTCCCACTCACTTCTTTGGAAATACAAGTTTCTCATAAACTTTGTATACACCCAAAATCTTTGATCATCATCAAAGCATACATTCCAACTCCGAGATGCTCACTCCAGTCCTCAGAAGGACTGCTGGAGCTTTGCATACTTATTAGCATATTTCAGGATAGACAAAACCTTCTGGTTGTATCACATACAACCTTTCCTCAAGAATCGTCAAGGAAACAATGTTTTGACATCCTATCTGCAAGATTTCATAAATAATGCAGTAATTGCTAATATAATTCCAACAGACTCTTAGCATCGCTACGAGTGAGAAAGTCTCATCGTAGTCAACTCCTTGAACTTGTCGAAAAACATCTTAACGACAAGTCGAGCTTTCTCAATGGTGACACTTACCATCATTGTCTGTCTTCCTTTCAAAATCCATATGTACCTAACAGCCTTACGACCATCAAGTAGTTCTTCCAAAGTCTACACTTTGTTTTCATACATGGATCCTCTCTCGGGTTTTATAGCCTTGAGCCATTTATCGGAATCCGGGCCCACCATCGCTTCTCCATAGCTCGTAGGTTCATTGTTGTCTAGCAACATGACTTCCAAGACAGGATTACGTACCACTCTGAAGTAGTACGCATCCTTGTCATCCCACGAGGTTTGGTAGTGACTCGATCCGAAGTTTCATGATCACTATCATAAGCTTCCACTTCAGTTGGTGTACGTGCCACAGGAACAACTTCCTGTGCCCTGCTACACACTTGTTGAAGTGACGGTTCAATAACCTCATCAAGTCTCCACCATCCTCCCACTCAACTTTTTGAGAGAAACCTTTCCTCGAAAAAGGACCCGATTCAAGAAACAATCCCTATTGCTTTCGGATCTGAATTAGGAGGTATACTCAACTGTTTTGGGTGTCCTATGAAGATGCATTTTATCTGCTTTGGGTTCGAGCTTATCAACCTGAAACCTTTTCACATAAGCGTCGCAGCCCCAAACTTTCAAGAAACGGCAACTTAGGTTTCTCCAAACCATAGTTCATACGGTGTCGTCTCAAGGAAATTATGTGGTGCCCTATTTAAAGTGAATGTGGTTGTCTCTAATGCCTAACCCATGAACGATAGTGGTAACTCGATAAGAGACATCATGGTATGCACCATATCCAATAGGGTGCAACTATGATGTTTGGACACACCATCACACTATGGTGTTCCAGGCTGTATCAGTTGTGAAACAATTTCCACAATGTCTTAATTCTGTGCCAAACTCGTGATTCAGATATTCATCTCTATGATCATATCATAGATCTTTTATCCTCTTGTCACGACGATCTTTCAACTTCACACTGAAATTACTTGAACCTTTCAATAATTCAGACTCGTGATTCATCAAGTAAATATACTCAACATCTACTCGAATCATCTGTGAAGTAAGAACATAACGATATTCACTGCATGCCTCAGCACTCATTGGACTGCACACATCAAAATGTGTTACTTCCAACAAGTTGCTATCTTGTTCCATCTTACTGAAAACGAGGCTTTTCAGTCATCTTGCCCATGTGGTATGATTTGCATGTCCCAAGTGATTCAAAATCAAGTGAGTCAAAACGGTCCATTTGCATGGAGTTTCTTCATGCATATACACCAATAGACATGGTTCGCATGTCTCAAACTTTTCAAAAACGAGTGAGCCCAAAGATCCATCAATATGGAGCTTCTTCATGCGTTTTATACCGATATGACTTACGTGGCAGTGCCACAAGTAGGTGGTACTATCATTACTATCTTTTGGCATGAACATGTGTATCACTACGATCGAGATTTAATAAACCATTCATTTTAGGTGTAAGACCATTGAAGGTATTATTCGAATAAACAGAGTAACCATTATTCTCCTTAAATGAATAACCGTATTGCGATAGACGTAATCCAATCATGTCTATGCTCAACGCAAACACCAAATAACAATTATTTAGGTTTAACACCAATCTCTTTGGTAGAGGGAGCGTGCGATGTTTGATCATATCAAGCTTGGAAAAACTTCCAACACATATCGTCAGCTCACCTTTAGCTAGTCTCCGTTTATTCCGTAGCTCTTTTATTTCGAGTTACTAACACTTAGCAACCGAACCGGTATCTTATACCCTGGTGCTACTAGGAGTACTAGTAAAGTACACATTAACATAATGTATATCCAATATACTTCTATCGACCTTGCCAGCCTTCTTATCTACCAAGTATCTAGGGTAATTCTGCTCTAGTGGTTGTTCCCCTTAATACAGAAGCACTTAGTCTCGGGTTTGGGTTTTACCTTGGGTTTCTTCACTAGAGCAGCAGCTGATTTGCCGTTTCATGAAGTATCCCTTCTTGCCCTTGCCCTTCTTGAAACTAGTGGTTTCACCAACCATCAACAATTGATGCTCCTTCTTGATTTCTACTTTCGCGGTGTCAAACATCGCGAATACCTCAAGGATCATCATATCTATCCCTGATATGTTATAGTTCATCACGAAGCTCTAACAGCTTGGTAGCAATGACTTTGGAGAACCATCACTGTCTTATCTGGAAGATCAACTCCCACTCGATTCAAATGATTGTTGTACTCAGACAATCTGAGCACAAGCTCAACAATTGAGTTTTTCTCCTTAGTTTGCAGGTTAAGAAAGTCATCGGAGGTCTTATACCTCTTGACATGGGCACGAGCCTGAAATCCCAATTTCAGCCCTCAAAACATCTCATATGTTTTGCGATGTTTCAAAAACGTCTTTGGTGCCTCAACTCTAAACCGTTTAACTGAACTATCACGTAGTTATCAAAACGTGTATGTCAGATGTTCGCAACAACCACAGACAACGTTCGAGGTTCAGCACACTGAGCGGTGCATTAAGGACATAAGCCTTCTATGAAGCAATGAGGACAATCCTCAGTTTACGGACCTAGTCCGCATAATTGCTACTATCAACTTTCAACTAATTTTTCTCTAGGAACATATCTAAACAGTAGAACTATAGCGTGAGCTACGACATAATTTGCAAAAACCTTTTGACTATGTTCAGGATAATTAAGTTCATCTTATGAACTCCCACTCAGATAGACATCC
>NC_041386.1:47829252-47853007 GCF_002162155.2 Triticum dicoccoides
TTTTGATCTCCATCTTCGGGGCTCCATGATCATCATCGTCACCGGCATGACACCATGATCTCCATCATCATGATCTCCATCATCGTGTCTTCATGAAGTTGCCTCGCCAACTATTACTTCTACTACTACGGCTAACGGTTAGCAATAAAGTAAAGTAATTACATGACGTTTAAGTTGACACGCAGGTCACAAATAAATAAAGACAACTCCTATGGCTCCTGCCGGTTGTCATACTCATCGACATGCAAGTCGTGATTCCTATTACAAGAACATGATCAATCTCATACATCACATATATCATTCATCACATCCTTTTTGGCCATATCACATCACATAGCATACCCTGCAAAAACAAGTTAGACGTCCTCTAATTGTTGTTTGCATGTTTTACGTGGCTGCTATGGGTTTCTAGCAAGAACGTTTCTTACCTACGCATGAACCACAACGTGATATGCCAATTGCTATTTACACTTCATAAGGACCCTTTTCATCGAATCCGATCCGACTAAAGTGGGAGAGACAGACACCCGCCAGCCACCTTATGCAACTAGTGCATGTTTGTCGGTGGAACCGGTCTCACGTAAGCGTACGTGTAAGGTTGGTCCGGGCCGCTTCATCCCACGATGCCGCCGAATCAAGATAAGACTAGTAACGGCAAGCATATTGAACAATATCGACGCCCACAACTACTTTTTGTTCTACTCGTGCAAAGAATCTACGCAATAGACCTAGCTCATGATGCCACTGTTGGGGAACGTAGCAGAAATTCAAAATTTTCTCACGTATCACCAAGATCTATCTATGGAGAAACCAGCAACGAGTAGAAAGGAGAGTGCATCTACATACCCTTGTAGATCGCTAAGCGGAAGCGTTCAAGTGAACGGGGTTGATGGAGTCGTACTCGTCGTGATTCAGATCACCGATGATCCTAGTGCCGAACGGACGGCACCTCCGCGTTCAACACACGTACAGCTCGACGATGTCTCCCACGCCTTGATCCAGCAAGGAGAGAGGGAGAGGTTGAGGAAGACTCCATCCAGCAGCAGCACAACGGCGTGGTGGTGATGGAGGAGCGTGGCAATCCTGCAGGGCTTCGCCAAGCACCTACGGGAGAGGAGGAGGTGTCACGGGAGGGAGGGAGGCGCCAAGGGCTCAGGTATGGATGCCCTCCCTCCCCTCCACTATATATAGGGGCAGGGGAGAAGGGGGAGGCGCAGCCTTGCCCCTTACTCCAAGAAAGGGGTGCGGCCAAGAGGGGGGGAGGAGTCCATCCTCCCCAAGGCACCTCGGAGGTGCCTTCCCCTTTGAGGACTCTTCCCTCTAGGGTTCCCTAGGCGCATGGGCCTCTTGGGGCTGGTGCCCTTGGCCCATGTAGGCCAAGGCGCACCCCCTACAGCCCATGTGGCCCCCCGGGGCAGGTGGCCCCACCCGGTGGGCCCCCGGGACCCTTCCGGTGGTCCCGGTACAATACCGATGACCCCGAAACTTGTCCCGATGGCCGAAACAGGACTTCCTATATATAAATCTTTACCTCCGGACCATTCCGGAACTCCTCGTGACGTCCGCGATCTCATCCGGGACTCCTAACAACATTCGGTAACCACATACAAACTTCCTTTATAACCCTAGCGTCATCGAACCTTAAGTGTGTAGACCCTACGGGTTCGGGAGACATGCAGACATGACCGAGACGTTCTCCGGTCAATAACCAACAGCGGGATCTGGATACCCATGTTGGCTCCCACATGTTCCACGATGATCTCATCGGATGAACCACGATGTCAAGGACTCAATCGATCCCGTATACAATTCCCTTTGTCTAGCGGTATTTTACTTGCCCGAGATTCGATCGTCGGTATACCGATACCTTGTTCAATCTCGTTACCGGCAAGTCTCTTTACTCGTTCCATAACACATCATCCCGTGATCAACCCCTTGGTCACATTGTGCACATTATGATGATGTCCTACCGAGTGGGCCCAGAGATACCTCTCCGTTTACACGGAGTGACAAAATTCCAATCTTGATTCGTGCCAACCCAACAGACACTTTCAGAGATACCCGTAGTGTACCTTTATAGCCACCCAGTTATGTTGTGACGTTTGGCACACCCAAAGCACTCCTACGGTATCCGGGAGTTGCACAATCTCATGGTCTAAGGAAATGATACTTGACATTAGAAAAGCTTTAGCATACGAACTACATGATCTTGTGCTAGGCTTAGGATTGGGTCTTGTCCATCACATCATTCTCCTAATGATGTGATCCCGTTATCAACGACATCCAATGTCCATGGTCAGGAAACCGTAACCATCTATTGATTAACGAGCTAGTCAACTAGAGGCTTACTAGGGACATGGTGTTGTCTATGTATCCACACATGTATCTGAGTTTCCTATCAATACAATTCTAGCATGGATAATAAACGATTATCATGAACAAGGAAATATAATAATAATCAATTTATTATTGCCTCTAGGGCATATTTCCAACAGTTACTTAATACTCCCTATATGTATGCTTGTTTTTGTGGATCTATAATCCAGTGTGTGGTGAAGCAGCCCACGTTTGCACCTTGTCATCTCCTGTTTTATCTTACTGATGTGGCTCATGATATGAACAACATGCCATGCACATTACCCAAAATAGATACACTGATTTTCTTTGCCCTTCATCTATGCTTGTTATGTTGACATGGTAATCCAGTAGTGTGGTGAAGCTCCCCACATTATGAACAATGCCAAATTATGCTATTGATATTTTGAACTTACTCTTTATTTTCTAACTTGAAATTAGATAGAATTGACAGAACAATTATCATCTTTGTTTATACACGTGCAAACCTGTCATCTCTCTGCTTTGTTTCAGGGTGATATGCCTGATGGCATGCACAAGTCTGCTGAAGGCTGTGAGACAAACCCACCATATATTGCAGCAAAGAAGGCAAAACATCTTGAAGATAGCGAGACAACCCCAAAGTCTTGTCTTGATGCAGTGTTCAAGTTACTTGAGACTAACAGTCAGACAAGCTCACATAATTTGTTGTCTGAATCAGTTCAACTTCTTCAGCCCCAAGTTCTAGCAGAAAGGCATTCTGCAACTCAACTTCGATTTGAAGTCCTATCTCTAAGAAAGATTGCAGAGAACACCAATGAGAACCTCATCGCTAAACAGCTACACCTGGAAGCTATGACCGACATGCTAGGCCGGTCTCACAGCCTTGCTCAGCAGCTTAAGCAGCAGTTCCCCCGCAAGGCTAACCTTTCTTGAACTGTCTTGGAAGTGGTCTCGGTTAAGTATTATTTTGTTACGCTGCAATGGTGCCCAGTTTTTGTAATCTGCTTCTTCGTTGCGCTTTATGATCACTGGTGGCGAACTTCGATGCCCACTGGATGTAATATACCTTAAATCCTTTATTGTATAGTGTAGGTTTATTCTTAGTTACTATGCCGTAATTTCTTTATTGTATAGAGTAGGTTTGTTCTTAATTCCTACTAGTTACTGCCATCATTCGCTATCTGAAAAAAAAATAGATGTAGTCGACCGGACCGAAACATTCGACTCTAATGGGCTAGGTTTTAGCGGGCCAAAATTGGGCCGGCCTGCGTATTTCTTGGGCCCGAGTGATTGGGGCCTTCACACATTTCTCCAGGCCCAAACTTACACCGACCTATATTTTAGTTGGGCCTTTTGTCGACCCAGCGCTTAGTTTGGCCCAGGTAGCGTTGGGCCATTAACAGGCTAAATATTGTACTGGCCTATTATGGCCGAGATGAAACCACGGGCCTTTAGCAGGCCAAAATGCATGTTGGGCCTCAATTTTCACTAGTCGTCGACGGGCCTTCAGCAGGCCGAAATGTAGACCGGGCCGTTTTGGGCCTAGTTAGCTCACGGGCCGTTACCAGGCCGAAACATATCTCGGGCCTTAGTTGGCCCACTGATATCATGGGCCTTTAAGAGGCTGAAAGCTTTGCACAGGCATCAACGGGCCGAATTACGCGACAGGCCTTTAACAGGCCCAAAGTCACATTGGGCTTAACTGTTGCCACCTTTAGCACGGGCCGTTAGTGGGCCCGATGTCTCGTCGGACCATATATGGCCCATGGGCAGCACGGGCCATTCCCAGGCCGAAAGTCACACCGGGCTGAAATGGGCCCATGTCTACATCAGGCCTCTAACAGGCCGAAAGTCACTGGGCTGTAGTTGGGCCGAAATATTAGGCGAACAATTAACGGGCCAGATCTGGCTTCGGGCCGCAAATAGGCCCAAATATTGGGCGAACAATTAACGGTCCGGATTTGACTTCGGGCCGTAAATGGGCCCAAATATTGGGCGAACAATTAACGGGCCAGATCTGGCTTCGGGCCGTAAATGGGCCTTTATTAAGCAGGCCATTATTGGGCTGGCCCACTAGTACCTGATTAAGTTCTACGGGCCTTTGATTGGGTCGGCCTATTTAACCTATATGGGCCTCTGTTGGGCCGAGCCACGTGTCGACGTATCATAGGCATGTCTCCTCCAATGGACGAGCGACATCTGGCCCACTGACGAGCTGACAGGTGTTCCCTTTGGCCAATCAGAATTTTACACGTGGAAATTTCCCATTGGTCAGGGTTGTTAACGGGTTATCGGATCCAAAATCCGACCCGATAGCTTAACGGCGTTCCGTTATGGTGGATGCCACGTGTCGGTCACCCTTGACGAAAGCACTTCTGTGACGCGCGATTTATCGTCATGGAAGTGGGCACTTCTGTGATGATAATTTTGGTAATGTCATGGAACACTTCTACGACAGCACAGGTATGACTATCTTGATTCTGTCATAAAATCGTCATGGATGTACATGCATGACAAAAAATGCGACCTACTGTGACGAACACGTATCATCATGGAAGTGTATTTTTTTGTAGTGACGTTACTAAGTGGGTAGAAGCTATTCCAACTAGTAGTGCTGATCATAACACCTCTATTAAGATGCTTAAAGAAGTTATTTTTTCAAGGTTTGGAGTCCCTAGATATTTAATGACTGATGGTGGTTCACATTTTATTCATAGTGCTTTCCGTAAAATGCTTGCTAAATATGATGTTAATCATAGAATTGCATCTCCTTATCACCCGCAATCTAGTGGTCAAGTAGAATTTAGTAATAGAGAACTCAAATTAATTTTGCAAAAGAGTGTTAATAGATCTAGAAAGAATTGGTCCAAGAAACTTGATGATGCATTATGCGCCTATAGAACTGCATATAAAATTCCTATGGGTATGTCTCCGTATAAAATGGTTCATGGAAAAGCATGTCACTTACCTCTCGAACTAGAACATAAGGCATATTGGGCCATTAAAGAGCCCAGTTATGATTTTAAACTTGCCGGTGAGAAGAGGTTATTTGATATTAGCTCACTTGATGAATGGAGAACCCAAGCCTATGAAAATGCCAAATTATTTAAAGAAAAAGTTAAAAGATGGCATGACAAAAGGATACAAAAGCGTGAGTTTAATGTTGGTGACTATGTATTGCTATACAACTCTTGTTTAAGATTTTTGCGGGAAAACTTCTCTCTAAATGGGAAGGTCCTTACGTTATCGAGGAGGTCTATCATTCCGGTGCCATAAAAATCAACAACTTCGAAGGCACAAATCCGAAGGTGGTGAACGGTCAAAGAATTAAACATTATATCTCAGGTAATCCTATAAATGTTGAAACCAATGTTATTAAAACCGTAACCCCGGAGGAATACATAAGGGACACTTTCCGAAACGTTCCAGACTCCGAAAAGGAATAGGTATGTGGTACGGTAAGTAAACCGACTCCAAAACAGTTCTAACGGCAATTTTCTTCCGTTTTGGAATATTTAGAAAAATAGAAAAAATAAGAAGCAGTCCGGAAAGGACACAAGGGCTCCACGGGCGTACTCCCCTACCTCGTGGGCACCTCGTGTTCTCTCCGGACTCCGTTTTCATACACGACATGTATTTTGGTCGGTAAAAATTCATTATATAACCTCCCGAAGGTTTTAACCACCGTATCACGCAAAAATCCTCTGGTCTTGTTTTGAGATGTTTTCTGCCAGGGTTGTCAACACCAAGCATCATGTCGTCTCTCTCCTCCTCCAACAATGGTGACAACGATGCTTGGCTAATGAAGATATAGATGAAGAGGGAAGAACCTATGGAGATCAACAAGGATGAAGGGATCAAGAAGACCACGGAGGACCAAGTTCCGGTAGTAGAAGACATCCTTCAACTTGATCACAATCTTCTTACCCCAACTGAGATCGAGGCTTTCAAGATGATTGAGTTAGCCCGTATACAAAACAAGTATCTCACACATGAAAATATTTTGTTGAAGGAGCATATCATCGCACTCAAAGGCATTATCCGCAAGTTAGAAGACCTCCTACGCTCGATGTGTGACTATCCATCATCAACAACTCCACCTTCTTCACCAACAAAGAAGAACTGAGCATCGGGTATGGGCACTCCCCTTGGCAACTGCCAAGCTTGGGGGAGTGCCCCGGTATCGTATCACCATCACTTCTATCTTTACTGTTTTTCTTAGTTCGATCCTTTTGGTAATATCTTGATCTAGTAGAATAAAGTTTTAGTATGATCTAGTTGTGAGTTTTGCTTTATGATCCTTCTATGTAATCGAGTCCGTGAGCTATATATAATAAAGATTAGTGTTGAGTCAAGGGCTTGTTTATTTTGCCATGATCTTGAGTGAATAAAAGAAAAGAGAAAATAATAAAAAGGAAACAAAGAGATCATATGGATCTTATGGAGAGTAATGAGCTCACATAGAAAAAGTATGATGAATAAAAGTTGTTGAGAGTTGAGAAACATAGTTTTGCTCATCGTTGCAATTAATAGGAAGTAATAAAGAAAGAGAGGTCTTCACATATAAACATACTATCTTGGACATCTTTTATAATTGTGAGCACTCATTAAAATATGACATGCTAAAGAGTTGACGTTGGACAAGGAATACAACGTAATGGGTTATGTTTTCTTACATCTGAGATAAATTATATTGTCTTGGATCATCCAACATGATTGAGCTTGCCTTTCCCCCTCATTCTAGCCAAATCCTTTGCACCAAGTAGAGATACTGCTTGTGCTTCCAAACACCCTTAAACTAGTTTTGCCATGAGAGTCCACCATATCTACCTATGGATTGAGTAAGATCCTCCAAGTAAGTTGTCATCGGTGCAAGAAATAAAAATTGCTCTCTAAATATGTATGACTTATTAGTGTGGGAGAAAATAAGCTTTATATGATCATGTGATATGGAAGAAATAAAAGTGACAGACTGCATAATAAAGGTCCATATCACAAGTGGCAATATAAAGTGACGTTCTTTCGCATTAAGATTTTGTGCATCCAACCATAAAAGCGCATGACAACCTCTGCTTCCCTCTGCGAAGGGCCTTTCTTTTACCTTTATCTCCTACCTTACATAAGAGTCATGGTGATCTTCACCCCTTCTTTTTACATTTTATCTTTTGGCAAGCACAACATGTTGGAAAGATCCTGGTATATATGGCTAATTGGATGTGAGTTTTCATGAACTATTATTGTTGACATTACCCTTGAGGTAAAACGTTGGGAGGCAAAACTATAAGCCCCTATCTTTCTCTGTGTCCGATTAAAACTCCATACCCATAAGTATTGCGTGGGTGTTAGCAAAGACTAAATGATAGTTGAGTATGTGGACTTGTTGAAAAGCTCTTATATTAACTCTTTCCTATATTATGATAAATTGCAATTGCTTCAATGACTGAGATTATAGTTTGTTAGTTTTCAATGAAGTTTATGATTCATACTTGAAATTGTGATTGAATTGTTACTCTAGCATAAGATCATATGACAAGAATTATATAAGTTGTTGTTCTAAGAATGATCATGATGCCCTCATGTCCGTATTTTATTTTTATCGACACCTCTATCTCTAAACATGTGGACATATTTTTTGATTTCGGCTTTCGCTTGAGGACAAGCGAGGTCTAAGCTTGGGGGAGTTGATACGTCCATTTTGCATCATGCTTTTATATCGATATTTATTGCATTATGGGATGTTATTACACAGTATGTCACAATACTTATGCCTATTCTCTCTTATTTTACAAGGTTTACATAAAGAGGGAGAATGCCGGTAGCTGGGATTCTGGGCTGGAAAAGGAGCAAATATTAGAGACCTATTCTGCACAGCTCCAAAAGTCCTGAAACTTCACGGAAGACATTTTCGGAATATATAAAAAATACTGAGCGCAAGAAATTCACCAGGGGGGCCACACCTTGCCCACAAGGGTGGGGGCGCGCCCTACCCCCTAGGCACGCCCCCCTACCTCGTGGGCCCCTGGTGGCCCTCCGATGGACATCTTCTGCTATATGGAGTCTTTCGATGAGGAAAAAATCATAAGCCATCTTTCCGGACAAGACTCCGCCGCCACAAGGCGGAACCTTGGCGGAACCAATCTAGGGCTCTGGCGGAGCTGTTCTGCCGGGAAAACTTCCCTCCGGGAGGGGGAAATCATCGCCATCGTCATCACCAACGCTCCTCTCATCGGGAGAGGGCAATCTCCATCAACATCTTCACCAGCACCATCTCCTCTCAAAACCCTAGTTCATATCTTGTATCCAATTCTTGTCTCTAAGCCCGGGATTGGTACCTGTGGGTTGCTAGTAGTGTTAATTACTCCTTGTAGTTGATGCTAGTTGGTTTAATTGGTGGAAGATCATATGTTCAGATCCTATATGCATATTAATACCCCTCTGATTATGAACATGAATATGCTTTGTGAGTAGTTACATTTGTTCCCGAGGACATGGGAGAAGTATTGCTATTAGTAGTCATGTGAATTTGGTATTCGTTCGATATTTTGATGAGATGTATGTTGTCTCTCCTCTAGTGGTGTTATGTGAACGTCGACTACATGACACTTCACCATTATTTGGGCCTAGAGGAAGGCATTGGTAAGTAATAAGTAGATGATGGGTTGCTAGAGTGACAGAAGCTTAAACCCTAGTTTATGTGTTGCTTCGTAAGGGGCTGATTTGGATCCATATGTTTCATGATATGGTTAGGTTTACCTTGATACTTTTGTTGTAGTTGCGGATGCTTGCAATAGAGGTTAATCATAAGTGGGATGCTTGTCCAAGTAAGGGCAGTACCCAAGCACCGGTCCACCCACATACCAAATTATCAAAGTACCGAACGTGAATCATATGAACGTGATGAAAACTAGCTTGATGATATTCCCATGTGTCCTCGGGAGCGCTTTACACCATATAAGAGTTTGTCCAGGCTTGTCCTTTGCTACAAAAAAGGATTGGGCCACCTTGATGCACTTTATTTACTTTTGTAAATTGTTGCTCGTTACAAATTATCCTATCACAAAACTATCTGTTACCTATTATTTCAGTGCTTGCAGAGAATACCTTGCTGAAAACCGCTTATCATTTCCTTTTGCTCCTCGTTGGGTTCGACACTCTTACTTATCGAAAGGACTACGATAGATCCCCTATACTTGTGGGTCATCAGTCATATCTACTGGGTCAACATTATCTTTGTAAAACTTCAACTCCTCTGTCACACAAACAGACTCGGCATAAGCAACATCGCCTTCTTCACACTCCAAGGCTATCTTGCGACTCCCATGCACTGTTATAATACCCTTGTGACCCGACATCTTCAGCTGCAAATAAACATAACAAGGCCTTGCCATTAACTTAGCATAAGCCGGCCGCCCAAACAGAGCATGATAAGGGCTCTTGATTTTAACCACTTCAAATGTCAACGTCTCAGATCTGGAGTCATACTCATCTCCGAAAGCAACTTACAGAGATATTTTACCAACTGGATATGCCGACTTACCAGGTACCTCACCGTGAAAAACAGTGTTCGACGGCTTAAGATTTTTGTCAGTCAATCCCATGCGACGAAAAGTTTCATAATAAAGGATATTGGTGATGTTGCCTCCATCCATGAGCACCTTAGTGAATTTGTGCCCCCCAACCTGAGGTGCCACCACCAGCGCCAGGTGACCTGGATTATCAACCCGGGGCGGGTGATCCTCACGACTCCACACGATGGGCTACTCGGACCATCGCAAGTAACGGGGAATCACCGGCTCAACGGCGTTCACAGCCCTTTTATGGAGCTTTTGATCCCGCTTGCATAAACTTGTGGTGAAAACATGATACTGCCCACTATTCAACTGCTTCGGGTTACTCTAGTAACCAGATTGCTGCTGCTGATTCCCCTGATTGTTCTGTTGGTTGTAACCACCCTGATTATCTTGGCCTTGAAAACCAGAATTAGAACCACCACCATCGTAACCCAGGCCATGAGAACCAGAGCCTGAACTGCCACCCGGCCCATGGTTATCCTGAAAAAGATTAGAATTTTTGTACTCCTTCATAATGAATTCCAAAGGTGAGTGGACGACCTTTCCCGTGTACCGTGCCTCGGGCAGGGCTGATTCAGCAGCCGCTCAAGATCGAAACCTGGCCCCCCAATCCAAGGAGGTGGCCTTCCCTTATGGTGTTGTCCATTATTCTGCGTATTGGTGTTAGCCACAAAATCCAAACTATTATCAGCTTTGCGCTTACCGTTGCCTCCCTGACTTGTCGGGTTATGCTGCTGCCTTTTGGTATTGCTACTCTTCTTTCCCTTTCCCGACTTTTCATCATCAGACTCGGGGTCCTTGATACTATCAGAGTCAGCATACTTAACCAGAGCCGCCATCAGCTCCCCCCATGTCACTGCAGTGGCGCTTGAGCCACCCTAGCTTCTGCTTAAGGGGCATAAAACGACGATTCTTCTCTAACATCAAGACCGCTGAACCGGCATTGATACGATTCGACGAGTGCAGGATAGTTAAGACCCGGCGCACCCAATGGGTTGTTGACTTGCCTTCTTCTTGGACACAGGAATCCAGATCCACAATCGACATATGCTGCTTGCATGTATCTTTAAAATTTTGGATGAATCGGGCTTTCAACTCAGCCCATGATCCAATGGAATTGGCGGGCATCCCTTTTAACCAAGTACGGGTCGTCCCCTCCAGCATCATGGTGAAATATTTGGCACACGCAGCGTCGCTAGCATCCAGCAGTTCCATGGCCATCTCATAACTCTCGACCCACGCTTCAGGGGGCAGGTCAGCTGTGTAGTTAGGTACCTTACGAGGACCCTTGAAATCCTTAGGCAAGCGCTCGTTCCGCAGAGCCGACACTAAACATGGCACACCCAAAGTTCTAGAAGATGCGCATGCCTCTACCAAAGTCGTTGGATAAGCCAGAGCATGTTGATGAGCCGCGTACTGAGCCGCCAGCTCAGCCTCCTGACGCGCCCTGCCCTGATCCACCAGAGTCTGGGCATTAGCACCGCCGTGTGCCGGGTCATGTCCACGGGGCTGGTTACGGCATTGTTTAGTACTTGAAACCGCTGGTGAGTCAATGTGCCGGCTGTAACTCCGGCATGGACGAGAGGTCGAGTGAATCCGCTCACGACTATAAGAATAAGCCGCTTGCTGCTCCAAAGTCGTCTGAAGAAGTTCTCTGGCCCTCTATGTTTTAACCGCCGTGGGGGACTCGCCTTCAACCGGGAGAACCTGTGTTTTAACCGCCGTCGGGGACTCGCCTGCAACCGGGAGAACCACCAATCGAGTTGCCGCAACAATCATATTATCCAACGGGTTAGAATAATGACCCGGAGGTGTTGGAACATACTGAGGTGGAGTATTTTTCAAACGTGGCAGGTCTACCGACCGTGGCTGAACCGACGCTCCAGTCCCAGGTGCTTCGGCCGCCCGGCTCACCACCCGCGGGTTGCTGGCCCTCGCTCCAGGCGTGTTAAAGAGGTTTCTCACCTCATAAACTGAATGTAGACGAGTCTGATGCCTCCTCCTCATGACTTCGTTCAAAGTGTTCTGATCCAACATGAGCTGCAAGGAATCTGCCTGAATTCGTTGTGCCTGAACATCCAGAGCATCCCGCTCCACGGTCATCCTAGTGTTCTCAGCCGCCAGGTCTTCCTTAGCTTGAGCTATCTCATCTCGCAACTTTGCAACTTCCGCGTTATGCTGAGCTTGATTTGCCGGGTTAACCTCTGTTGTTAATAACGTCGTCAGAGTATCCAACAAGCCGACCAAGACCTGAGCTGGCGGGTGCACAGGGCCTCCTTCCCCGGCCGCCGTTACCGTTGCTAACCCGGAAATCATTGCCGTTGCAGTCATAGAATTTTTCCCTGGGTACGTACCGGCCATGAAAATCGTGACCCGGTTCGGTGGCTCATAGGGGTCCGGAAGACTATCGCCATCGGAACAGCCCCCAAGCCGGCCGTCTTGAAGCTAATACATTGAGTTAGTCTCGCATGTGGACGATTCACCGTCGGAGTAGACGGCCCTCTCACTGCCAGACACAGATCCTTCAAATTGTGCCCCATGGATAAACCCAACGAAGGCGTGCTTCACGGCGGGTTGAACCCGGGCGGGTCATGCACACTGAGCCATCTCGATGATGTCGGTGCAGATGTCCGGCTCAGGGCCCGGTTCGTCGATCTTGTCGATGAAGACGTGGATTCCGCCGAAGGGGACCCGGTACCCATACTCGATTGAGCCAGCCTCGGGACCCTAGCCTGCATCATTGATGTAGAGCTTGCCGCGACGACTCTTGGTCATCCAGCCCACGACATATCCCTTGATCCCTTCGAAGTTTCCCTGTAAGAACTCGAAACCACTGTGCGCTGGCCCCATGGTGGGCGCCAACTGTCTTGAAATTGTCACGGCAGATGTTCTAGCAAAAGGACTTAGTTGTGGAGCCATCGCAACTAGGTTAGCTTAAAGGGGTTAAATGGGACAAAGGACACAAGGAGTTTATACTGGTTCGGCCCCTTGTGGTGAAGGTAAAAGCCTAATCCAGTTGAGGTGGTATTACTTGGGTTTTGATTACCAGGGAGCGAATACGCTTGACCTAGCTTTCGATCCATGTTGTTTCTTGCCCTAAACCGCCGACAGATCATCCCTTTATATATACAGGTTGATGCCCCGCGGCTCACGGAGTCCCGGCCGACTCATACACAATGTGTCCAGCTCGATGACTAACTATGTCTGTCTTACAATACAAGTCATACACATATGGTGGTTTATACCTATGGGCCTTAAGCCACCTTTGGGTTTTGGGTCCTTAATAAGCCTGCTATCTAAACCGCCATCTTTAACATCTTCACGGGCCTTGTCTTGATGAACCGTCATCGGTATAACCCGGCCCCTCCTGGGCGGGTCATACCCAATAGTCATATCCCCAACACAGACCATTGTACTAGGCCTTGTTCGATCATTGCATTTCAGCGCTTATGCCATCGTGTCTCTAGAATTTAGAGAGGAATGGCAAAAGCATCAACATCAAAATGTGATTGTGGAGATACCTTACTGTATGCTGGAATGGCGCCGCACAATTGTGGGACAAGGGAAATTGGATGCACTTGTGCTTCATCTAGAAGCTTCAGGCGGCAGGAGAGAGTGCTCACCCGAGCCAAGATCTTATAGGGACCGAAGAATCAAAAAGAGAGCTTGTGGATGGAGCGGTTAGAAACTGAACTTTGCGCGTATGGATGAAGCTTCAGAAAAACAGAATCTCCAATAGCAAATTCACGATGGCTACGAGCCTTGTCAGCTTGGTGCTTCATTTTTTTTATTTGCCCTGTTGAGTTGTTGCTTCAACAATTCATTCATGGCTGCAAGTTCCTGAATCCATTGTTGGGCATCCGTTATAGGTGTAGCATCAGGAATTTCAAGCCCCCATTGCCTGGGCTCATACCCATATAGCGCCTTGAATGGGGGAAACACCAATAGCAGAGTGATCAACCGTATTGTACCAATACTCTGCAGAAGACAACCACTAGGACCATTTCCTGGGACAAGAGTGAAGAAAGCAACGAAGGTATATTTCCAAGCATTAGTTCACATGCTCTAACTAGCCATATGACTGATGGTGGTTGGCCATGCTCAAATCTCAATCAGTGCCCATCAAAGCAAAGAGTTCCCTGCAAAACTTGCTCGTGAAAATGGGATCACGATCAGAAACCATAATAGTTGGTAGCTCGTGCAACTTGTATACAATGTCAAAGAATACCTTGGCAACTTGAGTAGCAGAAAAAGGATGGCTAAGAGGACAAAAGTGAGCATATTTAGTGAACTTGTTGACCATGACAACGATCCAATGATATCTGTTGGAATGTGGCAAGCCACCTATAAAATCCAGCATCATAGTAAGCCTGGCTTGCGACGGAACAGGAAGAGGTTGGAGCAGCCTCGGATAATTTACTCGTTCGGGCTTTGCTTGTTGACACGTTTGGCAACCCTGCACATAGTGTTTTATCTGCTTCTTCTTGCCCGACCAATGGAAGAGTCAGCGTACACGTTTGTACATGACATGAAAACCTGAGTGTCCCCTGAACGCACTGTCATGAAGTGCCTAAATGACTTTTGCTTGAAGAGGTATATTTTATCCCAACTAAACTCTTCACATGAACTTGATGACTCCCTTTTATAGAGAGTAGGAGCGTGTAGTGCTGGCGCGGCCGGAAGCAAGATCAGTGAGCAACTTCTAAGCCGCCAGATCATTTTTGTAACTCTCTACATCCTTCTCGAGCTAGACTGGTTGGCAAATGGAAACAACCATAGATCAGCAGTGGGTTGCACCTTGCGGGACAATGCGTTTGTCGCCCCTTTTTCAACTCCTTTCTTGTAGCATATTTTATAGTGAAGTCCAATAAATTTGGTAAATGCCTTCTTTTGCCACAGTGTGTTCAAGCGCTACTCTGTGAGAGTCTGACTTAATAGGAATGATAGACTACTCATATCAACAAATAATTCCTTATTTTTGAGAGACCATTTGAAAAGAACTTCAAGTTAAGTGTGCTTGGGATGGAGTAATTTGAGGATGTGTGACCATCTGGGAAGTTGGTTCCAGGTGCTCATGAGGAAGGACAAAGTGCACATAAAAGACTAGTGTTGTTGGTCTATGGGCCAGTCTAAATCCCGTCAGGCGTAACGGCCGAGAACCAGTGGCCGTGGCGTTACATGCTCTTGCAAGTATGGCAAGCTACTATGATCTGTTTGAATGATGAACTCGATGTGTTGAAGATAAGAGCGCCAAAGGTCCACCACCATTATAATGGCTAGGAACTCCTTTTCATATGTAGACAAACCAAGCATCTTTGGGCCCAAGGCCTTACTCAAATATGCAATAGAATGTCCTTTCTGGTGAAGCACTGCCCCCACTCCCCACTCAGTTGTGTCCTTGTCAATAACAAAAGGAACAGAGAAATTTGGCAATGCCAAGACCGGTGCAGAGATTAGGCCCTGCTTGAGCAGTTGATATGCATGTTCAGTGGCAGGCGTCCATCGAAAGGGAGCATGTTTCTTAAGCAAGTTTGTCCGTAGTTTAGTGATGATGCCATAGTGTCGCACAAACTTACAATAGTACCCTACCAACCCCAAAATCTGACGCAGCTGCTCGACATTAGTTGGTGTTGGCCAGTTCTCAAGTTCCTTGATTTTGTTCTTGTCAGTTGTGAACCCCTTTTGACTAACAACATGCCCCAATTACGAGATCTGTCGTTGGACGAAAGAACATTTGGCATGCTTGACAAGCTATTGGGCGCGCTGAAGAAGTTGGAGCACCTTGCTCAGATCCAAAATATGTTGCTCAAGTGTCTTGCTGTAGACAAGGATATCATCAAGAAAACAATGATGCAACATCAAAGACAAGGCTTCAGGCTACCATTCATAGCACTATTAAATGTAGCTGGTGCGCCACTCAAACCAAAAGGCACCACTCTGTACTCGAATTGGCCATTGTGCGTTTGAAAAGCAGTCTAGTATTAAGCTGAATCTGGTGATACCCAGCTATAGGTCGAGCTTAGAAAACCAACTAGACCCTGTAAGTTCCTCTGGTAGTTTGTCAATAATTGGAATGGGGAACCTGGTTGGTCTTGTGAGGGAATGTTAACAGGCTAAGCCCTTGGAATGAGAACAATTTTGTGATTGTGGATATGGCGCGAAGGTAAGCCAATTGGTTATGCAAAGACTGCTGGAATCCATGTCAAAACTTCAGATATTACTACAGGGACTGCTTCTTCATTGTTGGGGCCCGAGGTCATCGTGAGAGCATAAACCTGTAACAACGGACACGTAAAGGCGAGCAACATAATGAAAGCACCTGTGAGTGGGCCATGGCATTCTACCAAAGGTAGATATAGCACCTGTGAGTGGATATACGCCTTGCGACATGCATCCCAGTGAACCTTGGTCGCAGTTTTGGAGCCAGGAATTAAAGATCGGGGGCAAATGACACAAACTTATGATTACAGAGGCCAAACTACAATGCATGTATTTTTTTTCTAAACTATGCACTGTTCATTTCCAAATTAGAAGCAAATCAGTGATGTTAGGGGGGCAGGCCCTACTGGTCCCCCTATCTCCGCCACGGTTTGGTCGGTCCCGATCGGTCCTAGACCCGAATGGAATATTCGGTCTTATGTGTGTATATATATGATGAAAACGTCCGAGGAACACAAGTAGAAGCTATACGATCCATGAAGACAACACCTTCTAACTCTGAAACCCCAGACGTGTGTATCATCCTAACATACTGGCAGCAACAGACAGACACGGTGACAATACATGCAGTCACACCATGCACACGAGCACAAACCAATGACCTAGCAAAGTGCTAGTAGCTCGATCTCAACTGGAGTGGAGGAGGCTCTTGAACCACTGCACCGAGCTCTTGGGGTACCTCTTGAGCTTATCGTTGTAGTCGACGAAGTAGAGCCCGAACCTGGACGAGTACCCGGCCGCCCACTCCCAGTTGTCCAGCAGCGACCACGCGAAGTAGCCGCGCACGTCGCACCCGTCCTCCCTGCGTCAACCACCACACCAAAACACGTAAGACTTACTAAAACATCACGCAAATCGTACACCTTTTTTTGCTTCAAATGCATCCATGGCAATGGGAAATTTAGCACAAATTGAGAAGTGGTAGTGTAGTGTACTACTTTATGGAGGCGGCCAGATTGGTGAGGTAGTCGTTGTGGTACTTTATCCGCTTGGTGTCCTTGAGGGCGTCCTTGAGGGCAATGAAGGGGCTGTTGCTGTCATCCATCCCTGCATCAGCATCAGCAATCGCACACCGTCAGAGCTCTGAATCTCATGTCTATTGACATGCAGGATCATAAGGACTCAGGTCCGTCGCGCCCTTACCGTTTTCGGTGATGTAGATTGGTGGGCTGTTGTACCTGTTCTTGACATAGTTCATCAGGCTCCTCATCCCTCTGGGCACAATGTACAACCATATCGAGTTCGCCTGCATAGCCGCATCAGTCTTCAGTTCAACTTCAATCACATACAGTTTTACAGTTTACTAGAACGATAATCTTGAAGATAATGTGTGCATGCCGCCCGGACTCACCCTGTCCCCAATCGCTCTGCCGTTCTTGAATGCTGCAAATCGTCAAAAACATCAACATTCCCATTTCTAACACGGGTGAAAGTACAAACTTGAGGGAGATTCAGAGAGATCACTGACGGAGGCTGATGGTGCCGGTGTCGGCGAGGGTGTCGTTGAGCAGGCGGACGATGACGTCGGTGTCGTTGTGCCTGGTGTAGTACGTCGTGTAGTGGTTGATCCCGACGAAGTCGAGCGCCCCCTTGACGAGCGCGGCCTCCTCCGCCGTGAACCGGGGCAGCCTCTCCCCGACCCGCTTCCGCATGGTGGCCGGGTAGTCGCCGAAGAAGAAGGGGTCGGCGAACCACCCCAGCTGGAACTCCTGCGCCCGCTTCGTCGCCTCGACGTCGATCGCGGCCGACGACATGGGCTCGTACCACATCACGTCGAACGCCATGCCGAGCTGCCCGTCCTGCGCCGCCCTGTACTTGGTCCTGTATACGCGGGAAACGGCGGCGTGGGCGAGGATGAAGTTGTGGGCGACGATGTAGGGCTCGGTGCCGGAGTTGCCGGACTTGCAGTAGAGGTGGAGCAGCACGGAGCAGCGCCCCGGCGCCTGCAGCCCGGCGTCGTAGCCCTGGATGGCCACCGTGTGCGGCTCGTTCACCGTGATCCAGTGCTTCACCCGGTCCCCGAACGCCGCGAAGCACGTCTCGGCGTACTCCGCGAAGTCGTCGCTGCGTTTTTAACCATTATTTTTGCCATGGAAATTATGCAAGACTTACTGTAAGCCATGAATCTACCGTTGGTTAAGTTGCAAGAATGGTTGCAGGTTAAGAGGGTGGTGTGTGCTCACACAATCTGCCTGTCGAGCCACCCGTTGTACTTGTCCTCCAGAGCCTGGGGGAGGTCCCAGTGGTACAGGGTCACATATGGCTGAATCCCTGCAAGATCACGAATTTCACATGTGTAGTGCCGATCAAGCAGGACTACATAGAAATACAGATAGGCATATGTTACGATTGCATTCACCTTTAGCGAGCAGTGCGTTGATGAGTTTGTTGTAGTGGTCGATGCCGGCCTGGTTGACCTGACCAACACCATCTGAAAAAGACACACACAGAGAGAACGTTTGCACATGTCAGGACAGAGAGCGGCCTGAGTGAGATCACGGACAAATCCGGTGATTTGAGGTGGAGATGGGCGGCCTACTTGGGAGGATCCTGGCCCAGGCGATGGAGAAGCGGTACGCGTCCATCCCCATGTCCGCCATCAGCTGTATGTCCTCCTGACAGACAAGAAACCACCATGCATCATTCTTCCCAAAGCATCAATCACATCGAGATGCGCAAGACCTCGTATGCTACTACAGATCACTACTAGTATGGCACGTATGTACGCAGAGCAGAGCAGTCGGTGTTGAGCGGTAGCAGAGCGTGGCGCTCACCTCGAAACGGTGGTACTGATCCACGGCGACGTCGGCGTTGCTGAAGTCACTGATCTTTCCTGCACAACAGAGAGGGTCGTGTCTTGTGGAATCAGCCAGAGTTTACGAGTCTCAACCGGCTCCAACTAATTGTGATGTCTGCCTAATGCAGCGAGCTCAGTTAATCCTTACCTACGATTTCAGCTTATTAGATGTACACTATCAACCTGAACTAAACACAGCATGGCTAGATTAGGGCTGCCTTGTCGGTGTACTCCACTGCTTGGAATGCAAATGCAAATGTGGTGAGTGCAGAAGGGTGGGTAGGTTGGACACGCACATCAATCAGGGCGCGCATATGCACAATGTGTTTTGCTTTGCGCCACTAGTTATCCACGCTTTTTAAGAAAAAGGAAGCGTTGCAACGAACAAGGAACGCTAACTTCATGGCCACTTTCGGTCAGAGCTAGCTTAGACTCGGTGGGGAAAGACAGACTGCCAGTTAGTGCTGCGATATGAGTGTGAAGACGACCCTACCCGCAAAAAAAAAAAAAAGAGTGTGAAGACGACCCAATGATTGGGCTTGCGCGCTGAGGCAGTTCCAACATTCCTTGACAGAGATGGGAGCTCCATTTACGTGGTGGTAAAGCTTCTTGCACCCAAGGTAAAGGCGCTTGTACCTCTGTTGACACAAACGGGTAATCCCAGGAAAGAAGTTACAACGGCACTGAAGGTCAGGCCGGCCCAGGCATGTTTGTGACTCGATCGTGAGTTGACGTCTAGCTTATCCAGTCAGCGACGTGTATCCTGGTGCGGTGGTGCACGTTGTAATGGTAAATTACGACCACATAGCCCTTATCAGTTCTTCACAAATGCACGTGGCCGGCTGCACTGTAGGCACTGAGAGGACTAGCTTTGGGGTGCTGTCCCTGGTGATAGTAAATAGGAGTAATACGAGAGAATTATACATACATGCATGTAAGTAAAGTACGTACGTACCGAAGGTGTGCGCGAAGGTGTCCCAGATGGTCTGCCCTCTCCCGTCCGCCTTCACCGCCCCCTCGTACTGCACAAGAGGATATATCATTACAACATAAGACAAGTTATTCAGTAGTAGAGTAGTACGTACGAAACAACACAAGATTTATTTTGAAGAATGAAGCTAAGCTCTGGGTCCTCGCGGCGGCCGAGCGTTTGAGTAATTAGATATAGATGTTTTCCTCTTCGTCTCGAACAATGACTTCTTCTTTAGTCAATGAATGACCCAAGCCTTTTGCCTTTCTCTCCTAAAGAAAACGATTTATTTTATCGGGCCATGAACTGCATGTCGAGCTCGTCTTAAAGTAACCAAATCTATGTATTAACCGTGCTGATTTAGTACTACACTAAGTGAGTGACAGTTAATATGGATAATACGAGGGAGTAGTCCGTATAATTGGTCCCGTCATGGCAGCGTTGCGCGTCCACACAACGCACAGCACAGGTCAAACGTACGCTCTGGGAGGAAGAGGACGGTTACAGTGGGGGCATGGGAGCCGCGCGCAGCATGTGCGGTGGTGCTCGCGCGCGAATGGGCACCGTCCTCTCCTCTCCACCGGACGGACGCGCGCCGCCCGTGAACCTTGAAAATTCCGGTCGTTTTCGGCAGGTTTCGCACCCACGGTCAAGCAGCTAGGCTAGGCAGGTTACGATCAAAAAAAAAAAAAGCTAGGCTAGGCAGGCAGCTAGCCCGGCGCCGACGGGCAGGGGGCACGGGCACGGGAGAAGAGAATATATGCATCCGTCCCGAGGGATCATGACAGGTCGGGTACGTAGAGCATGCATGCGTAGTACCTGCCCCTGCTCCTTGATTGGGACGGTCGGTCTCTTCTGCTGCATAGTCTTGGCATGGATGGCAATGAGTTGGGCAAGTGATTAATTGGCTACACAAGATTTGGCAGGGGCCGCTAGGTCTAGCAGCAGTAGTACACTTAATCGCGCATGAAATATTTCCTTTATTTATTGGGAGAACAAATTAATGCTGTTAATGGAGTCTAATATTTGAAGAAAGAGATATAGATAGAGACCTAGAGAGAGTGGATCATGGTTCTAAGAGTGAAAAAATCTAGCTAGCTAGACAATGTCTTTTTCACCTGGGATGAAAATCTAATGACTTCTTTTTTAACTCGTTGTGCAACTTTGCCGTGTACGCGCGTCCACGGCGAATGTTATGCTTGAGGTGGATGGCCTATGCGCGACCGATGGATACACAAACAGAGATGGTAGGCAGACGAGGAGAAGAGGGTCCAAAAGGCCGCCGTCAGAAAGCAAACCCAAGGCCACAAGACAAGAATACAACTTTTGTTCCTTCCAACCCCTTCTTTGTCCCAACTTGGCCTCTAGGCTGCCAAGTCCCATCCCATGGCGATGCTTACAGCAAGGCCAATGATGTATCTTAGGGGCATGGTCTTCTTCCTCCTAGCTATGACGGGGCATATACTCTTCGATCTTATCACACTGGTACTCTACGCACCGTAATCATTTTTTGCAAGGAATCCAAACCAAAGATTCGTCAATTTGTTCCAAGCAAATCATCGACGACCCACGTAAAACATGATCATGGACACTCGTTCATCCTCCACACACAACATGCATGCATGGCAGTGGCACTAGAACTGGCGCGCATGCACGAAGACGGAAGTAAAAAAAGAAAAATCAATGGCGCCACCATGCAAGTCAGATTCGCCAAGATCCATGGACGCGCGGCGGACCAGCGAGAGAGATGGAGGGAAGTGGCAGGCAGCCAACGAACGAACCTGGTACGCGGCGGAGGCGGTGCCGAAGACGAACCCCTTGGGGAAGCTCCCCCTCGTGAGCGCTCCTCCCCCGCCGCTCCCCTCAGCCCCAACGCATCCCCGCGGCGGCGCGGCGACGAGGAGGACGAGAAGCAGGGCCAGCGCCGCCGCCGCGCCGCATTGGCCCGGCCGCTTTATCCCCATCCCGGAGCGAGAAAGAGAAAGCGGGCGTACGTCGTGGTGCGTGGGCTCCGGAGAGCACGCAGACGCAGGCACGGACGGACAGGGAAAGGAAGAAATGCCTAGTGCGTGACTGTGTGTGCGCGCCGATGTGTTGGCCGGCGTGTGGGTGGGGCGGTATTTATAATGGCGATGGAAACCGAGGCATGCACGGCTCCACCGATGAGCCGGTCCAGAATGGACTCACCGGCGAGCTCGGTCGATCTGGCGTCAGCGGTCGGCCGTCAGTGTACTGGACTGGGCGATTGCTTTAAGGGAGCGAAGTGTGGAGGCTGAAGCGATGGTGGTTGGGGACGCGGCCGGGAACGGGAGTGTGAAGGGGAAGCCGGGAGAGGAGGAGCTTTCTCCCTTCCTTTTTCACCCCGATGGTTGGTCAAACAGACATTGTTATTGAGCAATCATTCCGGCTGCGGTACATGTCGTGGCTGCGGTTACTCAGATACGCAGCTATGCAGATTGTCACCCTCAAAAAACAAAAGCTATGCAGATTGTCGCTCTGAAGAACTGGAAATAATATGCCACTATCAAAGTAATTAATGAAAATATTTCCACCAAAATCTACATGTAAAAAATGCTAAATAATTTTGAAATAAGCCTTTTCAACAATTCAGAATGTGTACCATTAGCCTGCCAATAGAATAGAACCCCCTTCCCTCCACGCGTGCCTCTCCTCCTGAGCAGGTTCTTTTTCGTGGAGCCTTGAGGACATATACAATGGGGCTATCTTACAACGACATCAGCATAGTTGCTGAGTTGGAAGGATACTTCTTTTCTTTCCGGTGTCGATTTCAATAACGAACGCCCTTGCCCGCTGATGGTGCTAGGAGGCTCCTTCGACCATCCTTTCCACCGCCTTGATCAGGGGCCATTGATGCTAAGTCGACATACACCGCCGCCTCGCCTTCATGCAGATTGTAGTTCTACCACAATCAGATTTCTCAAAATAATAATTATTAAATAGGCATAAATGAGCACAATGAATGATAGACCGTGCACATTTACTTATTTTTAATTTGTTGATCGGCCTCATCTTTTCATAACTATTCTCTCAACTCCAATGAATAACACATGTCCTTATTTGAATATTTAATTTGTACCATTTTCGGTGAACAACACAAAGAAACGTTCCCTTTTTAGGGGAAATCACTTAATTTATTACCCAAAGTTTGGGATCTTGTCCGAGACTACATACGAAATACAATCCGACGGCCCTAGGCGCCATTCCTAGCACAATTCCTCCCCTACAGCAAGCTTAGCTAGGATACGAGCAGTGTAGTTCGCGGATCATGTCTTATAGCTGATTTTCCAATCCTGTCAAGCATGTAGCAGCACCTTGATCTCTTCAATTAGTGGGCCCGACGCAAATAGGTTCTTGTTTTGATCGTTGATCATACACACTACCTCCCTACTATTGAACTCGATGTGTAGTTTCTGAATACAGATTGCAACGGTGAACTGAACTGCCCTCCGCCCTCCGGCGTGCAAGTATCTCGACAATCTCAGGGTTCACACTGGAAGGAAAGAAGTGAGCAGCGGCTCCTCAAAAGGCACCTTCGTGATCGCGCGTGACCACCCGTCCTCCTCCCGTGTCTCCATGTCTTGATGTTGCACCGTCCGCGTTTGTCATTACCCAGCCTGGTTCCGACGACTTCCATCTCTCGACTGGTGCCGGTACGGGTACCTTCGCCTTCTTCTCCATCGCGACATTCTATTCATCCATGTAGTTTGAAACTGAGCTCCATTCATCCATTGCTTCATTTCTCGCCATGCAAAGCCCATATAAACCTTGAAGCATAGTTACCCTCTCCTCTTCACCAGCTTCACCAAGCCACATGAGCATCCATTGCAATAGGGCACTCTG
>NC_041386.1:47853401-47868238 GCF_002162155.2 Triticum dicoccoides
GGGGGGGGGCATCTTTTCTCTTAGTAATAAACGAATCCACATTCCCTGCTTGAAAATAAGCTTTCCATATGGATCTTTTTATATCGTATGTAACATGCCTGAAGTTTTTTGCACTCCATGTTTTCAAGCTATGCATCACTTCTTTTAAACTACCCGCCACTGAACGTAAATCACCCGAAGGGAGTTTCCTAGCCCATGCCGCAACTATCACCTCTGAAAGCGCAGGATCGCGCTCCGACATGATCTCACACCTTAGTGTACGCTTTTTTTTAATTTCTTTCCTCCGCCACCATTTGCACCAAGACGTGGCCAGATGCGAAACACGCGCTGCTGGGAAGTGTTGACACCAAGACTCATCCACACACACTTTGTCCAGCCTAACTCGAACGCTCCGGTCCCCCAGCTGGCGTTATCATATGTGAAAGGTGCTCCCGTGAAACTGAGTTTTTCAAGTTCACAAACCAAGAGAGAATATCGCAACACCGCCCTCTGTTTTTTCCCTCCATGCTGCATATACTAGAGAAGTGCTCGTGTTGCCACGTCGCTTCATTAAAATCACCGCACACGGACCATGGTTCGCCTGACGTTGATTGCAGTCTCTCCAAGTGTTGCCACATCACATGTCTATTTTCAACTCTAGGTTCTCCATAGACAAAAGTGCCTCCAAGACACATCAGTGACAATATCCACTATCACCTCATCAATATATCGCTGGTATGCATCTAGAATTGTTACATGCAACGATTCAGCCCAATAGAGAGCTAGCCTGCCACTGCGTTCATCA
Source organism: Triticum dicoccoides (assembly GCF_002162155.2). Taxonomy (NCBI): domain Eukaryota; kingdom Viridiplantae; phylum Streptophyta; class Magnoliopsida; order Poales; family Poaceae; genus Triticum; species Triticum dicoccoides. The sequence goes on from NC_041386.1 coordinate 47,854,186, forward strand.
CTTCCTACACCATGAAAATCTTTCAGTCCCAATCTCCATCGCAACTTCTCCATCTTCTCATAACTCTGTCTGGTCACCGACAAGAAGACCAATTTGAGGGAATTGGCTTCTAAGAGGACCAAAACCTCGTGAACCATTCCCCCAATTCTCCGTAAAGATCAAAGGCTCATCCACGTATCAGATAGACCACAAAAACCAGCCATTCTAGCAAGACAACTCGACAAAGCGAAGACTCTGGAGATCCCAGGAGCGAAACGAACACTAGACGGCTAGATGAAGCCGACCAGGACAAGGAATCCACACGCAGGCATGAAACTACCATGTACGTACGTCATCATTACATAACCTACACGTACGTACGTATGTCTGTTTGGTATTAGACTCTGACATTTGGCACCCCTGCATCATGGGGATAGGAGTAGTGACGGGTGTTGCCAAAATGATGGCTTCAGACTTGGCTTACTGATGCTGCATGCATCGCCCACATGAAGAGGCCGGGGGTACATCCTCCTTTTCAAAATAGAAAAATGTACTGCACCGCACATGTAGATGTAGGACGACCACGTCGGTTGACCCCATCCACGAAGCCGTTGTAATTCCGTCTCTTGGTACAACTGAATTACGTAACAAATCAAGCGTGTTCTTCTTCTTCTTGACCTTTTGCAGTGACACGATCGCCGTTTTTGCTCTAAACAAATGCATGTAGGGTTTTACGGAAGCGTCCCGTGCACGGATCGTCACAGGATCAAATCAAAGGCAGCGCTCTAATTTCCTGCTGGCGGCTTCTGCTCCATCCGTGACAGACATTGGCGGATACTCCTACAAGAGGCCGAAACATACGTATCCAACAAGTGGAAACGGCACGCTTACCCCTAAATATCTCTTCTTAATCAGTTAGATGAAAATAAACTGGCCCTCTTCCCTTTCGACTACGTTCATGTCGTCGCGGCGGATGGCGACGGCGCTCACGGCTCTGGATGGAGTAGACCTCGCTTGTGCACTTGTGCATTATGTACAGTCCTATTAATGTCCTGTAGCAGGTCACGTGTCAAAGAAACAAAATGTGCCGGCCCCCTGTACGTACGTTCTAGCTGTGATTCGTGTGGTGTGAAGCATCGGAATTCGTCTGGATCGGCCGCGAGAAAGAAGAAGACGGCGGTCGTGCGGTTCAGACCTGAGGCCGGTCTCAGGAAGGACGGAGGACGAACTTGTCAAGTTGCAGTTCATGCATGCATGCACAGGAACGCGCGGCATGTGCGGGCAAGCTGGCTAGCCAGATGCAGCTAGCACATTCATTGTTCTTGATCGGGCATTAACAATTCCGGTCCGGCCATCCGTCGACGGAGCTGGTGACCGGTGTCCGGCGGGTGTCCTCTTCTTCTTGGATTTCGACGTCTCTGTCCACACACGACGCCGACGGCCCTTCGCCGGTCGTTTCCTTCCTCGTCAGCAGCAGGACGACAAGATTCAGTTGCATGTGGACGGCATCGCACTTGGACTGCACATGCATGGCCGGTCCGTGTCTTTGACTCATTACGCGCGGCAGTACGAGTGGATGGGGTTGTGGTTCACTGACTTTACCTGGGCTGATTAAGGCCACTCATATGTGGGGCCCCGAACATGCTCACCCACCTGTCAGTGGCCTAAAGTCGGTTGATGTTACATCAGTTATTGTTGTCCATTTGTCTCAAAAAAAGTTATTGTTGTCCATCTTTCTTTCTTTTCCGAAACGTGACAATTTCTTGTATGCCATTTTCATCAAGTGAGAAATGCCTGGTTTTGAGATAGCTCACCATCCATACAGAACAGTAAGTGAGAAATGCATGTCTACTACAACAAGTTGTGTCCGACTCCGGCGAGGGAGGGGTGATGACGGCGGCGTGCCTTCGGCTCGTTTCGGTGATTGTAGTCGTCGCTAGGTGGTCTACGGATCTGGATGAAATTTTTATTATTTTTAGTGTTCGTTGTACTGCCATGATAGAAGATGAATAGATTGAAAGTTTTCTCGCAAAAAAAATTATGAAACCAGGATAAAAATGAAACAATCGCCCTCGTCATCATGGGTACTAGCACTACCACCCGACCTGAGGGACTCACTCTGGGCGTTCGGGTTTACCCGAAATTTCGGGTCGGGTAGTTTGGGTTTTTTGAAATTCGGGTTTTCAGAAACAACTCCCGAAATATCCCTAAATAAACTAAAACCCGAAATATCGGGTACCCGAATTTTCAGGTTCGGGTTTAGGTAATCCCAAATTTTCCAAACCGTGAACAAATGTACTTACTGATGTGATGTGATTATTTCCCCTCTTCTTCTATTAATTAGTCTATATGAATGATGATTAATTTATACTTACAAATGCATCCATATTCTATTTGAGGTGAGAAAGAAACAGTGGCAGTTGCATCAGTACGGCTGTTAATTGCCTCAAGCTGCTACACCTACAGAGTACAGTAGCCTCAAGCTGCTACAGAGCCACACGCTTGCCAAAAACAAAGTACATTTGAGAGTAGTTTTTAGCAGGATAATTCAGCATGGCCAATGTCAGTTTTTAGCAGGAAAACTCAGCATGACAAATCAGTTTTCAGCAGCATAACAACATGAAAAATGATGATTTTGAAGATCATAAGTGCATAACAGCATGACATTTTCAGCAGCATAACAACATGAAAAATGATAATTTCGAACATCATAAGTGCATGACAGCATGACATTTACAGCAGCATAACAACATGAGAAATAGTAGTTTGCAGCAACACATTGCATGGCAATACTCAATCGCCACAATCTTAACATGATACATAGATCCACTTCTCAGCAAATAGTAGCAACTACCAACTAGCACAGGTGTTCACCATAACCCACAAGTACATCATGACAATGATTCAAACAACATAGTAGGCTACGAGCCACCAGCCACGAGACATAGCATAACACAAAGTAGTTCAGTTTAGACATTTAGTAGCCACCACTTGAATCAGCCATGTATCATCAGTAACACTCCAACACCAGTTCACAAGCTCATGCTGCAACAACAAATGCGAGTTCATTGCATTATCATACAATTATATGAGGATATGTCAGTTGTCAACTTGCATGTCAAAACTTAAAATGTTATACCTTTAAGTAGATGTTTCAATGGTGGAGTTGAACTTGCTTCCTTCTGATTTGGAAGTGGAAGACAAGCTTTTGTCACTTTTATCTTGCCGTTTTTCTTTGGGCCCAAATTCTTCAATTAACTCTGCAATGGAAACAATGAAATTATAACAGCTCCAAGATCAAGAGAACAAGAATAGTAGAATACAATAGCTAACGCATTTAGAAATCTGAGAAAATATTTCACATAAAGAAACTAGGAAGAAATCACTATTCTTTTTCCAAAAAGACAACAATGGTGTACCTTTTTCGATCATCGCCAACTCCTCCATATTTTCTTGAATGTCAATAGGTGTTCCCATTCTCAGCCAATCTTGTGCACACACTAGAGTTTCCAACATGAATGGAGTAAGGGATGTATGAAAGTCATCTAAAATACGCCCACTTGTGCTGAAAGCAGACTCTGATGCTACTGTTGAAATGTGTATAGCAAGCACATCACGGGCCAAGCGTGCCAATATTGGAAATCGAGCAGCATTGTTCTTCCACCAAGCTAGAATGTCAACATTGCTCTCTATATCCTCGGTATCTTCAGCAAGATATTTGTCAAGTTCTGACTTGACATTCATACTCGAACCATTGTTCATCTTCAACTTCTTTTTTATAACATCAGTGAGCAAGGCTCCTCTGCCTCCCTTTGATTGTCTTGGTTCAAGTACTTGATTTGGTAATTCAGCTGGAGCATAAAGATCTCTATATTCATCAAATAAGTTATGGACACAAGCTTTAAGAGCTTCCCAAACATGTTGTCCCTTTTCCTCACCAAACATTTCATCAACAATAGCATTTGTGAACAACGATAGCTTGTATCTTGGATCAATAACTGCAGCAACAAAAATCAGTAAATTGGTATTCTCCTTCTCCTTCCCCCTTCCCTTTCCCCTCCCCTTCTCCTTCTCCTTCTCTCTGTCATTCTTGTCCTGCTCCTTTATGTGCCAAAGCCCCCAGTACTTGTCAAATTTATCTTTCATTCTTTTTCCCATTGCTGCTTGCAAAGTATCAGGACTGTTTATCCAAGCTTGAATCAACAAACGCACTTCTCCAATCTCATGAGTGAATCTATTGGAAGTCACATGAAGAGTAGCAGAGACACGAACAGTAAGGTCATGAAAATGCTCCAAAAAAAATTCTAACTTCTTTGCATTCTCCCAATCTGATTCTTCAGGGAAACCAAAGCCATCATTCTCTTCGGAAATATCATCAATTTAAAGGATATCCTCTTCAACTAACCTTATGAACACCTTCTCATAAATATTGGCGGCTTTGAGCATGAGAAAAGTTGAGTTCCATCTGGTCGGGACATCAATCTTCAGAGATGCCTTGCTGTTTATCTTTTCTTCCTCAGCAATCTCCTTAAACTTGACCACTCTTGAACCACCATTTCTAATATACCTAACAGCAGCTCTAACACGCTTCACAGAGACATCCACTTCTTTTATGCCATCTTGGACAATAAGGTTAACAATGTGCGCAGCACACCTCATGTGCAGGAACTTGCCATTAGTTATGTTTGTTTTGTTTAGCTGCCTCCTCAAATAAGAAATGCCACCATCATTGTTAGTTGCATTGTCAACAGTTACAGTCATTACTCTCTTCAAACCCCATTCAGTCAAGCATCTAACCAAGTTTTTCCCGATGTCATCTCCCTTATGCCCCTTCACCAAGAAAAAACCAATGATTTTCTTATGGAGACTCCAAGATTCATCAATAAAACTTGCTGTTACAGTCATATATCCATCCAGCTGCTGAGAAGTCCAACAATCTGTTGTTAGGCAAACTCGCTGACAAGAATCCTTGAAGAATTTCTTCAGCTTGGCCTTCTCTCGAAAGAATAGGCACACAGTGTCTCTGCTGCAGGTTCTTCTAGATGGCGGTTTGAAACATGGGCAAGCTTTGGACATAAATTTCCTAAAGCCCGGCTTCTCGCTGAAACAAAAAGGAAACTCATCTTGAATGACCATTTCAGCAAAAGCTTCCCTTAGATCATCAGGATCAAACCTCCAGGTCCCAGCACCTTCTCCTTGAGTTATTTGCAAAGTGGACTGCTTCGGATCTTTGGCCATCTTGTGAGGGTTGCTCTTGCACACATCAAAGTGTCTGATCAAGGATGAAGTACCATGATCCTTTGTGTCGGCCTTCAATTCACGTTTGCAATATTTGCATTTACCAACCTTCACCACATTATTCTTATCCTTAATCTTATCGAAATGGTCCCACATCTTTGATCGTGGTGCCATCTCCCTCCTTCCCTGACCTAAGTGACCTTTCTTACTATCCTTCCCATTCTCCAAATCAACGACCCCAGTGGCAGATTGCTCTTGAGAAGTTAGTTCTGAACCACGAAATTGCTCCTTGGAAGATGGTTGCGAACCAGAACATTCAGGTGATACAATTGTGTTGCGAGTGGCCATATGACTAGTGCCCACTTCCTCCATCTCTATCATCGGTGACATCTCTATGTGCTGATCATCATCATGTTGAGTCATCTGTAAGAAAAAAAAGCAGCAACATCACTCACTTTGGTATAATTGTAAATAGTTGCACTAACATACAAGAAGCATGTAAATATTTCAAAATTTCAGTCATAGATTGTAAACATATAATTGTAAACACTTGCACTAACATACAGCTGCAGTCACATATTTTGAACTCCAAAAACTTGCACTAACATACAAGAAGCATGTAAATTTCAAGATTTCAGTCACATTTAATTCTGGAACGGGTTTTCTTAACTTCATACAACAACAATCGTGCAACATCAGGTCATTTTAACAAGTCAAGTAGTCAACAACAACAACAACAACAACAACAACAACAACAACAACAACAACATCAACAACATTCATGCATAACAACATCAGGATCAGAGTAAGCTTTTAACAACAAGTCAACAACAGTAGAACACCAACATCCTTCACTCAGTTCACTGCTTTGATGGCTAGTAGAGGAATAAAAGAACATATGTAGAGGAATAGGAACAACAACAGTAGAGGAATAGGAACATATGTACGATATACCTTGCAAGATCCTTCGATGCTTCGATGGCCAGCGACCAAGGTCCTTCCCTCCGACGATGCAACACCAGGGACGGGGATGTGGGCCGGCGATCAGGAGTCCGGGACGGGGGATGGCGGAGGTAGCATACAAGCATCATCCTCACCTCTCTATTTGCCTCATCTCTATTTATAGAGAATCAAGTCAATGTAGGGATATCGATAGTTCTCCTAGCTCTGGTATCTGAATTACATCAATTGATTGGCATGCAAACTCATGTCAATCTTCTTCTTTCTTAAAAAGAAAGGAATGAAGACTTGCCAAAATGGCCCCACTTTCTTAAGATAGAAATCAACATCAGGAAACAACGAACAAGATTTCACTCGCTACTGGATCCAAAACACACAACCAAAATCAGAAATATAGCCGCCCGCAACAACATAGATGTAAGAAGCGCATGCAAGCACCGATAAGTGAAAGATAACACAAAGCATCCAACAACTTGATCTCCATTGTACACTAGATGAAGATTGTTGATCGTGCCGTGAAGCTTCTCTCGTGTCCATCTCATCTTTACGCCTTTCTAGAAGTAGCAATATCCACAACAATCACAGAGCGATTGATTTATACACGTTGTGTAGTAAAGTATTTGAGACTTCCTTATTGAAATTAGTTAAGTACGAAGCGTCCATATTGCATAGACAAGTGCCCCACACACCGCCTAGTGAAATAGCATTTTTCAGTTTTCGAACCAAACCGGCATAAGCCCCATTCAAAGAAATTTTCAAAAGAAAGTGGCAGCGCCTATGAAAGGGAGTCCTGCTTTGGACCTATTTCCTCCAAAGAAGTTGATCCATGACGTGGGAGGAGCAAGGTGGAACTGATGTGGTTGTGTTATCGTGTAAGCCATGCGCTGTGGTGGAGTTATCGAGCAAAGGATGGAGTCAACTCAGGTGGCCTTGTGGGTTAACTCGGCTATGGAGGTGTCTCTCTTGGGCTCCTCTCCGGAGGCCAACATGGAGCTCAACTTTGGGCCTTCTTCCTAGGAAAATAGTGGGTTCAATTCAACAAGGATGATGAAAGCTTTTGGTACCCCGAGCAACATGGGGACTTCTGAGTCTAAGGAGTCGCATGGGGACTTTGGCAAGCCGCAAGACACGACATTGTCTACACCTTATTCCTTGCTCGGAGCACCTATGCAGTTTGAAGATGCCACTACTTGTGGCACCGAGGGACGTAGTGGACAATTGGATAAGAAGAATAAAAACAACAATGTCCCAACTGCCAAGCGCATTGAATATAGGTGGCCCGACGCTTTTAGGGAATTTCCAAAAGACAAGAGCACAAATAAAATCACCCGAGTAGGATCTGCAAGAGAAGATGAAGTCATGTATGAAGATGTTCAAGAAGCCACTTACACTAATGGTGATTCAGGCAATCTGTGCCTCGGTGAAGGTTAATATTTGATCGCTTTCTTCAGAAGGTTAGGCACATGTGCAACTCCTGTTACAAGAGCACAAGAGCTTTACTGAGGTTGTGGAGGTAGGCTTGACAGGTTACGATATGCTTTTGGTGGTCTTGGGCCTACACTCCCTTGTATCTTTTTTTTTAGAGAAAAGGCGAGAGCCCGACTTTATAGATAAAGCCACCAGGCAGAGTATATGACCAACAACAGCACCCAACAAAGTATCACGCGCAGAAGATAAAGTATCATTACAAGGCCAGTGGCCTTACATGGCACGCAAGCCATCCTAAACCAGACACCAAAAGAGCATTCAGGAAGCCATCCTCAAAGAAAGCCGAAGAAGCCCAGACGCCGTAGATTTCATCTTGGATAGCATGGCGTCGAAGGCCTGGAGGTCCCCTTCTTTAGTCAATAATCTCCACTGCTGCAAGAAACCATTGGCTTTAAATAAGCAATTGACAGGATTAGCCGGAAAAATATGTTCAATCGAGAACTTATTCCTAGTAGTCCACAACGACCAGCCAATCGCAGCCCATCCAACTAAGAAGACTCTTTTAGAATGGCCAGAAAGAAGATTGACATAATGCCTCAGGTCTTCAAAGGAGGAAGGGGACCAATTTACATGTAACCAGAGTCTGATGCAACTCCACATAAGTTTAGCTAAGGAGCAGTGAAAGAAAATATGCTCGGTGTTCTCCAGTGCCCCACAAAGCACACACCTGTCGGACCCCGGCCCGTTTCTTTTCTTAATCTGATCGGCCGCCGGAAGCTTACTCCGGACAGCTTGCCAGAGAAATATCTTGATCTTAGGAGGAATTCGAGCCGACCAGACATGCTTAAACTTGACCGGGCGCCCCCCAGGGATAAGCTTGGAGTAAGCAGATTTAACCGAAAAACGCCCCGAAGAGGAGAGGGGCCACACCACGGCATCCTCTTCCTCCGAGAGCAGGGGGAAGCAAGCAGTAAGGCATTGCCAATCTTCCAACTCTTCAGGAGAAAGAGAACGACGAAAATCCAGAACCCAACCCCTAGCCGAGAGCTCAAAGATAGAAACCTCAGTATCATCGCAATATGAAAATAGAACCGGAAAAGCAACAGCCAGCGTGGAGTCCCCGACCCACCAATCAAGCCAAAACCGTGTAGACTTACCGTTCCTAACTACAAATTTTACAAGGGACCGAAAGATCGGCCGGACTTTAACCAGTTGATGCCAAAATTGCGACCCACCCGCAGCCGGCGCGAACATAGGACTCGAGGAGGGGAAATATTTAGCTTTTAGGATAGAGAGCCAGGGTGGCAGTTCCTCAAGAGTCATGATCTTCCACCACCATTTGATCATAAGACAATTATTCATCACTCGCGTATTAATAATGCCCAGACCCCCTTTGGCCTTGGGGCGACATATAATGTCCCATCTGACCATCCTGTACTTACGTTTATTGTCCGCTGCGTTCCAATAGAAAGCACCCCTATGCTTGTCAAAACCATTATGAACCCCACTAGAGAGAAGATAGAATCCCATTAAGAACATAGGTAGCGAAGAAAGCCAGGAGTTAGTAAGGGCGACCTTGCCCGCTTGCGTATTATATCGCCCTCGCCAAGGGAGAACTCTGTTGCCAACTTTGGTAACCACCGGAGCAAAGTCTTTAGCCAAAAGTTTAAGCGAGGAAATGGGGAGGCCTAGATATTTGAGAGGGTAGGATCCCAAAGAGCAGTTCAGAAGATGGGCCACCCGCTGCGCCTCTTCGTCCGAGACCCCAGTCACTACAACCTCACTCTTAGAGAAATTGATTTTAAGACCTAAGAGCGCTTCGAAACAAAGCAGAAGGAATTTCAGATTGGTGAGGCTATTATCATTAAGTTCCATCAGAATTATAGTATCATCCGCATATTGGAGATGAGAGATGCCATTAGGGATGAGATGAGAGCTCACCGGAGTGATATGACCAGCCAAGGCAGCTCGAGAGAGAATGCGAGATAGAGCATCAGCCACAAAGTTGAAGAGTAAAGGGGACGCTGGATCCCCTTGCCTGAGGCCCCTGCCATTAGCAAAAAACTGGCTAATTTGGCCATTGACAGCCACAGCCGTGTGCCCCCCAGAAACCAATTGCATCAAGCGCTGCATAACAGGCCCCTCAAAGCCCTTAGCCAAAAGAACTTGCCGAAGGAATTTCCAGCTAACCGAGTCGTAGGCCTTTTCAAAGTCAAGTTTGAGAACCACAGCCTTGGTCCCTCGCACCCGTAAGTCATGAACAATCTCATGTAAACAAAGTACCCCGTCCAAAATGAACCTCCCTTTGATGAAAGCAGACTGGAAAGGGCTAATGGTCCGATGTGCAATGGGAGATAGCCTAGTGGCCATGCCCTTTGTAGGAATCTTTGCGAAGTTGTTGATTAAAGCAATCGGCCTAAATTGAGAAATCATATCCGCACCCTTGACCTTAGGGATGAGGGAGAGAACCGCATAGTTAAGTCTAGAAATGTCAACCGATCCCAGCCAATACCCTTGGATGACAGCAAAAATTAGACCTTTTAGTTGGGGCCAGAATTGTCGAAAGAATGGAATGGAGAAACCATCAGGGCCTGAAGCCGCATTAGAATTAGCCGTCCGAATAGTATCAAAAATTTCCTCCTCAGAAGGGGGAATCAACAGAAGCTCATTATCAGCGTGAGAAATCCTATCAAGGGGAGCCCAGAAGCCCGGGGCTAGCGCGAATCCGAGGTCTGGTTTAGCCGAAAGCAGGTTAGAGAAGAACCGACCTACATGACGGAGAATGACCGGCGGTTCAGAGACCCTAACACCATCAATAATGAGGCTGTTAATCAAACATCTACGCCGTCTGCCATTCGCAATGGCGAAAAAGTAAGCCGTGGGAGAATCACCCTTAAGAGTCCAATTAATCGTACCCCTTTGCTTCCAATACACTTCCTCTTGGCGATGAATAGCCAGAAGCTCCATCTCAAGGCCATAGCGAACTTGCCACTCAGTAGCCGAGAGCCCACCGTTGTCCGCACGGGAGTCGAGGGCACTAATTTGAGCACTCAACCTAGATTTGTCGCGCCTCGACTCAGCAAAGTGGTTCTTGGCCCATCCTCTAAGGAACTTGCGTAGGGAGTAAGAAACATAATGCCAGTCATCCATAGGGCCAAATGAACGATGGGGGGAGGTAAGAAAGCCCAAGATCTTCTGAGCCAGCATATCAGGGAACCCTTCCACTAAAAGCCAGGACGCGTCAAATTGAAATCTTTGACAGGCATTGGGGCAGAGACCATCGTCAAGGATGAGAGGAGCGTGATCGGACCCGACGATGGGGAGGGCCCGAAGTGAGCAGCGAGGAAAAAGGCCATCCCAAGCAGGGCAGATAAAAACTCTATCAAGAACCGAGCGAATAAGACAAGTCTGTCGGTTGGTCCAAGTGTAGCGGGCCCCAACCCTCGGGATCTCACGGATAGCCGTGTCCCTGATGAAAGCATTAAATGCCTCGGCCCGCACCCAGGAGAAATTGACAGAACTCTTATCAGAAGGATACCGAAGCAGATTAAAATCACCCCCAATCAGGAGTGGCAGTTGGCAGGCATCAATTTTAGTAAAAATCTCATCCAAGAAAATTTGTGACAAGGAATGATCAGCCGGACCATATACTACCATAAGTTCAAGGAGGGTGATATTGGAATGCAGGGAAACTACCATACTAGCCTAGTATATACCATGGTCGAAAGCCACAAAATCAAAGGTGACATTATTGGTGCCCAGAAGAAAGCCGCCGGACTGACCAACAGAGGCCACGGAATTCCACCTAAATCTATCAATCCCAGCAATCGCCGATAGTTCAGAAGGAGAAAATGAGGGTTTAAGAGTCTTAACAAGCCCGATAAAATCAATTCTTTCAGCATGCATTAAGTCCTTCAGTTGGTCTCTGCGCCCCCTAGCGCAGAACCCTCTAATGTTCCAAAACAGGGCCTTCATCTTAGGGAAAGGTTTTTAATTCTCAAGCTCGACCTGCACAGGGCCTTGCAGGTTTTAGCACGTTTCCCGGCCCCGCGCTTCTGCACCGGAGACAGCTGCCCCCTAGCAACCTCGCCCGGTTCCCCTCCGGCCACAACCAGAGGGGCATCCATCCCAGTCCCGGCCTCCTTGGCCTTGGCGATATCAGCCTGAGCACGTTCATTAGCACGAATCAACTGCAACAGAGAGGAGGGAGAACCCACGCTAGCGTCTAGACATATCCCAACATCAGCTAATATCGAAAGGAGATGTTCATCGGAATGGGAGGGTAAAACAAGCCTAACAGGAGACTAAGCCAAAGGGGGGGAAGGAGATGAGGGTGAATCCAAACCTGAGGGGGGAAGATCACGCGCCACCGCACGTCGAGCCGCCCGATCCACCACGCGCTCGCCACTGTTGGAGACGCGACCACTCTTGCGAGCGGTCGAGGCAGGAGAGCGCACAGGGACCGGAGGGGCCCAACCAGGGGAAGCCGCCGCCGAAGAAGGGCCCGAAGCCGCCCCCAGGTCCGCCTCCAGACGGCGGCAGAGCCCAGCCGCCGACTGCCTGGAGTCCCCCGAGGCCCGGCTCTTCGCGGAAAACTTCTTCACCGAGGACTTCTTCCTTTTCTTGGCCGCCGAAGGTCCCACTGGAGGTAGATCTTCAATGCCGGACAGCGAGGGGGAGGTGGGGCGCACGGGCATGTTGGAGCACGCCCCCGACAAGGGGGTGCCCTTCGAAGCAGCCGCGGCCGCAGGACCAGCCACCGTACCAGGCACCGAGCCCTGAACCCCACCACCCGCCGGAGCCGGAGCACAGTCCTTCATCAGCTCCTGCTCAGCAGGAGAAAGCCCATCCCACGCAGACTGGGTGAATCGGGGATCCGTGCCATTCAGCGAGTCCTCAGGACCCCCCACCCTCCCGGCTCTTGTCATCGTCACCCGAGGCCGGGGAGGAGGGGGGGAGGAGGAGCGACCGCACCAGGAGCACCTTCCACCCGAACTCGAAGACGAAAGCCACCAGCCGCCGGGAAGACATCAACGGAACCACGGATGCAGATCGGATCAACACACCACACACGAAGGCGAGCAGGACCCAGAACTGACAGCGAAGCAAGATCGACCTCAATAGGTTTCCCGATAAGCACCCCAAAAGCCATCAAGAAGGACGCGGTGCGCAAGCTGGGAGGCACATCATCAACGAGCACCCAGACATCAGACAGAGGAGATATGGTCTTGGATCCGTTGGAAGCCGCTTTGACCGATACAACAAGTTGATTCACAGGGAGAGTGAAACTGGTACAGGAAGACATCATGCGAAGACTCTCTTTAGAGGGGAAAGTGGCCGCAAACTCGAAATCAGAAAGCTGCCGGATCTGCCAGTCCCAACCCCCTTCATCCCACATATGAAGTTCATCCAAGAGGGCTTGTGAAGAGATACGCTTGTCTTGGACAGTAATGACACCCACGTTGGACAGGGAGGGAATGGGAGCAGCTGCGGGGACTTCCTTGTCCATGGCAAAAAAAGAGCAATCCGGGAGGCCAATCCCAAAATGGACGAAGGAGGGGGGCTTGATCCTACTCTGACAGTCCACCGTTAGGTGTCCATCCTCCCTACAGATGAGACAGAAAGGAGGGTTCTTGCACCGAGACTGGAAATGGCCAGGGCGATGACACGCGAAGCAGGTGAGGATGGGATTAGAAACCTGGGAGTGAGAGGAGTTACGGTTCGCACCACGAGAAGGCGGCGGAGGGAGGATGCCATCTCCAGAAGAACCACCGACGGTACCCGCGCCAGCACCACGTCCCGCCGCAGGGCCAACCGGACGCCGGGCCGGGGCCCCAGAGCCACCACGAGGAACGAAGCGGGATGGCCCGCCACCGCCCATCGCCGGCGCCCGCGGCGGCCCACCCATGGGAGCAAGCGAGGAAGGAGATGAGGAGGGGCCCGAAGATCCCGCCCGGCTCCCCCGCGCCGCCTGTTCCCAAGGGTCGACCACATGCACCGGAGCTGTGGGCGCCAAGGACGGAGAAGCCACCGGCCCGGAACCAGACGCACGCGGCGAAGCGGCACCCGCCTCCGACCGCGAAGCCTGAAGCTTGGCGCGGAGCGACGCCTCAAACTCCAGATCCGCAGCGGCGTCGCCAGAGCCGTCCCGCCCCCGCTTGAGGCTGGAGACAGCGTCGCTGGAGGACCCACGGGAGCGGTCCATCGCCACCACCGACGAGAAGGGGAGGAGGAGGGGAGGGGGAGGCTTGGATCTGACAAAGCGGCGGATAGGGAAACGGCGCCGTCGCAGATCAGCAGCGGAGGCAGGAAACCCTAGAAAAGGGGGAACCGACCCCTTCCGGACCCATAAATAGCCGGAGCCAGCCAGGCCGGGCTCTGTCGAAAGGGCCGAAGGGGGAGGCGGACTCAACTGGGCTGGCCTAGGCCCATCAGACTCAGACACGAG
>NC_041386.1:47868535-47871070 GCF_002162155.2 Triticum dicoccoides
AGCGGCGGATAGGGAAACGGCGCCGTCGCAGATCAGCAGCGGAGGCAGGAAACCCTAGAAAAGGGGGAACCGACCCCTTCCGGACCCATAAATAGCCGGAGCCAGCCAGGCCGGGCTCTGTCGGAAGGGCCGAAGGGGGAGGCGGACTCAACTGGGCTGGCCTAGGCCCATCAGACTCAGACACGAGGGGGGGGGGAAATCAGCCGTGGAATCCAGCGAAGGGGCCGACACAGGCCCACACGGCCCGTCACCGACCAGAGGGACCCGACCCACGGACCGGGGCACCAACGCAAGACCCGATCCCAGATCTAGGGTTTGTGCCGGCGCCGCCGACGACGTGGAAGGGAGGCACCTGGACGGCGACGAACCGGAGGGCACCGCCACCGAGGAGGATGAGACGGGTGAGGCCATGGCGTCCACCCCCGGGCTCACCAAAGAAGGATCCGCCGCCCAGGGAGCGGCGCGCCGGCGCCCACGACCAACACGACGCCATCCATCCGGGCCCGCATCAAGCGCACACAGCCGGTCCCGACCCCCCGGAGCAAACTTGCGCCGACGGCCCGCCACCAATAACGGAGGCAACCCAATCACCGATGCCGAGCGAGGAGGAGGGGGAGTCTCAGGATCAGAATCGGAGCCAAAGTCGTCGGAATCAAGGGCCCAGAACTTGTTGGCCCGTGGCGCTGCCAGGGCCACCGGACAGGGAGGGGGGAACGCAGGTGGGAGGGGTTCGGGCCCCGCCGCCGGCGGATAGCCCGGAAAGGAGCACGAGGGGAGAAGGGAGCAGGGGAGCGAATCTGACTTGAACGCCGGGGACGAGGGGGAACCGCAAGCCGACGGCGTCCCGCGGGGAGGGAGCGAGGGAGGGGAGGAGAGAGCCATCACTGTTGAAAGTCAAAAAAAATCACACTCCCTTGTATCCAACTCCAACGTGCGTGGATAGCTGATGGTGTGTGTGTGTGATATTTTTGCCGATTCTCCTTAGTTAACGGAGCCTTTTATGTTTTTCGTGTATAATTTCCCTCATTAACTATACTGAATCTTTTCCTTTTTAATGTAACGAGGGAGCTCCCTGCCTTCCGGTGAGGTTTTGTAAAAACAATTGGCAGTCTTGTCCACCCCGATGATTTTTTTTATGAAAACCCCCACCCATATATTAATTAATTGACACAAATGTTCGTACAATCATTCGTCACAGCTCTTGCCACGCAGGGCGGAACACTATTAATAAGAATACCATCAGATCTATTAATAAAACTAAATTTTGCAATCTCATGCGTCACCATATTCGCCTTCCTGTTAATCTTGGTGATTTTTAAAATACTCATCATCTTGGAGACACTCAACGCTACCTTCTTCAAATTAACAAGGTTTGACCTGTCCAGGTTATCATTTGCAAAAACCGAGGCCACAAAAGAGCAATCCGTTTTCAAGATAATGGGCTTGTGAAGAGTGATACCAATGTAAAGGCCTGAGATGGCTGCTCGAAGTTCCGCTTCCTCGGCACTAAGACAGGTACCAATATAATCCCAAGAAGAAATAATAACTTCTCTAGAATGATTTCTAACAACCACCCCAACGCTCCCTGCGTTAACGGCCTCCGCAAAACTTGCATCAACATTAATCTTGAGGAATTCCAGAGTGGGAGGCAGCCATGGATCACAAATCCTCTCCACATTACTAATGGGTTGTAAACCATCAATCACACCCTTACCTTTGTTACTTACCTCTATCTTCGTTTTTGCATGACAAGATGAGAATGATGCCCAATAGTTTTGAATAAAACTCACTGAGGCCGGGATAGATTCCTTTCCTTTACCAAAAATCAAATCATTTCTCAAATGCCAAGCTCTCCAGAACATGAAAATTGTTTGCTCACGCATAGACGAACTTAACTGATCCAATAAAATAAATAACCAGGCAAGGGGATCCATTATCGGCGTACTTACACCCCGATGAATTTTAGCACAGCACATACAAGCACTTAGAGCTAAGAGTTTTTTTAAAAGAAAATTTGCAAGTTTTATTGACCAATAGAAATAAACAATCGGATACATATTGGATCATGCGCTTGTCCTAGCCACATGTGCCGATCCTGATCAAGAGCTATCTCATGACACATTGAACCTAGCCAACGGCTAGCCGAACCACAAATGTGCAGCCCAATCACGAGCTCTGACTGGGGGATACAAGCTTAACTGTTGCGTCTATAATTTTTGTGCTAACAGTCCGAGCACCAAGCAGAGAGACAGACCCAACCCATCAATAATTTTTCTTCAGTTGAATCCTGAATCTAGCTTCTTGTGACTAGTGATAATTATCTTATATTGTAAAAAATCAAAACGAAAGTCTCTTGAATTGGTGACTTGTATGTATTTTAATTACAGCCTACGTTTGCACACCCTTGATAGGAAGAACGCCACATCCCCTAAAAAAATAGAACACATTTTCCTCAAAATAAGAGGAACAAATCATGGCATCTTGAATCAGAATAAAAATATACCAAGTGTTAGAGGGATTTCTGACGGGATAGAT
>NC_041386.1:47871267-47872629 GCF_002162155.2 Triticum dicoccoides
AGACAACCTTTGTTGCAACGCGCCTGAGCGACGCGACCAAAGCGTCACCTGTGACACCCCATCTCCCGCACGGTTTGTTGTGATGCCATCATCCCTGCATGAAAGGAGCACCACCATCACACGTGCATTTGCGACCACCGCTTGTAGAAGACGACCGCTGCGCACTACTGCTCCACCAAGGAGACACACCTTGAGAGAGCGGCGGCAAGATCCAAATAGAAGGGTGTGGCGTTCCCTAAACAGAGATTGAAAGGAGGGGAAGGATTTCACAGGTCAAGGGAGATGCATCTTTAGGGCAACTCTAGCCGATCCCTATATATAGCGGAGGATCCGGCGGAACAAAACCTTAATGGAGTATTTTTACTCTACTAAAATTTGGTCGGACCTAGCCGATCCCCTATATATAACGAAGTAAAATTCAAATTTGCATAATCGTTCAACCTACTTTCTATTTAAACAACCAAAATTGGCCACATTGTCTTGACAACCGAATGTAAACAACCGAAATTTAACTCTATGTCTTGACAACCAAAATTAAAACTAAACTTAAACTTAAAACTAGAAGTAGACGTAAACTAAAACTAAACTCATCTTCATCAGCATCCTTGCCATCGTAGATATCGAGCCAATCTTGCCTCGACATGCCACCATCCATGGGGTCTGGGCCGGTGCCGTCATTACCGGAGTCGGGGAAGAAGCGCCGCCACTCCCCGGCGTCGAACTCCTCTTGTCTTGGCCGCCGTCATCGCCGCCCTACACCTCGTCATTGGAGATGATGATGACCTCCCTATCGACCCCCACTACTAGGGAAAACGTTATACACAGAACTTTAGCAGTAGCGCTTGTTAAAAGAGCACGCTACTGCTAGACAGCAGTAGCGCGTGCAAAATAAGCGCGCTGCAGATGGACATATATCAGTAGCGCGTCTCACCGAAAACTCGCTACTACTAAAATTCCAGTCACTTAGCCAATGGGCTACACATAGTAGTAGCGATCTTCCAAAAACCGCGCTACCGCTAATAAACTTATAGTAGCGCGTTTATGCGTAAATCACTACTGCTAACGAAAATAAAATAAAATGAAAAACGAATAGAGAAGTAAATGAAAATGAAAGAAATCGAAAAAAGAGAAAGGAAAATATAAAATGTAAAGAAAAATAAATGAAAAAGAGGAAAAATGATGAAGACGTAGCAGTAGCGCGTTCTCTGAAACGCACTATAGCTAACTTAGCTATAGCGCGTTTCTGTAACGCGCTACCGTTACTTTTGACTTAACCAAAAACGATTTCCCCCCGGCCACCACTTCTCCCCCAAATCGATCCCTTGCCCCACTTCGCCGCCGTCCCCCCCCCCCACTTTGCCG
>NC_041386.1:47873135-47944358 GCF_002162155.2 Triticum dicoccoides
CGCCTCTCGGGCCGCCCTCGACCTCACCGTCGCCTCCCTTGACCTCACCGCCGCCGCCCTCGACCTCACCACCCCGAGCCCGCCAGGACCGCCGCATCTCGATCCTGAGCCCGCCCTCACCGCCCCTACCTCTATCGCCGAGCACCTCCCCGCCATCGTCTCTCCCCTCTCTGCAAGCCCCCCACCCATCCTTTTTAGTTAATAAATGTTAATGTTAAGTAGTAGATAATGTTGATGTTTTTAGTTAGGGTAATAATAGACGATATTAAGTAGTAGATAATGTAGATGTTAATTAGTTCAGTAGGGTTTAGTTTTTGAATTGAGTTTGTTTAACTAGATGTTAATTAGGGTAGTAGGGTTTAGTTTAGAGTAAAGTTTAGTTCAGTAGTTAACTAAATATAATCTATATTTGGTTTTTGAATTGAGTTTGAGAGAGCATGATATTTGTGTAGATTTTCTTGAAGTGTCGCTAGGACATGCAAATTTAAAGTGGTCAGGATATGCAAATTCCTCAATTGTGTTTGCCCATGTTTCGATTGTGCCCAAGTGGCCTTTTGTTGTTTCCAGGGAATGAAGCTGGGTGGCATATGTTTTGCCGGAATGTTGATTCATTTCCGTTCCGGCAAATTTCAAGTTCTCGATTTGTCCACTTTTTAGCAAAGGTCATGCCAAAAAATTTCGTAAATTTCGGCATGACTTGTGCTACAAACTAGGACATATCGAGTGCCTGGGATTTGCCGCACCGGGAAGGGGTCAACGTTCCTGCAAAACATAGCCCTTTTTTATGTCATTATTCATTTTATTAGGTCTAGAATTAATTGACTAGATTTAATCATAGGAAACATGGCTAGCAACGATGAAGGACAGGGTTCTGGTTATTGCGACGACGTCTACCTGGCGGCAGACGAATTTTTGAGCCTTGCTGACGATCAACCGATGTTGTTGCTGGGCCCACTGGTCGCATCAGGGACTGAGACCGACACGCAGACCGGTGCTGAGACTGAGACCGGCGCTGAGACTGAGACCGGCGCTGAGATTCAGACCGGCGTCGAGACCGGCGCTGAGACTGAGGCCGGCGCTGCCTCGAGGAGAGGAGTCGGTGTAGAGCCGAAATCAAAGAGGCAACTACTTCCTAACAAACTCAGGACTACTAGACTGGTGGTCATGTCGGTGGACGACGACAATTTTGAGCCAACCGCGCCCGAGGAAGCACGCGCATGCTACGGCAATCAAATAGGCTGCATCGTACGGACAACCGCCACCATCAATGATGAGAAACTACAGAAGATAGATAACATGAGGCCCTCCCTCGTAAAGAAGCTGCACCAGATATTCTTGTTCTCGGGCCGAAATGAAAAGGATTATAAAGATCCAGATAAGGACCCGGCAATGAAGAAGATAAACAAACACGCCATGTCCAAGTTTAGCGACGCGTTGGCCGCCTGGAAAACAAGGGTGAAAGCAAAGATCGACAAAAAGGAACCCTACTCCGAGATTGTAAAGGATAATCCGACAATCATGGCAGAGAAATTTGAAATATTCAAGGCGGCTTGCGACACTAGTAGAAAAAGGGTCAAACATGAAGCACATTAGTTCCGATTTGTATTTGACCTGGCACTAATGTATACATTAGTGTCGGTTCCAACGGCTAGCCGGGCCGCTTTCATTAGTACCGGTTCGTGGCGAACCTTTAGCACCGGTTCGTGCTACGAACCGGTACTAATGAGAGTGGTGGCAGGATGTTGTCAGACTGGGGCCCCTCCAGCCCCTTTAGTACCGGTTCTTGGCACGAACCGGTACTAAAGGTCGTCCTACATAAACCCTTCGTCCACCCGAGCTCGCTCTATTCTTCCCCTTTCCCCTCTCCTCTCTGTTCTTCCCCTCTTCCTCTCGAGCTCATCACACATTTTGCCCAAAATTTGTCAAGATTTGAAGGCCCCCATCCATTCAAATGATCACAAAGGTTAGCAACTTTGTCCTTTCATCTCTCATTGCTAGATTAGCTCTTGCAATGCTTTATATAGTGATTAATTTGTGAGTTTAGTAATTTGGGAGGATATATATATATATATATATATATATATATATATATGTGCTAGTATTTGATTTATATGCAATTTGAGGTCAAAAATAACACTTAGTTTTCATATGTAGGTGTGGTTTACTTGGTGCCTTCTAAATCTCCGTCGTAACCACCGTCGATCGCCCGCACCGTCCCGTCGCCGGCACCACCTTGTGGTGAGCCTCTTGTTCATGAAATCTTATATAAAAATTGATGTTTGTGTGATTTGGATATATAGTTACTCGTATAATTATCTTACCCGTACGTTGTTTGTTATACATATAGTGTCATGGTTTTGATATCCGTCCCCGTCGGCCCTCGTCCTTGTTATGATTCGTATGTGGTATATATATTCTCTTTTAAAACTAGTTGCATTTCGTGTTTATGACAAATTATGCCCATCAAGTTGACATAGAAATTTTTTCTAGGAGGTATGTGAACCGGAAATTCCAACCGACCCTATTGTCGAGAGGTTAAATTTAGTTGAAAGAGAAAACGAGTACTTGAAAGAAAAATTGAAAAGAATTGAGGGGGAGAAGATGGAATTGGAGTTGCATGTTGCCTATGTCGTCAATGATCACAAGATCAAGATGGATAAAATGCGCTTGAAGATTAGAAAGATTAGAAAATATGCCATCAATAGTGAGGCTTGGCATCATTATGCTGTTGGATCCATTGTTACCTTAGTTGCGATCTTGATCGTATTTGTTGTTGCATTTAAATGCTTTAGCTAGAGAGTTATTTGTTTGTTGCATTTAAGTGTTGTATGAACTTTATGTATGAACTTGTATTAATTTGGTCTATTCGGTGTTGTGTAATGAAGATGAGCCGGCAATGGATGTACGATGACCGATGCTCTCCCCAGTTTGTTGAGGGCGTGCATACTTTTCTGCTTGCGGCTGAGGCAAACAAGCGGGCGGATGGTTTTATGCCTTGTCCATGTGCTCGCTGTAAGAATGGTCACAATTACTCTATGTCAAGAACCATTCACGTCCACCTGTTTAAGTCCGGTTTCATGCCCCACTATAATGTTTGGACCAAGCACGGAGAAAGAGGGGTTATGATGGAAGACAATAAAGAAGAAGAGGACGACGACAGCTATCCTGGCCATGGGTTCCCTGAATACGATGATACAACAATGGGGGAAGAAGCTGATCCGGTAATGCGGGAAGAAGCTGAGCCGGCAATGCGGGAAGAAGCTGAAGAAGAGGCATCAGATGAGCCCGTTGATGATCTAGGTCGGGCCATTGCCGATGCAAAGAGAAACTGCACAAGTGATTTGGAGAAGAAGAAGTTGCAGCGCATGTTAGAGGATCACAAAAAATTGTTGTACCCGAATTGCGTAGGTGACAAGAAAAAGCTAGGCACCACACTGGAATTGCTGCAATGGAAGGCAGAGAATGGTGTATCTGACAAGGGATTTGGAAAGTTGCTGGTAATGATAAAGGATATGCTTCCAAAGGACAACGAATTGCCCGAGAGTATGTACGAAGCAAAGAAGGTTGTCTGCCCTCTAGGGTTAGAGGTGCAGAAGATACATGCATGCCCTAATGATTGCATCCTCTACCGCGGTGAGTACGAGGATTTGAACGCTTGCCCGGTATGTGGTGCATTGCGCTATAAGATCAGCCGCGATGACCCTGGTGATGTCGAGGGCGAGCACCCCAGGAAGAAGATTCCTGCCAAGGTGATGTGGTATGCTCCTATAATACCATGGTTGAAACGTTTGTTCCAAAACAAAGAGCATGCCAAGGCGATGCGATGGCACAGAGAAGACCGTAAGAAAGACGGAAAGTTGAGAGTACCCGCTGACGGGTCGCAGTGGAGAAAAATCGAAAGAAAGTACGGGAAGGAGTTTGCAGATGACGCAAGGAGCGTATGGTTTGGTCTAAGCGCAGATGGCATTAATCCTTTTGGGGAGCAGAGCAGCAACCATAGCACCTGGCCTATGACTCTATGTTTGTATAACCTTCCTCCTTGGTTGTGCATGAAGCGGAAGTTCATTATGATGCCAGTGCTCATCCAAGGCCCTAAGCAACCCGGCAACGACATTGATGTGTACCTAAGGCCATTAGTTGAAGAACTCTTACAACTGTGGAATGGAATAGGTGTACGTGCGTGGGATGAGCACATGGGGGAAGAATTTGACCTAAAGGCATTGCTGTTCGTGACCATCAATGATTGGCCTGCTCTCAGTAACCTTTCAGGACAGACAAACAAGGGATACCGCGCATGCACGCACTGTTTGGACGATACCGACAGTATATATTTGGCTAATTGTAAGAAGAATGTGTACCTGGGACATCGTCGATTTCTTCCGAGCAGGCATCCCGTAAAAAAGAAAGGCAAGCATTTCAAAGGTGAGGCGGATCACCGGACGAAGCCTCGCCACCGTACTGGTGCTGATGTACACGATATGGTCAAGGATTTGAAGGTGGTCTTTGGAAAGGGTCCTGGTGGACAACCTGTTCCGAATGACGCTGACGGACGCGCACCCATGTGGAAGAAGAAATCTATATTTTGGGACATGCCCTATTGGAAAGACCTAGAGGCCAATCGACGTGATGCACGTGACAAAGAATCTTTGTGTGACCCTGCTTGGCTTCTTGGGTGTGTATGGGAAGACAAAAGATACACCTGAGGCACGAGAGGACCAGCAACGTATGCACGGAAAAGACGGCATACATCAGGGTCATGCAAGCTACGCTCTTACCAAAGAAGAGAAGGAAATCTTCTTTGAATGCCTGCTCAGTATTAAGGTACCGTCTGGCTTCTCGTCGAATATAAAGGGAATAATAAACATGGCAGAGAAAAAATTACAGAACCTAAAGTCTCATGACTGCCACGTGATTATGACGCAACTGCTTCCGGTTGCATTGAGGGGGTTTCTACCGGAAAACGTTCGATTAGCCATTGTGAAGTTATGTGCATTTCTCAATGCAATCTCTCAGAAGGTAATCGATCCAGAAATCATACCAAGGTTAGAGAATGATTTGGTGCAATGTCTTGTCAGTTTCAAGTTGGTGTTCCCACCATCCTTCTTCAACATCATGACGCACATCCTAGTTCACCTATGCGAAGAGATTAACGTTTTGGGTCCTGTATTTCTACACAATATGTTCCCCTTTGAGAGGTTCATGGGAGTCTTAAAGAAATATGTTTATAACTGTGCTAGGCCAGAAGGAAGCATCTCCAAGGGCCGTCAAAATGAGGAGGTCATTGAGTTTTGTATTGACTTTATTCCTGACCTTAAGCCGATTGGTGTTCCTGAATCGCGGCATAAGGGCAGACTGGATGGAAAAGGCACGCTAGGAGGGGAACAAATAATATGTATGGACGGACATTCTCTCACTGAAGCACACTACACAGTTCTACAGAATTCCGCCTTGGTGGCTCCGTATATGGATGAACACAAGAATTTGCTACGTTTCAAACACCCGAAGCGGTCCGATGACTGGATTACACGTGAACAAACCAGGAGTTTCACCAGCTGGTTGCAGACACGTACCATGTATGACACCTCTATTGAAGATGACCTGTACTTGCTGTCCCAGTTACCATCTTTGAATATAATGACTTTCAAAGGGTACAAGATAAATGGTAATACATTTTACACGATCGCCCAAGATAAGAAGAGCACCAACCAAAACAATGGTGTCCGCTTTGATGCAGAAACCAAGACGGGAAAGGAAACATATTATGGTTATATACAGGACATATGGGAACTTGACTATCGACGTGGTTTGAAGGTCCCTTTGTTTCGGTGCAAATGGGTCAATATGACACCAGGCGGGGTAACGGAAGACCCGCAGTACGGAATGACAACAGTGGATCTCAACAATCTTGCATATGCAGACGAACCATTCGTCCTAGCCAATGATGTGGCACAGGTTTTCTATGTGAAGGACATGTCTACCAAGCCAAGAAAAAGAAAAGATAAGGAAGCGAATGCATCGTACGATGAGCCAAAGCGGCACATAGTTCTTTCTGGGAAGAGAAACATCGTGGGAGTGGATGACAAGACAGACAAGTCAGAAGATTATGAAAAGTTTGATGAAATTGCTCCATTCACAGTGAATATTGACCCGAGCATCCCGTTAAATGATGAAGATTTTCCATGGTTATGGCGCAAAGGGACACACGCGAAGAAAAAGTTTCACACCCAAAGATCTGGGATGTGATCGGCTTCACTATCATCACTTTCTTCTGTGTTTCACACCCAGAAGGGAATCTCTGTAATAGTTAGGGTAGTTAATTATGTGTTTTGGCATTTGAAACGCGAAGAAATTTTATGTGCAAACAAATTCTTTCATGCCTTTACTGATTTTTAAAGTTAAGTTATTCACAAACTAGTGATTCACACTAATTTCAAATAATTCAAAATTTAAACTATTCAAATTTGAAAACTACGGGCACTAACAGAAAGTTTGTATTTTTTTGTACCTAAAGCAAAAATATTCACAAAGAAACTCTAAATACACAAAAAAACAACTCAAAAATAAATAAAGCAAAAAAAAAAAAAAGCCCGCCTACTAGGCCAAAGCGGCCGGCATACGACTAGAAACCCAACCTGTTGTTGGGCCAGGATGCAGGCCCGCAAAGGCCCAGTAGGCCAACAGGGCAGCACAAAACATGTAGGCCCAGTAGGCCTGCTTTGGAGAGGAGCTCGAGAGAGCTACCGCACGGGGGTTTATAAACCAGTGCGGTCGCCCCTCGGCTAGCGAGGTGGGACTAAACTTGCTGCACCGCACCTGCGCCAGCGCACCCCCTTTAGTACCGGGTCGTGGCACCAACTGGTACTAAAGGGGGGGCCTTTAGTACCGGTTGGAGCCACCAGCCGGTACTAAAGGGGGTCGCTTCCCGCCGCTTGGCCTGGCCAAAACAGGCCTTTAGTACCGGTTGGTGGCTCCAACCAGTACTAAAGGCCCCTCCTATATAAACAACACTTACGAAAATTTCAGTTTCTCATCTGCTTCTTCTCCTCTGCACCGTCGCCCGCCGCGCCCCCCGTACGTCTCCATCCCTCGTCGCCGCCCCCGTCGCCGCCCCGTCCCCGTCGTCGCCGCCCCGTCGTCTCCGTCCCCGTCGTCCCCGTCGTCACCGCCGCCCCGTCCCGGCCCGTCCCGCGTCATCCCCGTCCCCGTCGTCGCCGCCCCGTACGTCCCCGTCGTCGTCGCCGCCCCGGCCCGTACGTCCCCGTCCCCGTCATCGCCGCCCCATCCCTGTCCCCGTCGTCGTGATCCCCGTCGTCGCCGCGCCCGTCGCCGTCCCCGTCGCCGCCCCCCGTCGCCTCTCGCCTCGCCGGTGAGCGCACACACACACACATACATTTTTTGTTTTTTAGTTATACAAATAGTTAGAATTTTTTCTGTTTTTTAGAAATTGTTAGAAATTTTTCTGTTTTTTAGAAATAGTTAGAAATGTTAGAATTGTTAGAATAGTTAGAAATGTTAGAATAGTTAGAAATGTTAGAATTGTTAGAAATTTTTCTGTTTTTTAGTTATAGAAATAGTTATAAAAAAGTTAGAATTGTTAGAAATTTTTCTGTTTTTTAGAAATAGTTAGAAATGTTAGAATTGTTAGAATAATTAGAAATGTTAGAATTGTTAGAAATTTTTCTGTTTTTTAGTTATAGAAATAGTTATAAAAAAGTTAGAATTGTTAGAAATTTTTCTGTTTTTTAGTTATAGAAATAGTTATAAAAAAGTTAGAAATTTTTCTTTTTTTTAGTTCTAGAAATATTAGAAATGTTATAGAAATGTTAGTTATATAGAAATGTTAGAAATTTTAGTTATCAAAATCCAATCATTAAAGAAATGTTACTTTTTGCGGGCATATAGCTAGTATTTGTTCTCGATGATGCCCGGCCCGCATCCTCGCCGTCGACCCGTCCGCGACGACGTCCGACTGACCCATGTCCGGGACTGGGCTCCGCCGGGCTGGCACTGGGAGGTGCTGCCTGGAGGGGCGCGCCGCTTGATGAGGAACCCGGCCCCGGGTCCCGTCGTCGACCCTGATCTCATTTGGTGGCGTTCGCGTGGGCCAGTTTCGGTGCGGAGGGAGCCGGCCCCGCCGGAGGTGGTACGTCGCCGTGTCAGGGAGGAGGACGAGCACGTCCATCGCTACATGGTTGCGTTAGAGGGCGGCAGGTTCTCCAATACCTGGCAGTTTCTTCCGGGATCTCACTTCAGCTATGATCCTGTGAGGGTTCCTTCTCTTTGGGTGTCCACCGCCCGCGCCGCAGGAACCGCGAGTGTCCTAGATTCTTTTGTCGTATTCGATCTTTATTAGCTACCTAGCCAGTGATGTACTCGATATATAATATTCAAGACGATATATTTGAGATTATATATTATTCGAGACAATGTATTCGAGATTATATCTATTATTCGAGACGATGTATTCGAGATTATATCTATTATTCGAGACGATGTATTCAAGATTATATCTATTATTTGAGACGATGTATTTGAGATTATATCTATTATTCGAGACGATGTAATTTGAATACTAAATTGTTTTATATTTCTTTTGGCATAGTTAAATAAAAGCTATGGCGGACAATACCAACAGAGAGGGAGAACAAACCATGTTCGATATAATACGCGGGCCAAATGATGATCAGAATGAAGAAGATTATGACGGCTCCGAATTTCTAAACAACACCGGAGAGGGTGATATGATATTCGATCGCGACGACCGAATTGATGAAGTCATGAACTACGATTATGACAACACCGGAGAGGTATATATATTTATATAAGCAGGGATCTGGTGATCATCACATGTTTTAAATGAGTTGAAGATATATTAACGAATCGATCTTTCTTCTTTCAGCCATCCGGATCGAGCAAATCTTCAGGCAACAGGACGAAACGAGGCCCGAACAAAAAGTTGAAGGAGGGCGTAAAGTATAATATCGAGGCAATCAAACCTAATGGCGAACCATTAGCGCCTAAGAAGATTGCGGACAAGTTCGTTTGTCAGTGCGCAGTTCTTGTGAAGGACCAACTCCCGATCTCCCTTCAAGAATGGAGAGAGCCAGCAAAGCCACGTCCAGATCTTACTTTTGTCGACGACAGACAAAAAAGTTTGCTTTGGGATACTCTCATGGAACATTTCACCCTACCAGATCATTTCACAGAAGCAGATGTGCAGAAAGTCAAGGACGCTGCTCTTAGGAAGATGGCGGTTGCATTCAAGAACCACAAGAATCGTGAATGAGACAAGTATGTCAAGGGAGGAAGGAAGACTCCAGTATTCGAGGGAACACTAGAGAATCAAAGTGCTCATCGGGACGATTTCGTGAAATTCAAGGATTCAGAATTATCTAAGGAACGGTCAAGAATAAACAAGGCCAATGCCGCAAAAAAGGATAAGTTCCATAAGCTGGGGCCAGGTGGCTATGCGATGGGAATGCCTAAGTGGGATAAGTCTGAGAAAGAGATGCTGGATGCAAGTGTCACTCCAGAAACATTGAGCTGCCCCCCCAGGTGCAGGACTTGGTTCTATGCGCATGGGGGGGGGGAGTTGGACCCGAAGACAGGCAAAGTTTCCAAGAAGGCATGTCTGGACGGAGCCGAAGATAAGCTACTTGTTGCAATAGAAGAGGCTCGATCCGGGTTGTTCGAGCCCAACAGAGAGAACGACGAGCTTATGCGTGCCCTGGGAAATCCTGAACACCCGGGAAGAACACGAGGCATGGGCGCTATTCCGTGGTATCAGGGGTTTTCGAACTGGAACGCCGACTACATAACCCGTGCGAGAAAGAAGATTGCGGAGGAGAAGAAGAGGAAGATGGAGGAGGAGAATAAGAGGAAGATGGAGGAGGAGCAGAGGAAGCTCGACTATGAACACCTTCAAGGCCTAGAATCAGCGCACGTGGACTTGGCAATCAAATTCCAGCGGCAGCAGGAGCATATCGACTCACTTAGCCAGCAAAGGGGGTCTCAGCAGCTGCAGCAGCTAGCGGATGATCCAGCATTGGATACCACCGCCCCATCCATGCCGAGAAGCAGCATGGGTTCCGCCCCGTTTGACGCAATGCTGGATAGATACCCCATGGATGATATCGCGGAGAACACTAACTACGAGCTACACTTCAAAATTAAGAACATATCCTTGAAGGTGACGGACGGCGTTGCTTATACAAATTCCCCCGATGCAACCTTCCATTGCAACCCGATTCCAGCAGGCTATGCTCGTGTCGTGGTTGATGAGGTGGTGGACCAATATTCGGGGCTAGAGCTTGACATTCCTGGAGGTGACGAGGAGCACACACTCGGAGATGCCAAACATCATATCATCCTATGGAGAAAGGATTGCATCATCTTTCGAAGGCCACCGATACCGCATCACCCGACTCCTTGTCGAAGTCCGCCACCGAGTCAGCAGACTCCCGCTCCTCCAAGTCCACCAACGCGTGAGGCCACTCCTCCTCCTCCAAGTCCGGCAAAGTGTTAGGCCACTCCTCCTCCAAGTCCGACACAGCGTCAGACGTCCACTCCTCCTCCAAGTCCGGCACAGCTTCAGGCCACTCCTTCTCGTCCAACTCAGCCCCGTCAGCCGTCTCCGCCGCCTCAGCAATCGCAGAAGAGACACCCCGCAGCTATGGTGCGTAGCGTACGAGTCGAGGTCATAGTACAGGAAGTACAGGCAGAGGCAAGCGATATAAATATGGTCCAAATCTCACTACTCCTCTTCCTGAGAGGGCTTACGACAGGACCGAGGAGCAAACCAATGCCATAGTGCGAGTAGAAGTCGACGCCCATTTTGGACCGAAACCGCCACCGCCGCCAAGGGAGAAAGTGCATGTGGAAGTAGTTGACCACTTCATTCGTATGGCTCAACCACCAGCTCCTAAGCCCGTTGACACAGACTATGAGCGCCACATCAGGAAGTTACATCGACAACGTCTACAGAAGAAGGCGAGCTCGAGCTCGAGCAAACAACAAGCAGCTATCAAAAAATGCAGGAAAACCGTTGCCCAGCTGGGAGAACAGGCGGCGCAATCGATCCCCCCGCTTATTGTGCCGCGAACAACACGTGACAGTATGCGCGCCCAATATTATTGTGGGCAAACAGTTTACGTTCCCGAGGTGGGCGATGTGGTAATAACCCAGGAGCATATAATGCAGGCTGAAACTCTCAACATCACTGTTGGACAACTCCTCGAGATCGAGGACATGCCTGTGCTTACAGAGGAGGAAATAAAACGGAAATATGCCCGGGGCCAACCTTTGGTCAAGCCGGAAGAGGTCAAGAAGCTCCCAACAAGAATGTATGAATTGCATCAATGGTACATGGACATTACCAAGAGATCCGATCGAGAGTCCCTCATGGTGCAAGTCAAGAAGGATCATTACTACCATGAGAATGTTGTGACCGTTGAGTATTCTGAACTGTTTCAGTTATACAATCAAGATGCACTCGACAAATCTATTGTCAGTTGCTATTGTCTGTAAGTGATTTCTTTCTGTAATTTAAGTCTCAAGCTAGCTGTAGTGATCCTTTTGATCAATCATTACCTGTAATTATCCTCACTATATTCTTTTCTGTGGTATTATGCAGGATGAAGATGTATGAAATGAGAAAAGGTGGACGCTATGGCATTGGGTTCATTGACCCAAACACCGTTAATGAATACACATGGAAAATAAACAAGCATTATGAAAAGCAGGTAGAGGACAGCATGCTAGAGTTCTTGAAGCGCCTCAAATACAATGAAGATATACTACTTCCTTACAACTTCCAGTGAGTCACACTTTCTTGTACTACAAATTCTCTGTTTTTGCCTACTAGCTAGCTACATGTTTTTGCTTACATATGCCCGCTTAATTAAGACATGCAAACATGTGTGCATGCAGATTTCACTGGATCTTGTGTATCATTAAAGTTGACGCCGGAACAGTTCAAATACTGGACTCACTACTCAAAGCAAATAGTGACTATAACATCTTGTTTGGGATAGTCAACAGGTAATTTCAATCATTATTAACTATATATCTCGGCCTATTTAGTTCGTCATTTCATGATATGAACTATTTAATAACCCCTTTATTCATTTTCTTTGTCGGTGGGCAGGGCTTGGGCAAGGTTCATCAACGTCACGGAAGGCGAATGGAAACGACAGCTGAAATGGTTTCTACCTAAGGTAAGTAATTAAGTAGTACTAGCTAGCTAGCTAGCTGCCATCTCTTTAATTATCATGCTTGATTAATTATTATCTGATCAAATTAAATTCCATTCTCGTAATAAAGGCCCTGAAGCAGGCGCAGGGGACTGATCTGTGTGCATTCTGCGTTTGCGAGAACATTCGCATGATGGCGTCCGAAAGGAGCAGATCTCAAAGACAGGAATGGGTACGCTTGTCAGAACACTATTCACAATTTTTACACCATTATCGATATCTAGTCACACAACTAATACACATGCATATTGATCTCCTTCTTAACAGTTCAAAGAGGTGCAGGACAAGCTCCTAGAAATGGAGCACGTAGAAGCACTTCAAGAGGAAATAGCGGGATTTTTGCTCGACCAGGTCATAAATCCGAAGGGAGAATACTATTACCCGCTACCGCCCCCATCGACCAGGTCATGAACCACTTCCAATTTGTCATCATGCTCCGAAGGCACCAATTAGGCTAATGCCACTGGCTCCGAAGGCAACATGCATATGTAGGAGAAATTGTATATAGCTATACATGTGTGTATGTGTGAATTAATATGGTGGTTTGTGAGACATTGATGATATATATATGATTGGTTCTACTAGAAATTCTATTTATATATATATGCATAACATGTACAATGTGTAGTATCGTAAAATACCAGCAAACGAAAAAGAATTAAAATGGAAAACACAAAATTAAATGAAAAAGAAATCATAAAACCAAAACCCCCCAAACATTTTAGTACCGGTTGGTGTTACCAACCGGTACTAAAGGGCTCCCGGCCCCCGGAGCTGGCTCGTGCCACGTGGTTGCCCTTTAGCACCGGTTCGTGCTGAACCGGTACTAAAGGGGGGCCTTTAGTGACCACACTTTAGTGCCGGTTATGGAACCGGCACTAAAGGGCCTTACGAACCGGTGCTATTGCCCGGTTTAGCACTAGTGCGATGCCGAAGATGCCAAAAAAAGTCGAAGTACATGAAGGGGCTTCAACAAAGGAACATTGGGTGCCACCACCTCGAAAGCCGTGGTTACAACGGGAAGAGGTCCATATGGGCCAAGGAGGACGCGGAAGCCGCGAGTCTGGGCATCCCAGACCCCTTGGCGGAGTTCATCGTCCCGCCGGAGCGTGATGTCCTCAGGGCCCGGCACCGTTGGGACCCAGTGAAGAAGGTTTTCAAGATGAACGCGCTCACGATAGAGTTCATGAGACTGCTGGTAATTTAAGTTTTTGATCAATTCGACTACACATTAGTCATGCATATTTGTAAACGATCCTTGAGCCTTTTGCAAAGAGAGCAGCACAGGATTATGGCCGAAAGCGACTCGCCGTCTGCTACCTCTTGAGCACTGCGTTGGTTTTCCCCGAAGAGGAAGGGATGATGAAGCAAAGTAGCGTAAGTATTTCCCTCAGTTTTTGAGAACCAATGTATCAATCCAGTAGGAGGCTACGCGCGAGTCCCTCGTACCTACACAAAACAAATAAATCCTCACAACCAACGCGAATAGGGGTTGTCAATCCCTACACGGCCACTTACAAGAGTGAGATCTGATAGATATGTTAAGATAGTATTTTTGGTATTTTTGTGACAAAGATGCAAAGTAAAATAAAGGCAAAGTGAAAAAGCAAAGGAAATAACTAAGTAGTAGGAGATTAATATGATGGTGATAGACCCGGGGGCCATAGGTTTCACTAGTGGCTTATCTCGAGAGCATAAGTATTCTACGGTGGGTGAACAAATTACTGTTGAGCAATTGACAGAATTGAGCATAGTTATGAGAATATCTAGGTATGATCATGTATATAGGCATCACGTCCGAGACAAATAGACTAACTCTCTACTACTATTACTCCACTCATCGACTGCTATCCAGCATGCATCTAGAGTATTAAGTTAAAAACAGAGTAACGCCTTAAGCAAGATGACATGATGTAGAGGGATAAAATCATGTAATATGATGAAAACCCCATCTTGTTATCCTCAATGGCAACAATACAATACGTGCCTTGCTGCCCCTACTGTCACTGGGAAAGGACACCGCAAGATTGAACCCAAAGCTAAGCACTTCTCCCATTGCAAGAAAGATCAATCTAGTAGGCCAAACCAAACTGATAATTCGAAGAGACTTGCAAAGATAACCAATCATACATAAAAGAATTCAGAGAAGATTCAAATATTGTTCATAGATAGACTTGATCATAAACCCACAATTCATCGGTCTCAACAAACACACCGCAAAAAGAAGATTACACCGAATAGTTCTCCACAAGAGAGGGGGAGAACATTGTATTGAGATCCAAAAAGAGAGAAGAAGCCATCTAGCTAATAACTATGGACCCTGAGGTCTGAGGTAAACTACTCACACTTCATCGGAGGGGCTATGGTGTTGATGTAGAAGCCCTCTGTGATCGATGCCCCCTCCGGCGGAGCTCCGGAACAGGCCCCAAGATGGGATCTCGTGGATACAGAAAGTTGCGGCGGTGGAATTAGGTTTTTGGCTCCGTATCTGATCGTTTGGGGGTACATAGGTATATATAGGAGGAAGGAGTACGTCCGTGGAGCAACAGGGGGCCCACGAGGGTGGAGGGAGCGCCTGGGGGGGTAGGCGCGCCCCCTACCTCGTGGCCTCCTCTTTTGTGTCTTGACGTAGGGTCCAAGTCTCCCGGGTCTTGTTCGTTGAGAAAATCACGTTCCCGAAGGTTTCATTCCGTTTGGACTCCGTTTGATATTCCTTTTCTTCGAAACCCTTATATAGGCAAAAAACAACAATTCTGGGCTGGGCCTCCGATTAATAGGTTAGTCCCAAAAATAATATAAAAGTGGAAAATAAATCCCAATAATGTCCAAAACAGTAGATAATATAGCATGGAGTAATCAAAAATTATAGATACGTTGGAGACTTATCAAGCATCCCCAAGCTTAATTCCTGCTCGTCCTCGAGTAGGTAAATGATAAAAACAGAATTTTTGATGCGGAGTGCTACTTGGAATAATTTTAATGTAATTCTTCCTAATTGTGGTATGAATATTCAGATCCGAAAGATTCAAGACAAATGTTTAATATTGACATAAAAATAATAATACTTCAAGCATACTAACAAAGCAATTATGTCTTCTCAAAATAACATGGCCAAAGAAAGTTATCCCTACAAAATCATATAGTCTGGCTATGCTCCATCTTCACCACACAAAATATTTAAATCATGCACAACCCCGATGACAAGCCAAGCAATTGTTTCATACTTTTGGTGTTCTCTAACTTTTTCAATCTTCACGCAATACATGAGCGTGAGCCATGGACATAACACTATAGGTGGAATAGAATGGTGGTTGTGGAGAAGACAAAAAGGGAGAAGATAGTCTCACATCAACTAGGCGTATCAACGGGCTATGGAGATGCCCATCAATAGATATCAATGTGAGTGAGTAGGGATTGCCATGCAACAGATGCACTAGAGCTATAAGTATATGAAAGCTCAAAAAGAAACTAAGTGGGTGTGCATCCAACTTGCTTGCTCATGAAGACCTAGGGCATTTTGAGGAAGCCCATCATTGGAATATGCAAGCCAAGTTCTATAATGAAAATTTCCCAGTAGTATATGAAAGTGATAACATAGGAGACTCTTTATCATGAATATCATGCTGCTACTTTGAAGCACAAGTGTGGTAAAAGGATAGTAACATTGTCCCTTCTCTCTTTTTCTCTCATTTTTTTTATTTGGGCCTTTTCTCTTCTTTTTTTATGGCCTCTCTTTTTTTCGTCCGGAGTCTCATCCCGTCTTGTGGGGGAATCATAGTCTCCATCATCCTTTCCTCACTGGGACAATGCTCTAATAATGATGATCATCACACTTTTATTTTTCTTACAACTCAACAATTACCACTCGATAGTTAGAACAAAAGATGACTCTATATGAATGCCTCCGGCGGTGTACCGGGATATGCAATGAATCAAGAGTGATACGTATGAAAGAATTATGAATGGGGGCTTTGCCACAGATACGATGTCAACTACATGATCATGCTAAGCAATATGACAATGATGAAGCGGAATGGTGGAAAGTTGCATGGCAATATATCTCGGAATGGCTATGGAAATGCCATGATAGGTAGGTATGGTGGCTGTTTTGAGGAAGGTATATGGTGGGTGTATGATACCGGCGAAAGGTGTGGGGTATTAGAGAGGCTAGGAAAGGTGGAAGGGTGAGAAAAGTGCGTATAATCCATGGACTCAACATTAGTCATAAAGAACGCATATACTTATTGCAAAAATCTACAAGTTATCAAAGCAAAGTATTACGCGCATGCTCCTAGGGGGGTAGATTGGTAGGAAAAGACCATCGCTCGTCCCCGACCGCCACTCATAAGGAAGATAATCAAAAAAATAAATCATGCCCCAACTTCATCACATAACGGTTCACCATACGTGCATGCTACGGGAATCACAAACTTTAACACAAGTATTTCTCAAATTCACAACTACTCAACTAGCATAACTTTAATATCACCATCTTCATATCTCAAAACAACTATCAAGTATCAAACTTCTCATAGTATTCAGCACACTCCTAAGAAAGTTTTATTATTAATCTTGTATACCAAGCATATAAGGATTTTAAGCAAATTACCATGCTATTTAATACTCTCAAAATAATCTAAGTGAAGCATGAGAGATCAATAGTTTCTACATAACTCAAAAGATATAAGCGAAGCACATAGAGTATTCTAGAAAATTCCAAATCATGTATGGCTCTCTCAAAAGGTGTGTACAGCAAGGATGATTGTGGTAAACTAAAAAGTAAAGACTCAAATCATACAAGACGCTCCAAGCAAAACACATATCATGTGGCGAATAAAAATATAACTCCAAGTAAATTTACCGATAGAAGTAGACGAAAGAGGAGATGCCTTCCGGGGCATCCCCAAGCTTTGACTTTTAGGTGTCCTTAGATTATCTTGGGGGTTCCATGGGCATCCACAAGCTTAGGCTCTTGCCACTCCTTGTTCCATAATCCATCAAATCTTTACCCAAAACATGAAAACTTCACAACACAAAACTTAAAGTAGAAAATCTCGTGAGCTCCGTTAGCGAAATAAAACAAAAGACCCCTTCAAGATACTGTAATGAACTCATTCTTTATTTATATTGGTGTTATACCTACTTTATTCCAACTTCTTTATGGTTTATGAACTATTTTACTAGCCATAGATTCATCAAAATAAGCAAACAACACACGAAAAACAGAATCTGTCAAAAACAAAACAGTCTGTAGTAATCTGTATCTAGCGCAAGATCTGGAACCCCAAAAATTCTAAAATAAATTTCTGGACGTGAGGAATTTATCTATTAATCATCTGCAAAAAGAATTAACTAAATATCACTCTCCAAATAAAAACGGCAGCAGTTCTCGTGAGCGCTAAAGTTTCTGTTTTTTACAGCAAGTGTAACAAGACTTTCTCCAAGTCTTCCCAACGGTTCTACTTGGCACAAACAGTAATTAAACACAAAAAACACAACCAAACAGAGTCTAGATAAATTATTTGTTACTAAATAGGAGCAAAAATCAAGTAATAAAAATAAAATTGGGTTGCCTCCCAACAAGCGCTATTGTTTAACGCCCCTAGCTTGGCATAACAAGCAAGGATAGATCTAGGTATTGCCATCTTTGGTTTTAGGGAAGAAAAGAGCAAACTTGCTAGATATGGAATTAATCTTTCTATTTTGATGAAGCACATGACTATTAATGGTAGAATA
Source organism: Triticum dicoccoides (assembly GCF_002162155.2). Lineage (NCBI taxonomy): Eukaryota > Viridiplantae > Streptophyta > Magnoliopsida > Poales > Poaceae > Triticum > Triticum dicoccoides. Next base: position 47,891,123 of record NC_041386.1, read on the forward strand.
AAGATTAAGTATGTTACGGAAATTTGTATCTAAGCTAGCATTCATCTCTTTGATAGATTCGTTTTGGTAAGAGAGCAAAAGAGATGTAGATTCAACTTTCTCATTCATGGGGTGCCCAAATATGGTTTTCATCTTCTCATAAGTGTCTACGGCATCCCCTTCAAGAAAGCCTTCTTCAAATATAGAATCTAAGACATGCTTAAAAGAAGAAGGAAGGGCAATATAAAAGCTTTTTAAGTAAATTTCAATTTGGTATTGAGGCACATAGCTAGCCGTGATTCTTAATAATCTATACCAAGCATCTTTCAAAGATTCATCAAGTAAATAATGAAAAATTCCAGAATCATCTTCATCAAAATTATTAAGATTCTCATTGATAACTCCGATAGGTTTTTCCATAGTATCTTTATTTATGAGCTTAGCGAGAATAGAAGGGTTGTCCAAAGTACTATAACTCGGGAGAGAGCCCCCAACCCTTTTTGATTCAGACATGGCGGAGGAAAAGCGAGCGAGCAAAAGAGAGGGCGAATAAAACGGCAAGGGTGAAGTGGGGGAGAGGAAAACGAGAGGCAAATGGAAAATAATGTAATGCGGGAGATAAGGGCATGTGATGGGTACTTGGTATGTTGACTTTTGCGTAGACCTCCCCGGAAACGGCGCCAGAAATCCTTCTTGCTACCTCTTGAGCACTGCGTTTGTTTTCCTCGAAGAGGAAGGGATGATGCAGCAAATGTTGGGGAACGTAGCAGAATTTTAAAATTTTCTACGCATCACCAAGATCAATCTATGGAGTCATCTAGCATCGAGGGAGAGAGGAGTGCATCTACATACCCTTGTAGATCACGAGCGGAAGCGTTCAAGAGAACGGGGTTGATGGAGTCGTACTTGACGTGATCCAAATCACCTAAGATCCTAGCGCCGAACGGACGGCACCTCTGCGTTCAACACACGTACAGAGCGAGGACGTCTCCCGCGCCTTGATCCAGCAAGGAGGAGGGAGAGGTTGAGGAAGAAGGCTCCAACAGCAGCACGACGGCGTGGTGGTGATGAAGCTGCAGTACTCCGGCAGGGCTTCGCCAAGCTCTTATGGAGGAGGAGAGGTGTTGGGGAGGGGAGGGGCTGCGCCTTGGATGTTGTGTGCAGCCCTCCCCTCACCCCTCTATTTATAGGGGAAGGGGGAAGGGGGCCGGCCCCCTCTAGATGAGATCTAGAGGGGGGGCGGCCAAGGGGAGGAGGGCTTGCCCCCCAAGCAAGGGGGCGCCCCCTTAGGGTTTCCCCCAATCCTAGGCGCATGGGCCCTAGGGGGGTGTGGAGCCCCAGCCCACTTGGGCTGGTTCCCTTCTCCATACAGCCCATAAGGCCCTCCGGAAGAGGTGGCCCCTCCTGGTGGACCCCCGGAACCCCTCCGGTGGCCCCGGTACAATACCGATATGCCCCCAAACCTTTTCGGCGACCGTATGACAACTTCCCATATATAAATCTTTACCTCCAGTCCATTCCAGAACTCCTCTGATGTCCGGGATCTCATTCGGGACTCCGAACAACATTCGGTAATCACATACAAGTCTTCCTAACAACCCTAGCGTCACCGAACCTTAAGTGTGTAGACCCTACGGGTTCGGGAGACATGCAGACATGACCGAGATGACTCTCCGGTCAATAACCAATAGCGGGATCTGGATACCCATGTTGGCTCCCACATGCTCCACGATGATCTCATCGGATGAACCACGATGTCGAGGATTCAATCAATCCGTATACAATTCCCTTTGTCAATCGGTACGTTACTTGCCCGAGACTCGATCGTCGGTATCCCAATACCTTGTTCAATCTCGTTACTGGCAAGTCACTTTACTCGTACCGTAATGCATGGTCCCATGATCAACCTCTTGATCGCATTGAGCTCATTATGATGATGCATTACCGAGTGGGCCCAGAGATACCTCTCCGTCATACGGAGTGACAAATCCCAGTCTCGATTCGTGCCAACCCAACAGACACTTTCGGAGATACCTGTAATGTACCTTTATAGTCACCCAGTTACGTTGTGACGTTTGGCACACCCAAGGCACTCCTAAGGTATCCGGGAGTTGCACAATCTCATGGTCTAAGGAAATGATACTTGACATTCAGAAAAGCTACAGCAAACGAACTACACGATCTTTGAGCTAAGCTTAGGATTGGGTCTTTTCCATCACATCATTCTCCTAATGATGTGATCCCGTTATCAATGACATCCAACGTCCATAGTCAGGAAACCATGACTATCTTTTGATCAACGAGCTAGTCAACTAGAGGCTCACTAGGGACGTGTTGTGGTCTATGTATTCACACATGTATTACGATTTCCGGATAACACAATTATAGCATGAACAAAAGACAATTATCATAGAAATATAATAATAACCATTTTATTATTGCCTCTAGGGCATATTTCCAACAGTCTCCCACTTGCACTAGAGTCAATATTCTAGTTACATTGTGATGAATCGAATACCCATGCAGTTCTGGTGTTGATCATGTTTTGCTCTAGGGAGAGGTTTAGTCAACGGATCTGCTACATTCAGGTCCGTATGTACTTTACAAATCTCTATGTCTCCATTTTGAACACTTTCACGAATGTATTTGAAGCGACGCTTGATATGCCTGGTCTTCCTGTGAAACCTGGGCTCCTTGGCAAGGGCAATAGCTCCAGTGTTGTCACAGAAGAGAGTCATCGGGCCCGAAGCATTGGGTATGACTCCTAGGTCGGTAATGAACTCCTTCACCCAGACTACTTCTTGTGCTGCCTCCGAGGCTGCCATGTACTCCGCTTCACATGTAGATCCCGCCACAACGTTTGCTTGCAACTGCACCAGCTTACTACCCCACCATTCAAAATATACACGTATCCGGTTTGTGACTTAGAGTCATCCAGATTTGTGTCGAAGCTAGCATCGACGTAACCCTTTACGACGAGCTCTTCGTCACCTCCATAAACGAGAAACATTTCCTTAGTCCTTTTCAGGTACTTCAGGATGTTCTTGACCGCTGTCCAGTGTTCCATGCCGGGATTACTTTGGTACCTTCCTACCAAACTTACGGCAAGGTTTACATCAGGTCTGGTACACAGCATAGCATACATGATATACCCTATGGCTGAGGCATAGGGGACGACACTCATCTTTTCTCTATCTTCTCCCGTGGTCGGGCATTGAGCCATGCTCAATCTCGTACCTTGCAATACAGGTAAGAACCCCTTCTTTGACTGATCCATTTTGAACTTCTTCAATATCTTGTGAAGGTATGTACTCTGTGAAAGACCAATGAGGTGTCTCGATCTATCTCTATAGATCTTGATGCCTAATATATAAGCAGCTTCTCCAAGGTCCTTCATTGAAAAACACTTGTTCAAGTAGGCCTTTATGCTTTCCAAGAATTCTATATCATTTCCCATCAACAGTATGTCATCCACATACAATATGAGAAATGCTGCAGAGCTCCCACTCACTTTCTTGTAAATGCAGGCTTCTCCATAAGTCTACATAAACCCAAACGCTTTGATCATCTCATCAAAACGAATGTTCCAACTCTGAGATGCTTGCACCAGCCCATAAATCGAGCGTTGGAGCTTGCACACCTTGTCAGCATTCTTAGGATCAACAAAACCTTCCGGCTATATCATATACAATTCTTCCTTAAGGAAACCATTAAGGAATGCCGTTTTGACATCCATTTGCCATATCTCATAATCATAGAATGCGGCAATTGCTAACATGATTCGGACGGACTTCAGCTTCGCTACGGGTGAGAAAGTCTCATTGTAGTCAACCCCTTGAACTTGTCGATAACCCTTAGCGACAAGCCGAGCTTTATAGATGGTCACATTACCATCCGTTTCTGTCTTCTTCTTAAAGATCCATTTATTTTCTATGGCTCGCCGATCAACGGGCAAGTCAGTCAAAGTCCATACTTCGTTTTCATACATGGATCCTATCTCAGATTTCATGGCTTCCAGCCATTTGTCGTAATCCAGGCCTGCCATCGCTTCTTCATAGTTCGAAGGTTCACCGTTGTCTAACAACATGATTTCCAAGACAGGGTTGCTGTACCACTCTGGTGCGGAACGTGTCCTTGTGGACCTACGAAGTTCAGTAGCAACTTGATCTGAAGTTTCATGATCATCATCATCAACTTCCTCTCTAGTCGGTGCAGGCACCTCAGGAACATTTTCTTGAGCTGCGCCACTTACTGGTTCAAGAGGTAATAGTTCATCAAGTTCTACATCCCTCCCACTTATTTCTTTCGAGAGAAACTCTTTCTCTAGAAAGGACCCATTCTTGGCAACAAAGATCTTGCCTTCGGATCTGAGGTAGAAGGTATACCCAACAGTTTCTTTAGGGTATCCTATGAAGACGCATTTTTCCAATTTGGGTTTGAGCTTTTCAGGTTGAAGTTTCTTGACATAAGCATCGCATCCCCAAACTTTTAGAAACGACAGCTTAGGTTTCTTCCCAAACCATAATTCATACGGTGTCGTCTCAACGGATTTCGATGGAGCCCTATTTAAAGTGAATGCAGCAGTCTCTAAAGCATAGCCCCAAAATGATAGCAGTAAATCGGTAAGAGACATCATAGATCGCACCACATCTAATAGAGTGCGATTACGACGTTCGGACACACCATTACGCTGAGGTGTTCCAGGCGGCGTGAGTTGTGAAACTATTCCACATTTTCTTAAGTGTGTGCCAAATTCGTGACTCAAGTATTCTCCCCCACGATCTGATCGCAAGAACTTGATTTTCCTGTCACGTTGATTCTCAACCTCACTCTGAAATTCCTTGAACTTTTCAAAGGTCTCAGACTTGTGTTTCATTAAGTAGACATACCCATATCTACTCAAGTCATCAGTGAGGGTCAGAACATAACGATAACCACCGCGAGCCTCAACACTCATTGGACCGCACACATCAGTATGTATGATTTCCAATAAGTTGGTTGCTCGCTCCATTGTTCCTGAGAATGGAGTCTTGGTCATTTTACCCATGAGGCATGGTTTGCATGTGTCAAATGATTCGTAATCAAGAGACTCTAAAAGTCCATCTACATGGAGCTTATTCATGCGTTTGACACCTATGTGACCAAGGCGGCAGTGCCACAAGTATGTGGGACTATCATTATCAACCTTACATCTTTTGGTATTCACACTATGAATATGTGTAGCATTACGCTCGAGATTCATTAAGAATAAACCATTCACCATCAGAGCATGACCATAAAACATATCTCTCATATAAATAGAACAACCATTATTCTCGGATTTAAATGAGTAGCCATCTCGTATTAAACGAGATCCTGATACAATGTTCATGCTCAAAGATGGCACTAAATAACAATTATTGAGGTTTAAAACTAATCCCGTAGGTAAATGTAGAGGTAGTGTGCCGACGGCGATCACATCGACCTTGGAACCATTCCCGACGCGCATTGTCACCTCGTCCTTCGCCAGTCTCCGTTAATTCCGCAGCTCCTGCTTTGAGTTACAAATGTGAGCAACCGCACTGGTATCAAATACCCAGGAGCTACTATGAGTACTGGTAAGGTACACATCAATTACATGTATATCACATATACCTTTCGTGATGTCGGCCTTCTTGTCCGCTAAGTATTTGGGGCAGTTCCGCTTCCAGTGACCACTTCCCTTGCAATAAAAACACTCAGTCTCAGGCTTGGGTCCATTCTTTGGCTTCTTCCCGGCAACTTGCTTACCGGGCGCGGCAACTCCCTTGCCGTCCTTCTTGAAGTTCTTATTACCCTTGCCTTTCTTGAACTTAGTGGTTTTATTCACCATCAACACTTGATGTTCTTTTTTGACTTCTACCTCTGCTGATTTCAGCATTGAATATACCTCAGGGATGGTCTTTTCCATCCCCTGCATATTGAAGTTCATCACAAATCTCTTGTAGCTCGGTGGAAGCGACTGAAGGATTCTGTCAATGACCGCGTCATCCGGGAGATTAACTCCCAGCTGAGTCAAGCGGTTATGCAACCCAGACATTTTGAGTATGTGCTCACTGACAGAACTATTTTCCTCCATCTTACATCTGAAGAACTTGTCGGAGACTTCATATCTCTCGACCCGGGCATGAGCTTGAAAAACCATTTTCAGCTCTTCGAACATGTCATATGCTCCGTGTCTCTCAAAACGCTTTTGGAGCCCCAGTTCTAAGTTGTAAAGCATGCCGCACTGAACGAGGGAGTAATCATCAGCATGTGACTGCCAAGCATTCATAACGTCTTGGTTCTGTGTGACGGCTGCGTCACCTAGCGGTGCTTCTAGGACATAATCTTTCTTGGCAACTATGAGGATGATCCTCAGGTTCCGGACCCAGTCCGTATAGTTGCTGCCATCGTCTTTCAGCTTGGTTTTCTCTAGGAACGCATTGAAGTTGAGGACAACGTGGGCCATTTGATCTACAAGACATATTGTAAAGATTTAGACTAAGTTCATGATAATTAAGTTCATCTAATCAAATTATTCAATGAACTCCCACTCAGATAGACATCCCTCCAGTCATCTAAGTATAACATGATCCGAGTTAACTAGGCCGTGTCCGATCATCACATGAGACGGACTAGTCAACATCGGTGAACATCTTCATGTTGATCGTATCTTCTATACGACTCATGCTCGACCTTTCGGTCTTCTGTGTTCCGAGGCCATGTCTGTACATGCTAGGCTCGTCAAGTCAACCTAAGTGTATTGCGTGTGTAAATCTGGCTTACACCCATTGTATTCGAACGTTAGAATCTATCACACCCGATCATCACGTGGTGCTTCGAAACAACGAACCTTCGCAACGGTGCACAGTTAGGGGGGACATTTTCTTGAAATTTTTTACGAGGGATCATCTTATTTAAGCTACCGTCGTTCTAAGCAAATAAGATGTAAAACATGATAAACATCACATGCAATCAAATAGTGACATGATATGGCCAATATCATTTGCTCCTTTGATCTCCATCTTCGGGGCTCCATGATCATCGTTGTCACCGGCATGACACCATGATCTCCATCATCATGATCTCCCTCATCGTGTCTTCTTGAAGTTGTCTCATCATCTATTACTTCTACTACTATGGCTAACGCTTTAGCAATGAAGTAAAGTAATTACATGACGTTTATGTTGACACGCAGGTCATAAATAAATAAAGACAACTCTCATGGCTCCTGCCGGTTGTCATACTCATCGACATGCAAGTCGTGATTCCTATTACAAGAACATGATCATCTCATACATCACATATATCATTCATCACATCTTTTAGCCATATCACATCACAAAACACTTGCTGCAAAAACAAGTTAGACGTCCTCTAATTGTTGTTACAAGTTTTTACGTGGCTGCTATAGGTTTCTAGCAAGAACGTTTCTTACCTACGCCAAAACCACAACGTGAATTGCCAATTTCTATTTACCCTTCATAAGGACCCTATTCATCGAATCCGATCCGACTAAAGTGGGAGAGACAGACACCCGCCAGCCACCTTATGCAACTAGTGCATGTCAGTCGGTGGAACCGGTCTCACGTAAGCGTACATGTAAGGTTGGTCCAGGCCTCTTCATCCCACGATGCCGCCGAATCAAGATAAGACTAGTAATAGCAAGCAAATTGACAATATCGACGCCCACAACTACTTTGTGTTCTACTCGTGCATAGTAACTACGCATAGACCTAGCTCTGATACCACTGTTGGGGAACGTAGTAGAATTTTAAAATTTTCTACGCATCACCAAGATCAATCTATGGAGTCATCTAGCAACGAGGGAGAGAGGAGTGCATCTACATACCCTTGTATATCACGAGCGGAAGCGTTCAAGAGAACGGGGTTGATGGAGTCGTACTCGACGTGATCCAAATCACTGAAGATCCTAGCGCCGAACGGACGGCACTTCCGCGTTCAACACACGTACGGAGCGAGGACGTCTCCCACGCCTTGATCCAGCAAGGAGGAGGGAGAGGTTGAGGAAGAAGGCTCCAACAGCAGCACGGCGTCGTGGTGGTGATGAAGCTGCAGTACTCCGGCAGGGCTTCGCCAAGCTCTTATGGAGGAGGAGAGGTGTTGGGGAGGGGAGGGGCTGCGCCTTGGATGTTGTGTGCAGCCCTCCCCTCACCCCTCTATTTATAGGGGAAGGGGGAAGGGGGCCGTCCCCCTCTAGATGAGATCTAGAGGGGGGCGGCGGCAGAGGGGAGGGGGGCTTGCCCCCCAAGCAAGGGGGCGCCCCCTTAGGGTTTCCCCCAACCCTAGGCGCATGGGCCCTAGGGGGGTGTGGCGCCCCAGCCCACTTGGGCTGGTTCCCTTCTCCATACAGCCCATAAGGCCCTCCGGAAGAGGTGGCCCCTCCTGGTGGACCCCCGGAACCCCTCCGGTGGCCCCGGTACAATACCGATATGCCCCCAAACCTTTTCGGCGACCGTATGACAACTTCCCATATATAAATCTTTACCTCCAGTCCATTCCAGAACTCCTCTGAGGTCCGGGATCTCATTCGGGACTCCGAACAACATTCGGTAATCACATACAAGTCTTCCTAACAACCCTAGCGTCACCGAACCTTAAGTGTGTAGACCCTACGGGTTCGGGAGACATGCAGACATGACCGAGATGACTCTCCGGTCAATAACCAATAGCGGGATCTGGATACCCATGTTGGCTCCCACATGCTCCACGATGATCTCATCGGATGAACCACGATGTCGAGGATTCAATCAATCCGTATACAATTCCCTTTGTCAATCGGTACGTTACTTGCCCGAGACTCGATCGTCGGTATCCCAATACCTTGTTCAATCTCGTTACTGGCAAGTCACTTTACTCGTACCGTAATGCATGGTCCCATGATCAACCTCTTGATCGCATTGAGCTCATTATGATGATGCATTACCGAGTGGGCCCAGAGATAGCTCTCCGTCATACGGAGTGACAAATCCCAGTCTCGATTCGTGCCAACCCAACAGACACTTTCGGAGATACCTGTAATGTACCTTTATAGTCACCCAGTTACGTTGTGACGTTTGGCACACCCAAGGCACTCCTACGGTATCCGGGAGTTGCACAATCTCATGGTCTAAGGAAATGATACTTGACATTCAGAAAAGCTACAGCAAACGAACTACACGATCTTTGAGCTAAGCTTAGGATTCGGTCATGTCCATCACATCATTCTCCTAATGATGTGATCCCGTTATCAATGACATCCAATGTCCATAGTCAGGAAACCATGACTATCTTTTGATCAGCGAGCTAGTCAACTAGAGGCTCACTAGGGACGTGTTGTGGTCTATGTATTCACACATGTATTACGATTTCCAGATAACACAATTATAGCATGAACAATAGACAATTATCATGAACAAAGAAATATAATAATAACCATTTTATTATTGCCTCTAGGGCATATTTCCAACAGCAAAGTAGCGTAAGTATTTCCCTCAGTTTTTGAGAACCAAGGTATCAATCCAGTAGGAGGCTATGCGGGAGTCCCTCGTACCTGCACAAAATAAATAAATCCTCGCAACCAACGCCAATAGGGGTTGTCAATCCCTACACGGCCACTTACGAGAGTGAGATCTGATAGATATGATAAGATAATATTTTTGGTATTTTTGTGATAAAGATGCAAAGTAAAATAAAGGCAAAGTAAAAAAGCAAAGGAAATAACTAAGTAGTAGGAGATTAATTTGATGATGATAGACCCGGGGGCCATAGGTTTCACTAGTGGCTTCTCGAGAGCATAAGTATTCTACGGTGGGTGAACAAATTACTGTTGAGCAATTGACAAAATTGAGCATAGTTATGAGAATATCTAGGTATGATCATGTATATAGGCATCACGTCCGAGACAAGTAGACCAACTCCTGCCTGCATCTACTACTATTACTCCACTCATCGACCGCTATCCAACATGCATCTAGAGTATTAAGTTAAAAACTGAGTAACGCCTTAAGCAAGATGACATGATGTAGAGGGATAAAATCATGCAATATGATGAAAACCCCATCTTGTTATCCTTGATGGCAACAATACAATACGTGCCTTCCTGCCCCTACTGTCACTGGGAAAGGACACCGCAAGATTGAACACAAAGCTAAGCACTTCTCCCATTGCAAGAAAGATCAATCTAGTAGGCCAAACCAAACTGATAATTCGAAGAGACTTGCAAAGATAACCAATCATACATAAAAGAATTCAGAGAAGATTCAAATATTGTTCATAGATAGACTTGATCATAAACCCACAATTCATCGGTCTCAACAAACACACCGCAGAAAGAAGATTACATTGAATAGTTCTCCACAAGAGAGGGGGAGAACATTGTATTGAGATCCAAAAAGAGAGAAGAAGCCATCTAGCTAATAACTATGGACCCGTAGGTCTGAGGTAAACTACTCACACTTCATCGGAGGGGCTATGGTGTTGATGTAGAAGCCCTTTGTGATCGATGCCCGCTCCGCTGGAGCTCCGAAACAGGCCCCAAGATGGGATCTCGTGGATACAGAAAGTTGCAGTGGTGGAATTAGGTTTTTGGCTCCGTATCTAATCGTTTGGGGGTACGTAGGTATATATAGGAGGAAGGAGTATGTCGGTGGAGCAACAGGGGGCCCACGAGGGTGGAGGGCGCGCCTAGGGGGTAGGCACGCTCCCTACCTCGTGGCCTCCTCTTTTGTGTCTTGACGTAGGGTCCAAGTCTCCCGGGTCTTGTTCGTTGAGAAAATCACGTTCCCGAAGGTTTCGTTCCATTTGGACTCCGTTTGATATTCCTTTTCTTCGAAACCGTAAAACAGGCAAAAAAAAGCAATTCTGGGCTGGGCCTCCAATTAATAGGTTAGTCCCAAAAATAATATAAAAGTGGAAAATAAAGCCCAATAATGTCCAAAATAGTAGATAATATAGCATGGAGCAATCAAAAATTATAGATACGTTGGAGACGTATCACCGTCTGAGGCGTTGGCAAGGCCCAAGTGGGAGACTCCATTCAACCGGGCGTTGAACATATTGAAATGACTCCCGGTGGATACTCGACCGTCGTATGGATGCGTGCATGGTGTCGGAGACGGCGCCATGTGTAAGAAGTACTACAGTGAGACCACGAAGGAGAGAAAGGAAAGACGGAGGTTAACCGAAGAAAACATCGACAAGAAGGTTGAGATTGCGGTTGAGAATAAATTAACTCAGATAGTTGCAACAGCGGTAGCTGCAGCAAAACAGATGGTTGTAGATATGTCTACTTCCTTGGTTCCGGCCGTTTTCAATTGGACCAGGCAAAATCCAGAAGAAAAAATGCAGCGGACTTTCCCCTTGCTGACTTCTTGGAGAGCAGCTCGACTAGCGTTGCACCAGCACCTGCAGCTGCACCTGCTCCCGCACCGGCTCCCGCACCGGACGTGGTCGGTGGTGCTTCGTCTTTGGCTGAGCTCGACGCCCTCACGGTATCTGTCACACCGGCCCCCTTCAATAAATGTATAATCTCCCGTTTTCGTTGCCTTTCAGATGTCTCACGTCGCAGACTTTTCTTTGTAGGCCGACGAAACCCCGTGCGCCATATTGTACACCATCGGCGACCAGAAGGTGGACGTGGGGAAGGCGACGATAATGAAGCCGAAGGAACCATTGTTCCACAGCCGGCCGATCCCCCCGGACGTCTTCAAGATTTCCGTGGCCAGTGTCAAACCGGGCCACGAGAATTTTCCTCCTCTGGTACTAGGGGGGATGACGACGAGACCCCGCGGTGGCTTGGTGATTGTTGCAATGGGTGGGTCCTGTTGTGGCCAAAGAGTCTGCTTTGTCTGGAGGCGGTCGGGAGCACACCCACGAGCACGCAGCCTCAGCAAGGTATGAACATCAACACCCCACCTACCCAATTAGCGTCGGGTGTCGGGTTGGGTGATAGCGGACGGGGTAAGGAAGAGGCTCCATTAGTCGCTGATGACGTCGCCATGGATGAGGATGAGGATGACGATGGCACTCAACAGTATGTCTATACTGGCGCCTACTCAGGGTTTGAGCGTCATGAGTTGGTGCCTGAATTGCTGCCTCCGGAGGCTCAACGTATTAGATGACCTTCCAGCAAAGAAGCCTAGGAAGAGACCGAGGAAAGGCAAGAAAGCTGATTCTATGATCCAGCCGCTCAGCAGCCTCGGCTTCAAGACCATATAGATATCCTCGGTGCGGATAAATTGCATATCCCCGGTCAACCAATCCTACCTGCAGCAGCGCTAGGGACCAGATTCGGCGATCTAAGGAGACTTCATGACGATGTGCTGCGGATAGAGAAAGGCCTCATCGCCTCGAAAGATCCAGGATACCCACTCTACGTGGTTAACGTTCCGCGGCAATTGTCGTACGTCGACTTCTTCCCCGCGGATAAGTTCTTCCTTCGATTCGATTGCACATTCGATATGTTTCACGTGAAGAAGCTGGATTTTACGTTTGTCCGCCTATATGCCTTGCACATGAACTACATCATCGGGGTTGAGCAGATACCTCATATCTGTGTCGCTGACCCATACTTCATGCACGAGGACTTCTTGGGAGTCTGCGCAAAGCACCGTGAATACGCGAGGGAATACATCGTCAATTTCATACTCGTCAATAAGGACAAGGAGGCGATTCTCGTGCCTTATCATCCCTGTAAGTCATCCGCGCGGATATCTTTCCTTCGATTTCAATCATTCATTTGCATGGTGGAGGCTAATTAATTTGAGGTGTACTTATTTTGCGCAGCGGCGGGCGTGCCGTCCTCATCATCCTCTACCCCCGATACTCCCACACTCTTTACTTGGACTCGTCGAAGAACATTAACAAAAATGATTACACCCACATCAAGGATGTTCTCAACAGTGCTATGTTTTACTACGAAGCACGGGGTGGAGAGGTCCAGGACAAGAAGAGAAGGGGCGGCAGGCTCGCCTTCGGCCATAAGACCGACTTCTGTTGCATCGAGCAACTGAGTGATTCTCTTAATGATGGATTCTATGTCCTACACCACATGCTGGAGTACAGACGGGATCACCAGAACCTTCGCATGTCACCTACATCGGGCGATGCCCATATTCTACAATGGGCAAAGAACGTAGGAGATATCGAGGATCATCGACTTCGAGCTGAGTTCTATCACATCCAGCGCGAACTTGCCCAAATCATCATGAAGGAGGTCATCGGAAAAACAGGGATGTTCTACGAAGAAGGACAAATGTCGCGGGAAGACGTCCGAACACGTGTAGCCTCTCAGCGTCTCGACCTGAAGCCTTTCACTAGGCTCGGGGACTATCTCCCTGACTTGGATGGATGGCACGACATGTTGGAGTGATTGTCGATATATGACAATGTGTCCATTTAGTCCATACTTGCTGTATGATGAAACTTTGAGTTATGCACGACGAAACTTTATTTGTGATGTAATTAAACCGTCCTCCTCGACTAGCGACGATCACTCTAGTTAGGGCATTTTGGGTACGATCAACTTTGTTATTTATGCTTATGATATGTTGCTTCTATTTTTGCCAAGTCTGTTTCTTCCTGTTGCTCAACTATATATGTTGCATATTATCGACTCATGTGACGATGCAGGTGCATAGATGATTGATGGCAAAGAAGTGCTACACCAGGAGTATATATATGACGAGTGGCTGGAGTGTCAGGCCCAGGTGTACCGGTTTCCGGTTTCCGAGTGACAGGCAGTAGTTAGTTTAGGTTCACGCCAATGCGACAGAGGGATACGAACTCATGTACTACATAGTTCCGCTCTCACTCAAAGTGATAACTCTTCTCGCGTATATCATTGTTTAGATGGATGACGATGTAGTTGCAAGTAATCGAGACTTGTATCATTATTTTCGAGATGATGACGAGAGACCACTTTGTGTTGGATGATGATTATGATGATGACATGATTTGATGAGACTAGTTGTATGTATATGCTATGATTACATTTGTATGTGTATGATATGCTAAAGATTATTGTATAAAGCCTATTCAGATACAAAACAAATATGCAGAAAAAACTAATAAAACTAGTAGTAGCGAGGGGAACAAAGTTAGCAGTAGCACCGCCTTGCCAGTAGCGCTTCCCTGTAAATAGCGCTACAGATAATATCAGCAGCGCTCTTCACCAAAGCGCGATGTGCTATCTCTTGAGCATTGCGTTGGATTTCCTTGAAGAGGAAAGGATTATGCAGAAAAGTAGCGTAAGTATTTCCCTCGGTTTTTGAGAACCAAGGTATCAATCCAGTAGGAGGCTACGCGTGAGTCCCTCGTACCAGCACAAAACAAATAACTCCTCGCAACCAACGCGACAAGGGGTTGTCAATCCCTTCACGATCACTTATGAGAGTGAGATCTGATAGATATGATAGGATAATATTTTTGGTATTTTTGTGATAAATATGCAAAGTAAAATAAAAGCAAAGTCAAAAGCAAAGGAAATAACTAATTATTGGAATATTAATATGATGAAGATAGACCCAGGGGCCATAGGTTTCAGTAGTGGCTTCTCTCAAGAGCAAAAGTATTTTACGGAGGGTGAACGAATTACTGTTGAGCAATTGACAGAATTGAGCATAGTTATGAGAATATCTAGGTATGATCATGTATATAGGCATCACGTCCGAGACAAGTAGACCGACTCCTGCCTGCATCTACTACTATTACTCCACTCATCGACCGCTATCCAGCATGCATCTAGATTATTAAGTTCATGAAAACAGAGTAACGCCTTAAGCAAGATGACATGATGTAGAGGGATAAATTCATGCAATATGATAAAAAAAACATCTTGTTATCCTCGATGGCAACAATACAATACGTTCCTTGCTGCCCCTACTGTCACTGGGAAAGGACACCGCAAGATTGAACCCAAAGCTAAGCACTTCTCCCATTGCAAGAAAGATCAATCTAGTAGGCCAAACCAAACTGATAATTCAAAGAGACTTGCAAAGATAACCAATCATACATAAAAGAATTCAGAGAAGATTCAAATATGGTCCATAGATAGACTTGATCATAAACCCACAATTCATCGGTCTCAACAAACACACCGCAAAAAGAAGATTACATCGAATATATCTCCACAAGAGAGGGGGAGAACATTGTATTGAGATCCAAAAAGAGAGAAGAAGCCATCTAGCTAATAACTATGGACCCGAAGGTCCGAGGTAAACTACTCACACTTCATCGGAGAGGCTATGGTGTTGATGTAGAAGCCCTCCGTGATGGATGCCCCCTCCGGCGGAGCTCCGGAACAGGCCCCAAAATGGGATCTCGTGGATACAGAAAGTTACGGTGGTGGAATTAGGGTTTTGGTTTCGTATTTGATCGTTTGGGGGTACGTAGGTATATATAGGAGGAAGGAGTATGTCGGTGGAGCAACAGGGGCCCAATAGGGTGGAGGGCGCGCCTGGGGGGGTAGGCGCGCCCCCTACCCCGTGGCTTCCTCCTTTATTTCTTGACATAGGGTCCAAGTCTCTTGGATCATGTTCGGTGAGAAAATCACGTTCCCGAAGGTTTCATTCCGTTTGGACTCCGTTTGATATTCCTTTTCTGCGAAACTCTGAAATAGGCAAAAAACAGCAATTCTGGGCTGGGCCTCCGGTTAATAGGTTAGTCCCAAAAATAATATAAAAGTGGAGAATAAAGCACAATAATGTCCAAAACAGTAGATAATATAGCATGGAGCAATCAAAAATTATAGATACGTTGGAGACGTATCACGCTGCTGCTATCCATGTATAGCAGTAGCGTGGGATGACAGGCACTACTTCTACACGTTAGTTGTAGCGCCTTATCAATAGCGTATCGTCCCGCACTACTGATTGGCCTAAAACTCGCGCTGCTACTAGGCTTTTCCCTAGTAGTGCCCCGCTTTGTCTCCATGAGCTTCGAGTGCTGGCGGCGGATGTCCGCCATATATTCCTGGCCTCCTGGTCTTCCTGAGCTATCGTCGCATCCACCACCCCCGATGTCGCCAAGATGAGGTGGGCGGGCACCATACCCATGGAAAGTTGAGCCTCGCCGCCTCTTCGTGGAACCGGATTTGCCACTGGTCATATTCCATGGTGGCGAGCTCCGTCGTGTGGAACGGCCCGATCCACTTCTTTGTGTGGGTCTCCCGGTCGCTGATCTCCGCCACCCAAGTCCCCACGCACACTGGCGGACGCCGAGGTATTTCCTCTATGGCTGTCGCGATAGAGGGAGGTTCGGGAAGTCAGAGATGCGGATAGGGGGCATGCCGGCGGGTCGAGGATGTGGCACGGCGGGTGTGGCAGCGCCGATCCGAGCTGCGGATCGACGACAAGGAGCGCCGGCCATGCGATCCGGCCATTGGGAGGAGGGGGGTGGCCGGGGAACGACCGGAGGGAGGGCAGCAGGGATGGGTTGGGCAAGGGATTTTACTCGATCACTAAGCGGTGGAGGATAAATAGGAAGGTTCGGCGAGGCTGAGGATAAATTTTCCTCCACTAACGTTGATTGGGGATCGGCTAGGTGTCGGTTATAGGAGTAAAACCAAGTTTTTACTCCTCTAACCGGTTATTGGGGATCGGTTAGAGTTGCTCTTAGACACGAAGAACAACAATGTATGGAGCATGAGAAGAGGGAAGAAAGACATGTTTATCATTAACTGTTGGGGCATGTCTCGGCCCTCCTTGATTTGGCCGCCGACGTGTTCCAGAACTACTGCCAGAGATCTTGCCCAAGGATATCTGGATCGGATAGAATCCGGTTGTGCACGTCCATATGAGCCTATGCGGCTCCCGGAGGACACGACGCGAAGCTCTGTTGTTTGTTGACACCATATGATATGTTGGTATCTCGATTTCCATGGCATAGACAGCGGTGGAGAAAGTCATGGTGGCTGAGATCGGAGGATCAGTATTGTGGAGGGGGCCTTGGAGGCGATGGAGTCAACCAGGTGTTTGATAAATTTCAGAAGCAACAGTGACAAGTGGCAGCAGCAACACTGGAGGATTTTATTTTGGTTGTGCTCCTCGGGTGTTGAGTCATGACTTTGACGATGAAAACTAAGGTCTGACCTCCATTTGTTGTACCTGGTGAAAGGATCGATATAGTTGACTAGAGGGGTGGGTGAATAGGCAACTAACAATTTTTAGCTTTTCTTTACCAATTTAAACTTTGCATCAAAGTAGGTTGTCTAGATATGCAACGAGGTGAGCAACCTATATGATGCAACAACAAAAAGTACACAAGCAAGCTAAGGATACAACACAACGGCTTGCACAAGTAAAGGCACGAGATAACCAAGAGTGGAGCTGGTGAAGACGAGGTTGTGTTACTGAAGTTCCTTCCTTTTGAGGGGAAGTACGTCTCCGTTGGAGCGGTGTGGAGGCACTATGCTCCCCAAGAAGCCACTAGGGCCACCGTATTCTCCTCACGTCCTCACACGATGCGAGATGCCGTGATTCCACTATTGGTGCCCTTGGAGGCGGCGACCGGACCTTTACAAACAAGGTTGGGGCTCTCTCCACAACCGAATTGGAGGCTCCCAACGAAACCACGAAGCTTCACCACAATGGAATATGGCTCCGAGGTGACCTCAACCGTCTAGGGTGCTCAAACACCCAAGAGTAACAAGATCCGCAAGGGATGATTGGGGTGAATCAAATTTCTCTTGGTGGAAGTCTAGATCTGGGCCTTCTCAACCAATCCCTAGAAAATCAACAAGTTTGATTGGTTAGGGAGAGAGATCGGGCGAAAAAGAGCTTTGGAGCAACAATGGAGCTTGGGGAAAAGAGGTAGGTCAACTTGGAGAAGAAGACCTCCTTTTATAAGGGGGGAAGACAAACCAACCGTTATCCTTGCTCAGCCCCGCACAGGGCAGTACTACCGCAGGGGTGGGCAGTACTACCGTTGTGGCCAGCGGTACTACCGTTCCACCTCGCGGTACTGTCGTGCAGAAGGACGGGAGCGGGAAGCAGAGCAGGACCTGGACCCAGGGCGGTACTACCGCGGTGGTAATAATGGTACTACCGCCCCTACTGCCGCAGCTAGTGCCGCAAAACCCGACATGAAAGGAGAAACCTTGAGTCGAGGCGGTAGGAGCATAGAGCCGCAATGGTACTACGGCTGAGAGCTCCAAGCGGTACTACCGCTCGGGTTCGTGGTACTACCGCTTGTAGCTCTCGAGCGGTACTACGCTGGGGTTCGCGGTACTATCGCTGGGACCAGACCACGGGGAGAAGGCAACAAGGGAGCCTTCAATGAAACAGAAAAGCTCAGAGGGTGCACAAGGGATGTGTACGTGTTGATTCCACCCTAGTCTCACCAATGTGGACCCCCTCTTAATAGTACGGCTTTTCTATGACTCAAAACCACCGAAAAGGAACGTAGACAAACGCCGTCTTCAATAGTCTTCGAGGGGGACACAAACCATCTTGTGCCTAGTGATGAAACGTCTAAAACACTCAAGGCACATGATTAGTCCGCAAAAGCATTGTCATCAATCACCAAAACACCTTAGGTATAAATATGCCCTTACAATCTCCCCCTTTTTGGTGGATTGATGACAATACGGGATTTGCTCAAAGGGGAAAATATAGGACATAAGCAAACTCCACATCTCTAAAATATAGACGGGCTCCCCCTAGATGTGTGCTATCTAGATAAGTGCTTTGGACTGCACGGCGCACATCCTAGGATCAACACTCCCCCTATATTTTATAGACAATGCATATCTTGCAAAAATAAGGCTAACACTAAGCAAGAAAGTAAATATGAGCATAACATAAATAGCACAAGATAACATAAGCTCAATAAGATGCAATAGAGTGCATATGTCTTACACCATATGAAAGATAAGTCTCACAAGCACAACCGAACCAACGCAAACAAGGTTCAACATGAGAAAAGAGTTTGCGAGAAAGACAGGCAAGGCAAACATGCCACACAAACACATGCTCGCAACTCGACAACGACAAATCCCTAAGCTCTCTCCCCCTTTGGCATCGAGACACCAAAAAGGCAAAGAGCGCTGCTAAGGCTCCAAGTGATAGAAAACTGAGGGGCTCAATCATCACATCCTCGCGGGATCGTATGCACTGCCATCCTCAGTCAGAAACTGCTCGCTGTCTAAATCGGTCAACAAACAGTGCTGCTGAATCCACTCCTCATTAGTGATCTTGCCCTCAGAACCGCTTGCAACGGTCGCACCCAACTGACGCATGAGCTCCTTGTGACGACTCCTGGCCTGCTTCTCAGCCACATGAGTCATGTTCTGACTGTGAGACTCCATGCAGAAAAGTTTCTTCATCTTGCGCTTGAGCTTCATTGCCCAAGAGGGCTCTGCTCCAGATGGCTCATAGTCATCGTCATCATCAGCATCAGCCTCGGTCTCCATGTCAGTAGCTCCAGGTGGAACGCCAGAACTCGGAGCTGCGATGCCCCAATTCTCCTTCCTCAGGCGCTTGATCTCACGAGAAATTAGATCCCCAGTCTCCAGCACCACCTTAGGGTACACACGCTCCCAGGCCTTCTCAATGAGCAACATGATAAACGGTCCATAGATAGGGCACTTGCGCTTAGAGATGGCAGAAACCAACTCAGACCACATGACATGAGAGATATCCAAGGAGTCTCCAGTGTTTTCTTCCTTCTCATGTTGACAGAAAAGAAGCATGTCCACAAGAAAAGAGTGTACCATATCCAAGCTGCCAATGCGAGGGAAGAGGGTCTCCCTGAAGATGCGATGGAGAATATCCAGATATGTTGGCAGCTCATAGGACTCCTTCTGAGTCACTGGGTTAATCTTCAAGGTACAGTATGGCTAGAGAGCTTGCTTGTGAGTGGAAGTTGCATTGCGATGAGGGCGAAAGCCAACTAGGTTCTAAAGACCTTGATCCTCAACTTCAAGAAGCTCCATGAAGGCCTTCCACTTGACAGAAAGCATCCTGCCATTTGTCATCCAAGTTAGAGTCCTGCCCTCATCTGTTCCAAGATGGATGGTGGCATAAAATTGAGCCACCAAATCTGCATCAAAGTCCTTATTGAACTGGATGATCCTAAGGATGTTCAACTGAGAGCACATCTGAAGAGCCTCCCCAAAGTAGTCAGAATCCTTCTTCATAAAGCCAACATCAATGGAGCGAACATCAATAAAAAGATTCTTCTTGGCTTTGATCACATCAAAGTAGATGGCATATTGAAAACGGTTCCAGAACGGGCGGTTGACCAAGGCGGGTTCTTGAACGACCTCATAGGGGTTGCGCCGACGCTTATCCCAGAATTCCTTGGCAGACATCTCTGTCACAGACTTGGTCCTTGGCTTGGGCCTGGATGCACTCATCTTCTTCATTTGAAGCGGAGGCGGAACACTTGATGAGGCCGCCGTTGTCTCAGAGGTGCGGTAGCGCTTGGAAGTTGCACGCCCAGGGTTGACACGGCGTGCATGCTTCTCATAAGGACCATCACCTGGAACCAAACACACGGACACACGGAACAACCAGAAAGAACGAGCATAAGCCACCAAACACAGCAAAAGATATCAAAAAAAAAGGCAGGAATAGAATGGAATTGGGCAGACAGCGATAGTCCCGCGATCCATAAGCGGCCGTACCACCCTAGCGGTAGTACCGCTCCACTAGGAGCGGTAGTACCACTCGAGACGGGGAAACGGTGGTTCCCTACTGCCGTGGTGAAATCCAGCACTATCGGACTGCCAAATTCGAAAATACTCCTACCAATTATCAATCCCAAAAGTCTAGTCGCCATCTCCAACCTACTCAAGCCTAGATTTAGCCAAAAATCGAGAGATGCAACCACTATTGCCCCTAAGACACTAGATCTAAAATCTAGACAAAAGGAGAGAAGGAACTGGGGCAATACCGGCATCCATGGCAAGAGGACGGGGTGGGGATCGACTCCGCCGAAGGAAATGGAGAGGGACGACCCAGAGACGGCGGCCCGCCGGAGCCCTCCCGCGGCGAGTCGATGCTGGAGAGACGAAGAAGAACGAGGGGGCGGTGCGAATGGGTATGGGGGAGACGAAACCTCCCCCTGCCCCGACATAACTCCCTGATCCCACCCCTCAATGGTAGTATCGCTCGGGTGGGCGGTAGTACCGTTTATTAGCATAAGCAGTAGTACCACACACCACCAGCGGCAGTACCGCCCAGCAAGACCCAACGACTAGACACCACACGGCTAGCTCAAAAAGAAGGAAAAAAACAAAAGGCAAGAAGAGGGAACCAAAACACCGCAACGAGAACACTAGCGAGAGGACAAGAAACACACACCTCTTCAAGAGAGGGCGGTGACCGAGGCCACCTATGTATGAGTCAAGAGGTATGGCGCCGCGAAGATCTTAACCTTGGTCCCATGACCAAAACTCGTCTTTGAAGCATGTACCATAAAAATGGCTAAAGTGAAAGACTTGATCAATTTATGCATAATGGGGGAGGGAGAGTTCATTGAGAGGACAACACTCCCCCTATGTCCATGCCTACACCTAAACAAGACAACAAGTTGAGTATGGTGGGGTGTGCAAGGGTTCAAGTCACATTGTTCGAATCTATGATATTTAGCTCATGCCTTAACTCGCGAAATCTTGCTTCATCCAAAGGCTTCGTGAAAATATCTGCAAGGTTATCATGAGTGTTGACATAGTTGAGCTCGATATCCCCTTGCCTAATGTGATCCCGGATGAAGTGATACCGAATCTCAATATGCTTCGTCTTGAAATGTTGAACCGGGTTGAGAGAAATCTTGATGGCACTTTCATTGTCACACCAAAGAGGCACTTTGTCACAAATGACACCGTAATCCTTTAAAGTTTGCCTCATCCAAAGAAGTTGTGCACAACAACTACCGGCGGCCACGTACTCCGCCTCGGTGGATGAGAGAGACACACAACTTTGCTTCTTGTAAGACCAACTCACCAAAGAGCAACCAAGAAATTGGCATCCTCCGGAAGTGGACTTCCTATCCACTTTGTCTCCCGCCCAATCGGAGTACGAATAACCTACAAGCTTGAAGTTTGCTCCTCTTGGGTACCATAAGCCAAAGTTTGGGGTATGAGCCAAATATCAAAAGATTCGCTTGACCGCCACAAAGTGACTTTCCTTAGGTGCGGCTTGAAACCGTGCACAAATTCCCACACTCAACATGATATCCGGTCTAGATGCACAAAGGTAAAGCAAGGAGCCAATCATGGAGCGATATACCTTTTGATCCACTGCTTTACCATTGGGATCTAAGTCAAGCTGGCATTTGACAGGCATTGGAGTGGAAGCTGGCTTGACATCATTGAGCTTGAATGTCTTGAGCATGTCTTAAGTGTATTTGGATTGGTTGATGAAGGTTCCTTCTCTCCGTTGCTTGACTTCGAACCCGAGAAAAAACTTCAATTCTCCCATCATGGACATCTTAAACTTGGAGGTCATAAGTGCGGCAAATTCCTCATTGAAAGCTTTGTTAGGGGAACCAAAGATAATATCATCAACATATAGTTGGCACACAAACAACTCCCCTTTGACCTTCTTGGTAAAAAGAGTGGGGTCGATTTTCCCAATTTCAAAACCGCGATCTTGCAACAACTTGGTAAGGTGATCATACCACACACGTGGGGCTTGCTTAAGGCCATAGAGTGCCTTATCGAGTTGGTACACATGATCGGGAAAATAGGGATCCTCGAACCTGGGGGGTTGCTTGACATACACCAACTCATTAATGGGACCATTGAGAAAAGCACTCTTCACATCCATTTGTTGCAACTTAAAGTTATGATGAGAAGCATAAGCAATCAACATGCGAATGGATTCAAGGCGAGCAATGGGAGCAAAGGTTTCACCATAGTCGATACCCTCGACTTGGGAGTAGCCTTGTGCTACCAATCGGGCCTTGTTGCGAATGATAATTCCATGAGCGTCTTGCTTGTTCTTGAATATCCACTTGGTTCCAATGACATTGTGGTTCCCCGTTGGCCTTGGCACCAACCTCCACACCTTGTTGTACTCGAAGTTGTTGAGTTCTTCATGCATGGCATTGAGCCAATCCGGATCTTCGAGCGCCTCATAGACCTTTTGGGGTTGAACACAAGAGACAAATGCGTGATGTTCACAATAGTTTGCCAATTGTCTACGAGTGCTTACACCCTTTCAAATGCTTCCAAGCACATTTGTCATGAGATGGCCCTTGGTTGAGAGCTTGGAAGCAATCTTGGCGGCACGATGCTCCAATTCCTCCTCAGGGGTGTGTTGAGGAGCGGTGACTTGATCAACTTGGGCGCCTTCTTGAGATTGTTCTTGATCTTGAGCTTGCTCTTGATCTTGAACTTGCTCGAAGGAGAGAACTTGACCTTGGGCATCACTTGCTGATTCAACACCGTCTTGAGATTAATCTTGCCCTTGGTCTTGTTCATGATGTTGAGGGCCTTCACTTTGTTATTCGGAAGCGTGTGGGCCTTGGGTTGGTGATGGCTCCACTTGAGTGGAGCATTGTCCTTCTCCTTTGGCCACAAGGGGTTCCTCAATGGGTAGGATAAAGCCAACTCCCATTCTTCTTATGGCTTGGGGAGGAATTTCATCGCCTACATCACAAGTGCCACTTTGCTCCACTTGGGAGCCGTTATTCTCATCAAACTCCATGTTACACATCTCCTCAATGAGTCTCGTGGACTTATTGAGGACACGGTAAGCATGAGAGTTGGTAGCATAACCAACAAACATGCCCTCATAAGTTCTAGCCTCAAATTTAGACAAACGAACACCTTTCTTGAGAATGAAACACTTACACCCGAACATCTGGAAGTACTTGAGGTTGGGCTTTTTACCGGTGAGTATCTCATAAGGAGTCTTGTTCAAGCCCTTGCGGAGGTAGAGCCGATTGGATGCATGACAAGCGGTGTTGATGGCTTCAGCCCAAAAGTTGTATGGAGACTTGAACTCCGCCATCATGGTCCTTGCTGCATCCATCAACGTCCAGTTCTTCCTCTCTGCTATGCCATTTTGTTGAGGGGTGTATGGTGCGGAATATTGATGCTTGATCCCCTCATCACTAAGGAACTCATCCAAGGTGTAGTTCTTGAACTCGGTGCCGTTGTCTCTTCTTATCGTCAAGATCTTTGCATTGTGTTGTCGTTGGGCTTCATTTTCAAAGTCAATGACGGTTTGTTGGCTCTCACTCTTCCTCTTAAAGAAGTATACCCAAGTGTATCTTGAATAATCATCCACAATCACCAAGCAATACTTTATACCCCCGAGACTATCAAAGGATGGAGGCCCAAAGAGATCCAAGAGAAGGAGCTCCAAAGGCCTCTTCGAGTAGATGATAGTCATGGGAGGGTGAGCCTTTTCATGAAGCTTTCCTTCAATACAAGCACTACAAGCACGATCTTTAGCAAAACTAACATTGTTTAGTCCACGGACATGGTCCCCCTTGAGAAGACTTTGCAAAGATCTCATATTGACATCGGCTAAACGGCGATGCCAAAGCCATCCACGTCAACTTTAGCCATTAGGCATGTTGCGGTCTTAGTGGGTCGCTTCGAAGAGTTAATCACATAGAGACCGTTCTCGACATGCCCAACAAAGGCTACTTTAAGAGTCTTGCTCCACAAGAGGGCCACGGTATCAACATCAAAGAAAGTGGCAAAGCCCATGAGTGCATGTTGACGAATGGAAAGTAAATTGTCTGCAAGGGACTCAAGAAGCATGATCTTCTCGATCGTGAGATCATGAGAAATGACAACCTTGCCAAGCCCCAATACCTTGGAGGACGAGGCATCACCCCACTCGACATTGGTGGGCATAGATGGAATCTTGTGAACATCCACCACAAAATCCTTGCTTCCGGTCATATGATTAGTGGCTCCACTATCGAGCAACCACGATACCCCACCGGAAGCAAACACCTACAAGAGATTAATGCTTGGTTTTAGGTACCCATTTAGTAATGGGTCCTTTGATGTTAGTAACAAGGGTCTCAGGAACCCAAATAGACATTCAATGTACTCATAAGGAGAGCCAACAAATTTGGCATAAACATGCCCATCACTAGCATGGCACAACACATAAGGGTTAAAGTCGCCGGCTTGGTTGGGAAGGGAAGTGTTGCCCTTCTTGGCATCACCACCCTTCACGGTGTTCTTCTTATTCTCCTTAGTAGCACCCTCTCCCTCCTTCACAAAGGTTTGCTTGAGAGGGGGAGGTCGTTTGGCCTTGTCATTCTTCTTCTTGTTCTTAGACTTGGGTGCGTACACAATCCCTTCCTTGGTCACAACTCCCTTTTGATTGCTCAAAAGGTCGTTGAGGTTTTCTCGCCTGGTATGCAAGAAACAAGGCCTTTCTCTAGTCGCTCTTCAACCTAGAATTCTCCTCAACAAGATGTGCATGCTCACAACATGGGTTAGTAGCATTTGCATTATCAATTAACACCATATGAGGAAATGTGGCTTTCTCCTTGGTTAGCTTTACTTGAAGTTGATCATGAGACTCTCTGAGGCTGGCATGAGTACACTTCAAGACCTTGTGAGCCTTGTCAAATAGGTCAAACTCCTCTTTGAGTCTAGCAAGATCAACCCCAAGCTTGGCCTTCTCGGAGTTTAGCACACAAGAAACAACAATAGCATGATCAAGATCTTTATTTGACTTAGTGTGATCATCGTTTTGTGACTCCTTAAGAGCCAAATGAAGACCATGCTCTTTTTCAAGAGCATTGAAAAGATCCAAAATCTCATCGGCATAGTCACGACTATGCCTCTCCATCTTAGTGATGGTATCTTCGTGATCCTAGATCATGTCATTGGCTTCACCAAGTTGTTCCAAGAGAGCAACAAAGTGCTTCTTGGATTTACCCTTGAGTTTGCCCATAAAGGACTCAAACTCATTCTCCTCCACACTAGATCCATCATGTTCATCAATGCAATCCGTCAAAGAGGGATTATTAATGATGGTAGTTTTGATGTTGGGGGTTACCTTGTTGGTGGCTTTAGCCATGAGGCACTTGGCGGTGATGCTCTCATTGGGTGAGTCGAAGAGTGACACTCGTGGAGTGTCGCAATGGCAATGGAGGCCATGGCAACCAACTCACCATCCTCATCATCATCATCATCATCCTCATTGTACTCTTATTGTACCAACAACTCCTTGGGAGGAGTCTTCTTGGTGAAGTTGCTCTTCTTTGGGAAAGACTTGGCTTTGCCCTTTCGAATGAGCTTGCCACCATTGTCTTCCCTCTTCTCATACGGGCACTCCGCAACAAAATGGCTCACATTGCCACAATTATAGCAAGTCCTCACACATTTCTTGCCCTTCGTGCCACTTGAGTTGTTCTTGTTGAAGTTGGGCCCTGAGTTTTTCTTGCTCCAAAATTGCCTTGAAGCAAGATCCATCTGTTCATGATAGGCATACTTTGTATCTTCGGGGTTGCTCTCCTCTTCTTCTTCTTCGTCCTCTTCTTCCACACTAACCTTGGATTTTATTGCAAGGTTGGGCTTCTTTGCTCTTTGAGAATGTAGCACTGCATTGTTGGCGGTCTTGTCCAAGATGCTCATGGCCACAAACTCATCCAACACTTAACTTGAGGACAAGGTGTGGAAGTCTGGCCTTTGACGAATGGCGGAGGACATGGCCTTGTGGCAAGGCATCATTGCCTTGAGGAATTTGCGCTTGATCCATGTCCTTGCTCCCATGATCTCGAAGTGAGACCGCGAGTTTGGATACTCTCCGATAAAGCTCACGAGGTTCTTCATCTTCTTTCATTGCAAACTCAACGGCTTCATCTTGCACCACTTCATAGTTGGAGCGTTGAATTTTTGCGCTTCCCTTGTAGAGGGAAACAACTTGATGCCATGCATCTTTGGCCATGGCGAAGGGCCGGAGATGAGGAAAATCTTCGGGTGGAATTGCATCTTGGACGATGAAGAGAGCATTCTCGTTGAATTGATTATCCGCGGCTTCTCTAGGAGTGAAGTTGCTTCGGTCATGCAGATACAAACCTTCTTCAATGATTCTCCAAAGATTAGTATTCAGATGATTTAAATGACGCTTAAAGCAATAGACCCAAGAATCAAAGTCCTCATTTTTCACAATCTTGGGGGGAGGACCGGCATGATACAAATGAGTGGAAGGAATTGGTCCACCATAAACAAGTGGAGGTTCCACATGGGCAAAGATGTCGGTGCCATTTTTACCACTAGAAGAAGGAACTTGATCACTAGTAGCTTCCCCCTTATCGGAGTTAGCATCCGTCACCTTATTAGTGGGATCAGCCACTCTCAACGGTGCAGTGGATAGTTTAAGCCCTTCTATGAATTTATTAAACATGCTTTAAACCTCGGTTGTCATGGAGGTTTTTAATGTGTCCAAGGCCACATTGAATTCCTCATGAGAGACCACGGTTCCCCCATCGGCCGTAGATGAGATTGGATTCACATCAGAGTGTTCCTCCGCACCGTCTACGGTGTCAGCCATACTCTTTGGACGGCAAAGTCCTTAGTAAAGAGACGAGGCTCTAATACCAATTGAAAGGATCGATATAGTTGACTAGAGGGTGGGGGGTGAATAGGCAACTAACGATTTTTTTCTTTTCTTTACCAATTTAAACTTTGCATCAAAGTAGGTTGTCTAGATATGCAACGAGGTGAGCAACCTATATGATGCAACAACAAAAAGTACACAAGCAAGCTAAGGATACAACACAAAAGCTTGCACAAGTAAAGGCACGAGATAACCAAGAGTGGAGCCGGTGAAAATGAGGATGTGTTACCGAAGTTCCTTCCTTTTGAGGGGAAGTACGTCTCCGTTGGAGCGGTGTGGAGGCACAATGCTCCCCAAGAAGCCACTAGGGACACCGTATTCTCCTCACGCCCTCACACGATGCGAGATGTCATGATTCCACTATTTGTGCCCTTGGAGGCGGTGACCAGACCTTTACAAACAAGGTTGGGGCTCTCTCCACAACCGAATTGGAGGCTCCCGACGAAACCACAGAGCTTCACCACAATGGAATATGGCTTCGAGGTGACCTCAACCATATAGGGTGCTCAAACACCCAAGAGTAACAAGATCCGCAAGGGATAAGTGGGGTGAATCAAATTTCTCTTGGTGGAAGTGTAGATCTGGGCCTTCTCAACCAATCCCTAGAAAATCAACAAGTTTGATTGGGCGGGGAGAGAGATCGGGCGAAAAAGAGCTTTGGGGCAACAATGGAGCTTGGGGAAAAGAGGTAGGTTAACTTGGAGAAGAAGACCTCCTTTTATAAGGGGGGAAGACAAACTAACCGTTATCCTTGCTGGGGTGGGCGGTACTACTGCTGTGGCCAGCGGTACTACCATTCCACCTCGCGGTACTGCCGCATAGAAGGACAGGAGCGGGAAGCAGAGCAGGACCTGGACCCAGGGCAGTACTACCGCAGTGGTAAGAACGGTACTACCACCCAAGAGCGGTACTACCGCCCCTACTGGCGCAGCTAGTGCCACAAAACCCGACACGAAAGGAGAAACCTTCAGTCGAGGCAGTAGGAGCACAGAGCCGCGGTGGTAATATGGCTGAGAGCTCCAAGCGGTACTACCGCTCGGGTTCGCGGTACTGCCGCTTGTAGCTCTCGAGCGGTACTACCGTAGGGGTTCGCGGTACTACCGTTGGGACCAGACCACAGGGAGAAGGCAGCAAGGGAGCCTTCAATGAAAAGGAAAAGCTCAGAGGGTGCACAAGGGATGTGTACGTGTGGATTCCACCCTAGCCTCACCAATGCGGACCCCCTCTTAATAGTACGGATTTCCTACGACTCAAAACCACCGAAAAGAAACATAGACAAACGCCGTCTTCAATAGTCTTCGAGGGGGACACAAACCGTCTTGTGCCTAGTGATGAAACGTCTGAAATATTCAAGGCACATGATTAGTTCGCAAAAGCATTGTCATCAATCACCAAAACACCTTAGGGATAAATATGTCCTTACACCTGGTAATTGTCTTACTGAAGGTATTCTTTTGAGAGCTCGGATTTTCTCCGCGGTGAAAACCTAAGATCCGGGTGAAGGCATCGGTTTATGCACTGATTCCATTTTGAAGGCATCGGTTTTGAAGACGTTTTTTGTTTTCCGGATGTTGTCTTTGGTGGTGGTTTATATGTTGCCGCTGAGAGGGATTGATCATTGTGGCGAGGCCTTTATCTTTTCTGTTTCTTTTTTCTTTTATTTTCGGGTTGTGTGCATCCTGGATGTCTTTGAGACATTTGTTGATGCAGATGCTAGGTCTAGTTGGTATCTTCATGATATTAAAAAAAATTCAAAAAGTAGTTCAAGACTACATCGAAGAACTAAAGACATAATTGTTTGGGCAACAAAAAAACGGACGAGCTGAAACATTATTATTTGGCCTCGGGCTGGTTGTAATGGTAGTATCATAGCTAGTATCATGCATGCCAACTAGGAAATTTTGATTAGGTGGCATAGCATTAAATGAAAAAAAGAGGGTGAAGTATCATATCATGATACCGTATCATAATAAATGCTATGCTACTTTGTGTCATGCATGGCAATAAATAAAGTACTACATGATACTAATATATGACACTGTGCATTAGGAAGGTAGTATCATACACTCATATGCATGATACTGGTATATGATACTCCCCGTTACAACCAGCCTCATGTTCAATCCTCTCCCAAGTCCCAAGGCCACAAATTGTTCCTGTAAATGAGAAGCACGGTCACAATAGGCGGTGCACAATACACGAAGAGTAGGAACTTGAGCACCGAGGTTAAAATTCGTTTATGTGCAGGCCTACGATGTTGTCGTCCTTGTTGTTGTGCCTTGGGTTGGAGCAGCGGGAGAAGCTCCTCCCGCTTTGGCACGCTCGCACGCGCCCTGGCCTGTGCACGCGTCCATCTTCAGCAGCGTGTAGAGCAGCTCCGACTTCTTCTTCTCCATGTGCTCTCGAAGTTCCTCGGGACCCAGATTATCGAGATGGGACCTGCTACCATCCACTGCTGGACCCCCACACGAGCTAAATAGGCAAGATTTGTTGACCGACGGCTGTGATGGGCATATGATGATTCACTGTGGGGAAGGCAGCCTACGGAGGAGCAGCTCATGATCCGCCTCCACGGCTGGCCGGATAGCCGACGGTGAACACCGTACGACCTTCCACGCTAGAGATCTGATCGCCGTCATCGTTGACGTGTGTCCCGCGCTGCTCGAGCAGTGCTGTTGGAAATCTCACGTCTGAAATTACTTTGTTAGAGTAATTGGGATTTAGTTAGTTACTAGTACTATTAGTTAGGTTATTACTTGCTTTGCAAGGCAATTATGTAATTCTTGGCAGTAACCATATGATTATGGAAATCGTTTCTGGCCTGGGCGTTGGCCGAACCGTTCCGCCAGACTCGTCCACACGCGTGCTGCAGCAAGTCAAGTCGTGACACGTGGGGTGGTGGGCCCCATGATAGATCACTGGATCGATTAGGGTTAGGAATTCACGGTGAACCTACCTTCCGCCGGTCCAGACGAGCTCGATCCAGCGCCGGCCATGGTGATGTTGTTGGAAATATGCCCTAGAGGCAATAATAAATTAGTTATTATTATATTTCCTTGTTCATGATAATCGTTTATTATCCATGCTAGAATTGTATTGATAGGAAACTCAGATACATGTGTGGATACATAAACAACACCATCTTCCTAGTAAGCCTCTAGTTGACTAGCTCGTTGATCAATAGATGGTTACGGTTTCCTGACCATGGACATTGGATGTCGTTGATGACGGGATCACATCACTAGGAGAATGATGTGATGGACAAGACCCAATCCTAAGCCTAGCACAAGATCGTGTAGTTCGTATGCTAAAGCTTTTCTAATGTCAAGTATCATTTCCTTAGACCATGAGATTGTGCAACTCCAGGATACGTAGGAATGCTTTGGGTGTACCAAACTCACAATGTAACTGGGTGGCTATAAAGGTGAACTGCGGGTATCTCCAAAAGTGTCTGTTGGGTTGGCACGAATCGAGACTGGGATTTGTCACTCCGTGTAACGGAGAGGTATCTCTGGGCCCACTCGGTAGGACATCATCATAATGTGCACAATGTGACCAAGGAGTTGATCACGGGATGATGAGTTACGGAACGAGTAAAGAGACTTGCCGGTAACGAGGTTGAACGAGCTATCGGGATACCGACGATCGAATCTCGGGCAAGTATCGTACCGATAGACAAATGGAATTGTATACGGGATTGATTGAATCCTTGACATCATGGTTCATCCGATGAGATCATCGTGGAGCATGTGGGATCCAACATGGATATCCAGATCCCGCTGTTGGTTATTGACCGGAGAGTTATCTCGGTCATGTTTGTATGGTTCCCGAACCCGTAGGGTCTACACACTTAAGGTTCGATGACGCTAGGGTTATTAGGAAGACTTGTATGTGATTACCGAATGTTGTTCGGAGTCCCAGATGAGATCCGACGTCACGAGGAGTTCCGGAATGGTCCGGAGGTAAAGATTTATATATGGAAAGTTGTTGTTCGGGTTCCAGAAAAAGTTCGGTTTTTCCGGTATTGTACCGGGAAGCTTCCGGAAGGTTCCGGAGGATTCCGGAGGTCCAGAAAATGTTCCACCACGTCCAACACAGCAGCATGGGCTGTAGGGGGATCCCTAGCCTTAATGGGCCAGGGGCACCAGCCCCCCCAAGGCCCATGTGCATGGGAGAGGGGAAACCCTAAGGGGGAGGGCCTCCACTTGACTTGGGAGGCACTCCTCCCCCCCTTGGCCGCCGCCCCCAACCCTAGATGGGATCTAGGGGGGCCGGCCCCCTCTCTTCCCACCTATAAATAGTGGAGGGGTGGGAGGGCGGCCATACCCTTGCACCTGGCGCAGCCCCTCCCCTCCAATACCTCTCCTCCTCCGCGTGAGCTTGGCGAAGCCCTGCCGGAGAACTGCCACTCCATCACCACCACACCGTCGTGCTGCTGTTGGACTCTCTTCCTCAACCTCTCCCTCCTCCTTGCTGGATCAAGGCGCGGGAGACGTCTCCGTTCCGTACGTGTGTTGAACGCGGAGGTGCCGTCCGTTCGGCGCTAGGATCATCGGTGATTTGGATCACGACGAGTACGACTCCATCAACCCCGTTCTCTTGAACGCTTCCACTTAGCGATCCTCAAGGGTATGAAGATGCACTCCCTCTCTCTCGTTGCTAGATGACTCCATAGATTGATCTTGGTGGTGCGTAGAAAATTTTAAATTTCTGGTACGATCCTCAACAGTGGCATCATGAGCTAGGTCTATGCGTAGATTCTATGCACGAGTAGAACACAAAGTAGTTGTGGGCGATGATTTGTTCAATTTGCTTGCCGTTACTAGTCTTATGTTGATTCGGCGGCATCGTGGGATGAAGCGGCCCGGACCGACCTTACACGTACACTTACGTGAGACTGGTTCCACCGACTGACATGCACTTGATGCATAAGGTGGCTGGCGGGTGTCTGTCTCTCCCACTTTAGACGGATCGGATTCGATGAAAAGGGTCCTTATGAAGGGTAAATAGAAATTGGCATATCACCATTGTGGTTTTGCGTAGGTAAGAAACGTTCTTGCTAGAAACCCATAGCAGCCACGTAAAACATGCAACAACAATTAGAGGACGTCTAACTTGTTTTTGCAGGGTTTGCTTCGTGATGTGATATGGCCAAAAGGATGTGATGAATGATATATGTGATGTATGAGATTGATCATGTTCTTGTAATAGGAATCACGACTTGTCTGTCGATGAGTATGACAACCGGTAGGAGCCATAGGAGTTGTCTTAATTTATTTATGACCTGCATGTCAACATAAACGTCATGTAATTACTTTACTTTATTGCTAGCCGTTAGCCATAGTAGTAGAAGTAATAGTTGACGAGGCAACTTCATGAAGACACAATGATGGAGATCATGATGATGGAGATCATGGTGTCATGCCAGTGACGAAGGTGATCATGCCGCGCCTCGAAGATGGAGGTCAAAGGTGCAAGATGATATTGGCCATATCATGTCACTTTATGATTTGCATGTGATGTTTGTCATGTTTTTACATCTTATTTGCTTAGAACGACGGTAGCATAAATAAGATGATCCCTCATTAAAATATCAAGGATTGTGTTCCCCCTAACTGTGCACCGTTTCTAAGGTCCGTTGTTTCGAAGCACCACGTGATGATCGGGTGTGATTGGTTCTAACGTTCGCATACAACAGGTGTAAGCCAGATCTACACACGCAATACACTTAGGTTAACATGACGAGCCTAGCATGTACAGACATGGCCTCGGAACACGGAAGACCGAAAGGTCGAACATGAGTCGTATAGTGGATACGATCAACATGAAGATGTTCACCGATGATGACTAGTCCGTCTCACGTGATGATCGGACACGGCCTAGTTGACTCGGATCATGTATCACTTAGATGACTAGAGGGATGTCTATCTAAGTGGGAGTTCATTGAAATGGACTTAATTATCATGAACATAGTCAAAAGGTCTTTGCAAATTATGTCGTAGCTCACGCTTTGGTTCTACTATTTTAGATATGTTCCTAGAGAAAATTTAGTTGAGAGTTGACAGTAGCAATTATGCGGACTGGGTCCGTGAACTGAGGATTGTCCTCATTGCTGCACAGAAGGGCTATGTTTTTAATGCACCGCTCAATGCGTTGAACCTCGAGCATCGTCTGTAGATGTTGGGAAACATCTGACATACACGTTTTGATGACTACGTGATAGTTCAGTGCGTAATACTAACAGTTTAGAATTGTGGCACCAAAGATGTTTTTGAAACGTCGCAGAACATATGAGATGTTCCAAAGACTGAAATTGGGATTTCAGACTAATGCCCACGTCAAGAGGTATGAGACCTTTGACAAGTTTCTTAAGCCTGCAAACTAAGGGAGTAAAGCTCAATCATTGAGCATGTGCTCAGATTGTCTGAGTACTACAATCGCTTGAATCGAGTGGGAGTTAATCTTCCAGATGAGATAGTGATAGTTCTCCATAGTCACTGCCACCAAGCTATTAGAGCTTAGTGATGAACTATAACATATCAGGGATAGACATGATGATCCTTGAGCAATTCACGATGTTTGACACCGTGAAAGTAGAAATCAAGTAGGAGCATCAATTGGTGATGGTTAGTAAGGGCCTGTTCTGATCTCCTCCCACTTCAAACTTCTGAAAATCTCAGCGCGAAGCCAGCCCGAACGCAATAGCTTCAAGAAGCTGAAATCCAAGAAGCCACGACGGACTGTAGTGCATTTTTTTGAAGCTACCGATTCTCAGCTCCACGTTTTTGTGAATCAGAAGTTGCAGTTATTTACGGACGTGTGCCACCGCCAGAGAAAACGATTCGTCGCCTCGTCCCTTGATCGAACCCGCAACAGAACCGCTCGCTCACATATCCCCTCTCCCTCGTCTTCTCCCCTCGAACCCTCACGGCTGCCATTCCCCGCCGCCGCGCCAGTCTGCCCTCGTCGCCGACCGGATCCTCGCCTCTTCCTACAGATCCGGCTGTCCCAGCTTGTTTCCCGCCGGATCCAATCCTCGGCGGGGTGAATCGCGTGGGGTGGCACGAGCTGCAACCCCATGGCACTGAGGTGCTAGTACCAACGCCATTGACGTCCGGAGGAGCGGCCCCGACCCTCCGAGCCAGGAGCAACACTGGGACGAACGCGCCCCCAAGCCCAAATCGCAAGCCCAAACCAGGCCCAGCTCGTTTCTCTCTTTTTTGGGCCCGTGTGCGGGAAGAAGCTGCCTTCGCTCTAGAACGGTTTGCTGGACTCCAGGTGAAGTGAGAAGTCGGGTGAGAAGCTGGATACGAGAAGTTTTGAAGAAGCTAGCGAGTCTCCGAACAGGCCCACCACTAGTTTCAAGAAGGGCAAGGGAAAGAAGGGATACTTCATGAGACGGCAAATCAGTTGCTGCTCTAGTGAAGAAACCCAAGGTTGAACCAAACCCGAGACTAAGTGCTTCTATAATGAGGGGAACGGTCACTGAAGCAGAACTACCCTAGATACTTGGTAGATGAGAAGGCTGGCAAGGTCGACAGAACTATTTTGAATATACATTATATTATTGTGTACTTTACTAGTACTCCTAGTAGCACCAGGGTAATAAATACCGGTTCGGTTGCTAAGTGTTAGTAACTCGAAATAAAAGGCTACGGAGACTAGCTAAAGGTGAGATGACGATATGTTGGAAGTGTTTCCAAGGTTGATGTGATCAAACATCACACGCTCCCTCTACCATTGAGATTGGTGTTAAACCTAAATAATTGTTATTTGGTGTTTGCGTTGAGCATAGACATGATTGGATTATGTTTATCGCCATACGGTTATTCATTTAAGGAGAATAATGGTTACTTTGTTTACTTGAATAATACCTTCAATGGTCTTGCACCTAAAATAAATGGTTTATTGAATCTCGATCATAGTGATACACATGTTCATGCCAAAAGATATAAGATAGTAATGATAGTACCACATACTTGTGGCACTGCCATTTGAGTCATGATGGTATAAAATGCATGAAGAAGCTCCACGTTGATGGATCTTTGGACTCACTCATTTTTGAAAAGATTGAGACATGCGAACCATGTCTATTTGTAGATATGCATGAAGAAACTCCATACAGATGGATCGTTTGGACTCACTTGATTTTGAATCACTTGAGACATGCAAATCATACCACATGGCCAAGATGACTGAAAGGCCTCGTTTTCAGTAAGATGGAACAAGAAAGCAACTTGTTGGAAGTAATATATTTTGATGTGTGTAGTCCAATGAGTGTTGAGGCACGCAGTGGATATCGTTATGTTCTTACTTCACAGATGATTTGAGTAGATGCTAAGTATATTTACTTGATGAAACACAAGTCTGAATTATTGAAAGGTTCAAGTAATTTCAGAGTGAAGTTGAAGATCGTCGTGACAAGATGATGAAATGTCTATGATATGATCATAGAGATGAATATCTGAGTTACGAGTTTGGCACATAATTAAGACATTGTGGAAATTGTTTCACAACTAATACCGCCTGGAACACCATAGTGTGATGGTGTGTCCGAACATCGTAACTGCACCCTATTGGATATGGTGCATACCATGATGTCACTTATCGAATTACCACTATCGTCTATGGGTTAGGCATTAGAGACAACCACATTCACTTTAAATAGGGCACCACACAATTCCGTTGAGACGACACCGTATGAACTATGGTTTAGAAAAACCTAAGCTGTCGTTTCTTAAAAGTTTGGGGTTGCGACGCTTATGTGAAAAGGTTTCAGGCTGATAAGCTCGAACCCAAAGCGGATAAATGCATCTTCATAGAATGCCCAAAAATAGTTGGATGTACCTCCTATTTCAGATCCGGAAGCAAGAGTGATTGTTTCTAGAAACGAGTCCTTTCTCGAGGAAAAGTTTCTCTCGAAAGAATTGAGTGGGAGGATGGTGGAGACTTGATGAAGTTATTGAACCGTCACTTCAACTAGTGTGTAGCAGGGCACAGGAAGTTGTTCCTGTGGCACCTACACCAATTGAAGTGGAAGCTTATGATAGTAATCATGAAACTTCGGATAAAGTCACTACCAAACCTCATAGGTCGACAAGGATGTGTACTACTTCAGAGTGGTATGTAATCATGTCTTGGAAGTCATGTTGCTAGACAACAATGAACCTACAAGCTATGGAGAAGCGATGGTGGGCCCGGATTCCGACGAATGGGGTATGTAATCATGTCTTGGAAGTCATGTTGCTAGACAACAATGAACCTACAAGCTATGGAGAAGCGATGGTGGGCCCGGATTCCGACGAATGGCTCGAGGCCATAAAATCCGAGAAAGGATCCATGTATAAAACAAAGTATAGACTTTGAAAGAACTACTTGATGGTCGTAAGGCTGTTGGGTGCAGATGGATTTTAAAAGGAAGATGGACAATGATGGTAAGTGTCACCATTAAGAAAGCTCGGCTTGTCGTTAAGATGTTTCCCGACAAGTTCAAGGAGTTGACTACGATGAGACTTTCTCACTCATAGCGATGCTAAGAGTCTGTTGGAATTATGTTAGCAGTTACTGCATTGTTTATGAAATCTTGCAGATAGGATGTCAAAACATTGTTTCCTCGA
Source organism: Triticum dicoccoides (assembly GCF_002162155.2). NCBI lineage: Eukaryota > Viridiplantae > Streptophyta > Magnoliopsida > Poales > Poaceae > Triticum > Triticum dicoccoides. Next base: position 47,928,264 of record NC_041386.1, read on the forward strand.
CGTTTTTCTTGAGGAAAGGTTGTATGTGATACATCCAGAAGGTTTTGTCAATCCTGAAAGATGCTAACAAGTATGCAAAGCTCCAGCAACCCTTCTAAGGACTGGAGTAAGCATCTCGGAGTTGGAATGTACGCTTTGATGAGATGATCAAAGATTTTGGGTTTATACAAAGTTTATGAGAAACTTGTATTTCCAAACAAGTGAGTGGGAGCACTATAGAATTTCTGATGAGTATATGTTGTTGATCAGACATGATGTAGAGTTTCTGGAAAGAACATAGGGTTATTTGAAAAGTGTTTTTCAATGGAAAACCTGGATTAAGCGACTTGAACATGGAGCATCAAGATCTATAAGGATAGATCAAAATCGCTTAATAGTACTTTCAAACGAACACATACCATGACAAAATTTTGAAGGAGTTCAAAAATAGATCGACAAAGAAGGAGTTCTTGGCTGTGTTATAAGGTATGAGTATTGAGTAAAACTCAAGACCTGACCACGGCAGAATAGAGAGAAAGGACGAAGGTCGTCCCCTATGCTTTAGACGTAGGCTCTAAAGTATGCTATGTTGTGTACCACACCTGAAGTGTGCCAAGCCATGAGTCAGTCAAGGGGTACAAGTGTGATCTAGGAATGGATCACAGGACAACGATCAAGGTTATCCTTAGTAACTAGTGGACTAAGGAATTTTCTCGATTATGGAGGTGGTAAAAGAGTTCGTCGTAAAGGGTTACGCCGATGCAATCTTTGACACTAATCTGGATGATTCTGAGTAGTAAACTGGATTCGTATAGTAGAACAGATATTTGGAATAGCTCCAAATAGAGCGTGGCAGCTGCATCTACAAGATGACATAGAGATTTGTAAATCACACATGGATCTGAAAGGTTCAGACCCGTTGACTATAACATCTCTCACAAGCATAACATGATCAAACCCAGAACTCATTGAGTGTTAATCACATGGTAATGTGAACTAGATTATTGACTCTAGTAAACTCCTTGGGTGTTAGTCACATGGGGATGTGACCTTGAGTGTTAATCACATAGCGATGTGAACTGGATTATTGACTCTAGTGCAAGTGGGAGACTGTTGGAAATATGCCCTAGAGGCAATAATAAATTAGCTATTATTATATTTCCTTGTTCATGATAATCGTTTATTATCCATGCTAGAATTGTATTGATAGGAAACTCAGATACATGTGTGGATACATAGACAACACCATGTCCCTAGTAAGCCTCTAGTTGACTAGCTCGTTGATCAATAGATGGTTACGATTTCCTAACAATGGACATTGGATGTCGTTGATGACGGGATCACATCATTAGGAGAATGATGTGATGGACAAGACCCAATCCTAAGCCTAGCACAAGATCGTGTAGTTTGTATGCTAAAGCTTTTCTAATGTCAAGTATCATTTCCTTAGACCATGAGATTGTGCAACTCCCGGATACCGTAGGAATGCTTTGGGTGTACCAAACGTCACAACATAACTAGGTGGCTATAAAGGTGAACTGCGGGTATCTCCGAAAGTGTCTGTTGGGTTGGCATGAATCGAGACTGGGATTTGTCACTCCGTGTAACGGAGAGGTATCTCTGGGCCCACTCGGTAGGACATCATCATAATGTGCACAATGTGACCAAGGAGTTGATCACGGGATGATGTGTTACAGAACGAGTAAAGAGACTTGCTGGTAATGAGATTGAACGAGGTATCGGGATACCGACGATCGAATCTCGGGCAAGTATCGTACCGATAGACAAAGTGAATTGTATACAGGATTGATTGAATCCTTGACATCGTGGTTCATCCGACGAGATCATCGTGGAGCATGTGGGAGCCAACATGGGTATCCAGATCCCGCTGTTGGTTATTGACCGGAGAGTTGTCTCGGTCATGTCTGCATGGTTCCCGAACCCGTAGGGTCTACACACTTAAGGTTCGATGACGCTAGGGTTATTAGGAAGACTTGTATGTGATTTCTGAATTTTGTTCGGAGTCCCAGATGAGATCCTGGACGTCACGAGGAGTTCCGAAATGGTCCGGAGGTAAAGATTTATATATGGAAAGTTGTTGTTCGGGTTCCAGGAAAAGTTCGGTTTTTCCGGTATTGTACCGGGAAGCTTCCGGAAGGTTCTGGAGGATTCCGGAGGGCTCCGGAAAATGTTCCACCACGTCCAATACAGCAGCATGGGCTGTAGGGGGGCTCCCTAGCCTTAATGGGCCAGGGGCACCAGCCCCCCCAAGGCCCATGCGCATGGGAGAGGGAAACCCTAAAGGGGAGGGCCTCCACTTGCCTTGGGAGGCACTCCTCCTCCCCTTGGCCGCCGCCCCCAACCCTAGATAGGATCTAGGGGGGCCGGCCCCCTCTCTCCCCACCTATAAATAGTGGAGGGGTGGGAGGGTGGCCATACCCTTGCACCTGGCGCATCCCCTCCCCTCCAATACCTCTCCTCCTCTACGTGAGCTTGGCGAAGCCCTGCCGGAGAATTGTCACTCCATCACCACCACGCCGTCGTGCTGCTGTTGGACTCTCTTCCTCAATCTCTCCCTCCTCCTTGTTGGATCAAGGCGCGGGAGACGTCTCCGTTCCGTACGTGTGTTGAACACGGAGGTGCCGTCCATTCGGCGATAGGATCATCGGTGATTTGGATCACGACGAGTACGACTCCATCAACCCCGTTCTCTTCAACGCTTCTGCTTAGCGATCTTCAAGGGTAATAAGATGCACTCCCTCTCTCTCATTGCTAGATGACTCCATAGATTGATCTTGGTGGTGCGTAGAAAATTTTAAATTTCTGCTACGATCCCCAACAGATGTGGTGGCGGCGATGTGGACAGAGAGATGCGAGGAGGTGGTGCTTCCTGTGAGCACCGTGCTAACCCTAGATCGGTAGGCGTGAAGGTGGGGTTTGTGGCGGCGATGAACTTCGTCAGTCGTGTCCCGGCCCCCACCTCTATTAATATAGCGCGGGTCACAGGGACCCACCAACCATAATGGGTTGGGCGCCCCCGATCAGGGCGCATTGACCAAGGGCCTGGCAGGTCGTTGGGCCTGCATAGAGGAGATCAACCTAACATTCTCCCCCTTGATCTTAACACGTTTAACCTTATACTTTCTAGTTTATTTGTTTCATCACATATTGATACATAGATCATGTTTCATCATCATAGCTCAATTGCCGATAGAATCATTCAGCTACAACATATGTTTTATTCAGAAACAAATTATGTTCCTTTTGGGCCTATCCAGGAATCATAAGGCTTTCCCTTAAACCCATGCCGGCTAAGTGTTCCTTGAACACATTGGGTGGTAATCCTTTCGTTAGTGGATCCGCAAGCATATCCTTTGTCCTTATATGCTCGAGATTTTTAGTTTGATCCTGGATTTTATCTTTCACAACATAATACCTTATCTATATTGTTTTGGCAGCATTACTCGACTTGTTGTTATGAGCATAAAATATTGCGGGCTGGTTGTCACAGTACATCTTTAGTGGTTTGTGAATACAATCTACCACTTTCAAGTCGGGTACAAACTTCTTTAGCCATATCGCCTGCCCCGTGGCTTCGAAGCATGCTATAAATTCTGCATACATCATGGATGATGCAACTATCGACTGTTTGGAGCTTTTCCACGAAATAGCTCCCCCAGCGAGAGTGAAGACGTATCCTGACATGGATTTTCTATCATCTCTGTCCCCCGCAAAATCTTCGTCTGAATACCCTTTTATCTCTAGGGAATCACTTCTCCTGTATATTAGCATGTAGTCCTTTGTACCTTGCGCATAATGTGATGCTTTCTTTACCATCTTCCAGTGCTCTATGCCTGGATTCTCTTGATATCTACCGAGTACCCTGGTGATAAAGGCTAAGTCAGGGCGAGTGCACACTTGTGCATACTTTAAGCTGCCAACTGCCGAAGCATATGGTACTTCTTTCATTTGATCGATCTCGTACTGGTTCTTGGGACATTGGAATTTCCCAAAACTATCACCCTTCACTATAGGAGCAGGTGTGGCTTTAGTCGCATGCATATTAAGAACCTTTTCTAAATATGCTTTCTGCGATAGTCCTAAGACTCCATTGTTCCTATCTCAGTGAATTTCTATGCCCAAAACATATGATGCTTCACCAAAATCTGTTATGTCAAAATTTGAGGACAAGAACTTCTTTGTTTCTTGTAATAGACTAACATCACTGCTAGCAAGCAGAATATCATCCACATACAAGATTAGGAAAATATATTTCCCATTTTTAAACTTTGCATAAATGTAGTTATCCTCAATATTTTCTTTAAATCCAAAACTTTTAATCGTTTGATTAAACTTTAAATACCACTGTCTAGAGGCTTGCTTTAGTCCATAAATGGATTTCTTCAGGCGGTACTCCATATTTTCCTTGCCTTCCATGATAAAACCCTTAAGTTGTTTCATGTAGACATTTTCTTTCAAATCCCCATTCAGAAATGTCGTCTTTACGTCCATTTGATGTAACTCTAAATCAAAATGAGCAACTAATGCCATTGTTATTCTGAAGGAATCCTTACATGAGACTGGAGAAAATGTCTCATTGTAATCTATCCCTTCTCTTTGTGTAAATCCTTTTGCCACGAGTCGTGCTTTATACTTTTCTATATTCCCTTTAGAGTCATACTTAATTTTATAGACCCATTTACAGCCTACTGTTTTGGCTCCTTTAGGAATTTCCTCTAAGTCCCAAACATCTTTGGAACTCATCGATTTCATCTCAGCTTCCATTGCCTTCATCCACTTCGATGAATGAGGGCTTCTCATGGCTTCTTCATATGAGGTGGGATCTTTTTCCATATGAACCATTTCTGTGTTATAAACTTTAAAGTCAGTAGAAATAGCTGACTTTCTTGGTCTTGTAGACCTTCTAAGGGCCTCAGTTTCTGGCACATTCTATGCCTCAACTTCTGGCACTTCTTCTAAAATTTGTTGTTGCACCTCCCTTTCATGCTCAACAACGGGTTCAGTCGGTTCCTTACGGACAGGTTCCGGGTCTACTCCCATAGTTGTCATGGGTGGAGTTGCAACTGGTAGTGAGAAAAATGGCTCCTGATTCATCAGGTTAGGTGCATGCACCCTCTTCTCCTCAAGATCAATTTTTCGAGCTACCAAGATCCCCCTCATCATTTCGTCCTCTAAGAAGACTGCATGTCTCATTTCTACAAACTTTGTATATCTGTCTGGGCAGTAGAAACGAAAACCTTTTGATCTGTCCGGATAGACAGTGAAGTGGCAACTTACTTTTTTGGAATCTAACTTTGCAATGTTTGGATTAAACATTTTGGCCTTAGCAGGGCACCCCCACACCCCGAAGTGTTGTAGGGAGGGCATCCTTCCTGTCCATAGCTCGTATGGTGTTTTGGGCACCGACTTGCTTGATACTGTATTGAGAATGCCAATGGCGGTTTTAAGCGCCTCCATCCATAATCCCAATGGCAAGTTGGAATAGCTCATCATGCTGCGCACCATATCCATAAGTGTACGGTTGCGCCTTTCAGCTACTCCATTTTGCCGAGGCTCGCCCGGTATTGAATACTGGGCTACTATGCCAGTCTCTTGCAAGAACTTCGCAAAAGGTCCAGGGACTTGGCCATATGGAGTGTGCCGACTGTAGTACTCTCCCCCACAGTCGGACCTTACTATCTTCATTCTTTTATCATGCTGATTTTCAACTTCAGCTTTGAATATTTTAAATTTATCCAACGCTTCAGATCTTTCTCTGTTTGGATAAATATAACCATAGCGAGAGTAATCATATGTGAATGTTATGAACGAGTCATATCCATCCACACTTTTCACCGGAAATGGTCCACAAATGTCAGTGTGGATGATTTCTAGTGTGCTTGTGCTATGGATTGCACCTTTTTTGATTTGTTTTATGTACTTTCCTTTAATGCAATCTATGCATTGTTCTAAGTCTGAGAATTCTAATGGAGGAAGAATTTCACTTTTAACTAATCTTTCTATTCCACCCTTCGAAATATGGCCCAAGCGACAGTGCCATAATTTCGATGAGTCGAATGTCCTCTTTCTTTTCTTTTGTTCTTTTTTTGACGCGGAAACATGTTCATTCACATTGCATACATAATGCACTTTTCCACGAAGTGGTAACAAATAAAGCTCATAGTGTAGTAAAGCATCACCCACATAAGCATTATTATACCGTATGGCACACTTGCCATGTCCAAAATAACACTCATAATTTTCTTTGTCCAAACATGAAACTCTAATTAAGTTTCTATTACATGAAGGAACATAAAGAACATCTCTAAGTAGAAGCTTGAATCCATCAGCTAACTCCAAGGAGATGTCGCTGACAACTTCAACTTCCGCTTGCATTCCATTTTCTACCTCAATGCCTCTTTCTCTTCTTAGCGTAGTCTGGGTCGAATGGAATCCCTGTAAACAATTTGCAACATGAACAGTTGCTCCTGAATCAATCCACCAAGTAGATTTCGAAAACTGTGTGTACAAGGATTCATTAACTAAGGAAACAATGTTGTTACCTTGCTTTGCCATTAAGGACTTTAGCCAAACAGGGCAGTCTTTCTTGTAATGCCTGGTCTGCTTACAGTGGAGACAAGTGTCTTTGTCCACTGGGAAAGGTCATTGCTGATGCTGATGCTGATAGGGAGCTTTTCCTTGTGGCTTTGAAGGAGAACTTTTGTTGTTTTGATTGTAATTCTTTTTCTTGTGACCCTTCACATAGTTGAGTGTACCACCATGTGAGGCTTTGAGTCTGTCCTCTTCTTGGACACACATTGCTATTGTCTTTTCAATGTCCCATGTTCCAGGTGACATATTGTAGTTTACAACAAAAGTTTCAAACTCCTTTGGCAGTGAAGTCATGACCAGGTGGATCAGGAGCTTTGGTTTGATCTCCAGATCCTCATCCATGGGCTTTAGCTTTGCTACCATATTGCTCATCCTAAGTATGTGCTCTCTTATTCCATGACTACCACCTGTGTAGCGTTCTGTCACCAGTTACTCTAACACCTGGGTGGCATATATCTTTGAAGAGCCAGTGAACTGACTCTTTATCTTTGAAAGCAACTCCCCTGTGGAAGTGCACTCTGCAATGGAGCCTACAATGGTGCTCTCAATTGTATTCTTTATAAATGCCATGCATCTTTTGTTTGCATTGACCCACTTTTGGTTTTCTATGATGTATGACATCTCCAAGGGAGCATAATCTCCCCTCTTTTTAGCCCATGCAGCATCATCATCAGTGGCCTCTCTTACTGGCTTTGTAGGTCTGACCGGCTGTGGTTCATCCAGAACCCAGTCCAGATCAGCACAGACAAATGCCAGTTCAACTTTCTTCCTCCACTCAGTGTGATTGTCACCTCTAAGTGTCGGAACATCTTTTAGGCAACTCATCAAGTGAAAGCCTCCTGAAATCACAATTTAAGTGACATCAGTATAACAATCATATGCATTAATCTAACGTTGGTCAAATTAAACATACAATTGTCTACGCAATTAAATCTTATTACCGTTGGGCAAAATATTAGAAATAAATGCACCTTTAAATTTAAATAATAAAACATGATCATGTTATTAATAACGTTGGTCATAAAAATAACATAATCCTATTCATTCTAATAATCACTTTAACATGCTCTTAAAAACATAATTCTATCTAAACTTTTATTTACTTTGTAAAAGAGCACTATTAATTACTTACGCAGCGGAAAAACAGGAATAAAAAATCATGAACTTTTTAAGCTTTACAGAAACTTTTCTTTGACTGGATAAAAAATCAAGAACTTTATTATTTTATTTACAAAAATTCATGAAAAAAAAATCTGAAAATTTTCTATTTTAATTTTCAGAAACTTTTCTGTTTACTTTACTATTTTCTAAACAAAAAAATTTCGTTAGAAAAATTTGCACAGAAAACACTATTTGAAATTTGCCCAAAATTGGACAAATAACAAAATAAACAGAAAAAAGAAAATGAGCAGCACCACGCCGACCTGCCCTCTTGCCCGGCCCATGGCCTGCTCGCGCGTTGTGCGCACCTGTCCTGGCCAAAGACGGCCCAGCCTCTCAAGGCATGTTCGGCTCGCGAGCGCGGCTGCCGGCCCAGCAGCTCAGCTGACCAGTGCTTTCGGCCTAAAAGGCCCAACTGTGCAGCGGCGGCTTAGGTTTTCAATCTCAGCCGACCGCTGAGATCCAACGGCCACCCGCGGATCTAGCCCGAACAAAAACGGGTTCACAGCGCCAGCGGGGGGAAACCCTAGTTCATTCGCCCCTAGCCCCCGCGCCTCTCCCTGCATCTCGCTTCGTCATGGCAGATCTCCAGCAGCGGCCCCGTCGCGCCGGCGGCAAGCCGGCGACGGCGTCAGACGCCTCCACGCCGCGCGAGATTCCTTTTTCCCCTTCCCGTTTCCATTCCACCGCTGTCTCCTGCGACGGAGCAAGAGAGAGAGGGGCGACCAGGGCCCTCCTCTGCTAGCCAGAGTGGTGGCGGGTTCGGGCTGCGCCGGCGATGAGGTCATCAGCCACCGCGCCACGAGCCCTTCCCCTTTCTTTGAACTATGTTCCACCGCTCGCTCCCCTTTGTGAATCGAAATCGACGATGACGGCGGAGCTACAAGAGGCGGTGCCATTACGATCCTCCTCGCCGGTCGCGCGTCCGCCCTTGTGGTGAGCGCGCCACCATCGAGGGATTTGGTCACTGTGTGCTTTGCCCCTCGCGGGGTGGTTCTTCGTCCCCGCACCTCGGCTTGCCGATGCATGTGGGGATCGAGAGGAACTGGAGCGGCCATGACGGTGGCGCTCTTTGCCGGCGGCCCAAGGCCTTCTCCGGTGTACTTTTGTTTTCTTTACTCTGCCCTGGCAGGGTTCTTTGGGGAGGGTAACTTTTTCCTTTGTGATCTATTTCAACCGAAAAATCCTATACCCAACCTGTCTGATACCATTGATAGATCACTGGATCGGTTAGGGTTAGGAATTCACGGTGAACCTACCTTCCGCCTGTCTAGACAAGCTCGATCCAGCGCCGGCCATGGTGATGTGGCGGCGGCGATGTGGACAGAGAGATGGCGAGGAGGTGGTGCTTCCCATGAGCACCGCACTAACCCTAGATCGGTAGGGCGTGTAGGTGGGGTTTGTGGCGACGATGAACTTCGTCAGTCGTGACCCAACCCCCACCTCTGTTAATATAGCATGGGCCACAGGGGCCCACCAACCATAATGGGTTAGGCGCCCCCGATCAGGGCGCATTGACCAAGGGCCTGGCAGGCCGTTGGGCCTGCACAGAGGAGATCAACCTAACAGCCCAATCACATGGCCTTATCTCCTTCTAGCTTTCTCTCCAACTGCTCGTTTGTTTCTTCTTTGTCTTCTTCTCTTCCCACCTTGTAGATCCCGCCTCGCCGGCGTTCTCCCAAGCTGCCGTTCCCTCGTGGCACCATCAGCTACCCTTCTCTGCTTTTTGGTGCGACAGGGGCTCCCTGGGAAGGTGCTGGGACCTCACTGTGCCGACGACCTCCATGGATGACCACGACGATGGCTGCACACACAGTGAGCAGACGACGGTGCTGGAACCAGCATAGTTTTTTTTGCTTCCTTTTCTTCCTTATTCCTTCTCCCTCTCTTCCCTTTCCTCCTCCTCGCTTCCCTTTTTGCTGCAACCGGCGACAGGCCAAACACGGGGAGGACCGAGGTGCCCATGCTACAACCATGGCCACGGGGAGGAGCTGCAACCGTGGTACTGGGAGAGTTGCAAACGGCGTTTTCCTGTGCTACAACCATAGACACAAAAAGCTACATCCAGTAGATAAAAAAGCTTCAACCAGACAACGAAATACAAGAAAAGTTACAACCATTTGACAAAAAGCTTCAACCCGCAGATGAAAAAGCTTCAACTAGAGATTGAGATATCCTCGTCGACGACGGCCATGGCGTCTCTCTGTATTTTTGCTGCAACCGCAGAGTAAAAAGCTACAACCCTTTGTGAAAAAAGCTTTAACCTTAGGTGAAAAAAGCTTTAATTGGCACGGTGGAAAGCTTCAATCTGCGAGAAAAGCTTCAACGGGCATAGAAAAAGCTTCAACCGATGAGATAAAAAGCTTCAACCTGACTAGCCAATGGTGGCGAGTAGCGACGTTGAGAGCTGCGTCAGCGACATGACAGTGCAGCGACGATGGCAGCTACTAGGTGTTGCAATGATAGGGGGTCCCGGTGTGCCTCAAGACGGCGGCATTTTTTGCTACGAGGGGCGACGGGCTTTCTGCTGGACCGGGGGGCGAGTACGGATGCTGCCACAGTGACAGGGACGGCGACCAGTGGCGACGGGGATGGGGAGCGCATCCAGTAGCGTGGCACTAGGGGGAGGAGGTCCAGGTGAGGGGGCTAGTCGCCGACGGCCGGAGCGGCTAGGGTGGGGCGTGGTGAAGAAGAAGAAGAAGAGGAAGAAGAAGTCAACGCAGGGGGAGGGGCGCGAGGAACAGATCTGACGGCTCGAGCTCACGGATCGGACGACTCAGGTGCGACCGGCTGAACTGTTTCAGCCGGCGCGCCAGCTGTCGTGGTTCTAAGACTGACAGTAGAATGGGGGTAGGTATGAGGAGGCAAGATCCTAGCTATGGAGTAGTTGTACACATGAATTTACAAGTTCAGGCCCTTCTCGGAGGAAGTAACAGCCCTACGTCTCGATGCCCTGAGGCGGTCGACTGGATTATATGCGTGTGTGTGTTTACAAAAGATGCGAACCCATGTCCTGCAGGAGGGGGTGGCTTATATAGAGTGCGCCAGGACCCCAGCTCCCCTCTGTTATGCAGGGTCCGATGTAGATAAAGGTGGAGCGTTACAGGTAACATCCGTATTAAAGTGCTATAAATGGTAGTTAAGGCTATGAGTAAACGCCCGACCGTTGCTGTGTAGAGTGGCTTCAGATCTTCTTTTTGTCGAGTGACTTATGTGCCGGTCGAGTGACATTGATTCTTCCGAGTGGAATGTCTCTGGTCGAGTGGATGATGGTACCCTTTGAGTGCTACTGGCTTTAGGGTGAAGTCCTTGGGGAGGTAGTCTAGGTCAGGCCTATGACCCTACCCTAGGTACATAGCTTCATCATTAGCCCCCGAATGGTTCGGGGCTTGAGTGGAGAAGGAGTTGAGAATTTCTTCGATTCAATTTTTGTGCTCCGGTAGTGACTTATCGTGACCAAGCGAACAACCATAAGGATATCAACTCCTTTCCAGTCGCCTTGATCCATTCTTGAATCTGCCGACTGAACTTTACTATGATGTCTTGAGTGCTGGTATGGAGAAGATATTCCATCTGACAGATTGCCCTGTTGCGCGCGGATGTCGTGGGATTTGGATTTTGTGGAAGCGCGTGGGACGGGGGAGGCCGCAGTAATCGGAAGGGATTAGGTGCAGCCGCCTCGATCACTACGCCACCTTTTTTGCCACGTACCTCGCGCGCGACTGCTGCGGGATTTGATTGGGTCGTCCGGACCCACAGGTCAGCCACTCGGAAGCGGCCCTATATAAGGCGTCGGGCCGGGGTTTTCTTTAAACAGTGCGTCTTCATTCTTCTCTTTCCCTCTCAGTTTTCTCCGCTGCATCTGCTCCTGCTCCAGCGCCGCCGCCCCGTTCGACCTCTGCTCTCCACTATGGGGAAAGAGAAGACGGTGGCATTGGAGCACGCGAAGAAGGCGACGACGAAGGCGAAGGGGAAGAAGTCTGGCCGGGGCGGATCTTCTTCGAGGGTCGGCCTGCCGCCGGGCTGGATCCAGGGCGACTGGATCCGCTCGACGATCCGTCAGGACGACATCGACGACCTGGTCGAGGGGGGACAGATACCCCATGAATCGGCGCGACTGCTGGGGGATGAGACCGAGCCGCAGCCACAGGAGGGTGAGCATGTTCTCCTCGCTACTCACGTCCATCGCGGGTTCTCCTTGCCTCCCCACCCTTTCTTTCGAGGTTTTTTGAACTTCTTCGGGGCGCAACTTCACCACTTTACTCCTAATACCATCGTGTACCTCGTTGCTTTTGTGTCCATGTGTGAGAGCTTCCAAGGTTGTCTGCCACACTGGGGGCTCTTCAAGCACATATTCACATGCCATTCTCAGTCGGTCAAGAAGGCCAACCCGAGTGATGAGAGGACGCAAGTGGTTCAGATGTGCGGGGGTCTTGGGATTCAGATGAGGAGTAAAAGTACTTTCCCAGCCATGATCCTTCCTGAGTCGGTCCGAGGGTGGCACTCGACCTGGTTCTACTGCAAGGACCAGCCGACTCCCGGTCAGTCGACTGGACTTCCACCCTTTTCCATGGCCCAAGTGGAGAAGCCCTCTGCCTTGAAAGTGATCCCAGAGGATAAGGCGCAAGTGAAAGTGCTGGTTGAGCGAGTAGTTCAGCTTGTCCATGACGGGGTAACCGGTATGGATCTGTTGGAGGTCTTCCTCAGGCAACGCATCCAACCCCTTCAAGCTCGTGACCATCCGATGTGGATGTATGTGGGCACCGATGACACCACTCGGATCCATCCAGAGGAAGTCGACGATGCCATGTTGGAAGGGTGGCCGAAGAGCATCACTAGCAACAAGGACAACCCCAGGGGATCTCGGAGGATTCCTCCGCTCAACAACCCGTACGAAACTGACAAGGTATGACTCCGAGTGGTCGAGTGCCTTCTTGATTTATCAATTAGCTGTTTGTTGTTATCCGACTGTCTCCTATCTTGGTTGTTGTCTTCTAGGCCCTGACTGAGATGTACTCGATGCCCAACGGAGAGCAGGAGCAGGACCCAGAGGGGGAGGCGAGTGGAGGTGAAAGCGGCGAGTGGCACTCTGACCACGAAGAGGACGAGGACAGCGACGACCCAAGTGAAGAAGAAGAAGAAGAGGTCGACTCTCCTCCTCATAGGGAAAAACGATCCAAGCTTTCTCACAATCCCGCAAGTGCCCACGGCAAAGCGACCGTGCAAACTGGGCAGTCATCGAAGCGCCCTCGAACGTCTTCTCCGGCGCCGACTGAAAAGGCGTCGAAGCAACCGAAAGCTACGCCGTCCAAACCGCCAAAGGCCTTGCGAAGATCAAAGTGGTCATCCCCATTACTTCTGGGTATTAGTTGGACTTGATTTCTTGTTTTAGTACGAGTCTGGATTTGAGTCGACTTATTTCGCCAAACATGACCGACTAAATTCTGAAATTTGTAGTGTTGCTACTTCTGGGACTTCCACCCGCCAGTATGAAGATGAGGACATGGAAGATGCGGTCACCTCCAACCCAGGTACAATCCTCATGATCTTGTTCTCACCTGTATAGTTGGTTGAATTCTGGTGACTCATTTAGGGTCGACTGATTTCTTTGCAGCCCCTCCCAATGTCACCGAGCTTCCGGATGATGAAGAGGACGTGCCGCTGAGGCCCATGAAGAAGAAGGCAACATCTAGCAAGACATCCCAGTCGGAGCCGACGATGGAGCGAGTAGTTCAACAGCCCGAAGATGTGAGTAAGGTTTCTATAACCTTTGCTGACCCAGTGTCGAGTGTGCGTCTCGCATCGTCGACTGTTCCAGAGCTTGCTTCAACCATCCAACCTCATGCCTCGGATCTCCAAGCCGCTGCATCTGGACCGTCCGTCCCCTTCTTTGCTACCTATCATGTTCCAAAAAGCCAGTCGGACGCCGCTGCAGAGGCTATTCGTCAGGCTGGCATAATGATGGAGCGGGTGAAGGCGGTGCACGAAAGCAGTCAGGCTGCTTATGATGCCAGAGCAGCTCTTCGAGCCAATGTCTAGGTAAATCAACTTCCGACTAAATTTTCTCTTTTAGGATACGTAATCCGAATGTTTTCCTTCGCACAATCTTTCATTGTCTTGCACTTCAAGATTGCACACCCACTGGGTAGACCGACGGAGTGGAATCCTAACCAGTGGGGGCACGCTTAGTGCACCCACTGGGTGTAGTCCCCGAGACCGCGTTTGACTGCTGGCAGTCGGTTGGGGTCTAAGCACTTCTTTCTCTTTCTTTTTTTAACTTGGCCTGGGCGGACCGACCGAGTGGAATCCTAACCATTGGGAGCACGCTTAGTGCACCCACTGGGTGTAGTCCCCGAGACCGCAGTCGACTACTGGCAGTCGGTTGGGGTCTGAGTAGTCTTGAAGTTTTATTAATTTGGAAATAAATAATCTTTGATCTTGTCGATTGATATCTCTTTTTCTCACTATAGAAATCTTGTACGCTTATCTCCAAGTTTGCCGAATTTAGGAAAAGCAAAGGCAACTCAACCTTGACTTGGAGTTGGCTCATCAGAACTTGAAGAAGGCTCAAGATGAAGTCGCTGGTACGGAAGGTAATAGCCTGTCGACTGCTTATCTTGACCATCCCTCAAGTTATCTCTTCATTCTTCTATTTGATCTAAATGTGTATTTTGTAGAGAAAATGAGGTTGGCCCCGGAGAAGAAGGATCTGGACCTTGCAGCTACGCAGAAGGAGGCTCAGGAGAAGACTGCCCTTGCTGACCAGAAACTGGCTTCGGTCGGAGCACTGGAGGAAGAAATCAACAAGATGAAGTCGTCTCTCACTGAATCCAATCGAGAGGCGACTCGTCTGTAGAAATATAAAGTGGCTCTGACCGACCAGCTGGAGAGCATGACTCGCAGGAGGAACGATTTGGAGGCTTATCTGAAAGCTCTTGCCAAAAAAATCTTTCTTATGCTCGAAGGTACCTCTTTTTTACTCGACTGTTTTACTGTTTGCAAGTTGGACCCGACCAGTCGACTCATTAACTCTTTGACTCTGTAGACTTCTGGCAAAACTTTGAAGAGGAGACTGGACGGGTCGAGACAGGCTTGGACCCTATCCTTTCTCCAGTCGGTGACGAGGCTGCCATGAATGTGCTTCGACTGGAATCTCGCGTTGCCAGTGTTACAAGTTATCTTACCCGTTTGAAGGTTGTAGTTTCACGTATCGACTCATCGCTCTGGCCAAGGGCAACGCTTCAGAATGATCTCGAGTCTCTGATGGCTCGACTCAACAAGATGCCTGGTCGAGTGCAGGAATGGAAGAAGTCCTCTGCCCGATGTGGCGCCGATGTGGCTCTGTCACTGGTCAGAGTCCACCACCGAGAAGCTCGAGAAGAGAAGTTGGCGGCGATCAAGGTTGCTAACACAAAAGGCACGACTTCCAGTCCTTCATGGAGACTTTTATTGCTGCTGCCACTCGGATCACTGATGGGATTGATTTGGATGAGTTCATCGAGCCTGCAAGTCCTCCTCCTGCCGAGTGAACAAACTTGATACTTAAAATTCCTTTAAATTTGCCTCGAAATGCCGAGTGGTTTTTGTAATCGTTAAACTGCTTCGAGCCTGACGTCCGAGTACTTTTATCTTCGTTCTGAAAGTCTTGAGATTCTATCTGATCTTGGTTTATCTTCTGCATGTGCTTGCCTTTTCCTTCGAGTGGAACTTAATCTTCACTCGGAATATTTTTTGAGATGCAACTTTGAGGGAGATATCTCAGTCGACCTGCACCTTGTCGTCCTTGTGGATAGGGATGGAACGGACATTGTACTTGTGGCGCAGCTCCGTGGAGAGGATTGCAGTCGACCTGCACCTCGTCGTCCTTGTGGATAGGGATGGAGCGGACATTGTACTTGTGGCGCAGCTCCATGGAGAGGATTGCAGTCGACCTGCACCTCGTCGTCCTTGCGGATAGGGATGGAGCAAATTGTACTTGTGGCGCAGCTCCGTGGAGAGGATTGCAGTCGACCTGCACCTCATCGTCCTTGCGGATAGGGATGGTTTTTTAACTTAGGCGAGTACTAGACTGCAGCTAAGCCCCCGGGCATGAGGTTTGCTCATCACTCGGTAGAATTTTTGAAACTTAGGCGAGCACTGGGCTGCAGCTAAGCCCCCGAGTGTGAGGTTTGCTCATCACTCGATAGGATTTTTGAAACTTAGGCGAGCACTGGACTGCAGCTAAGCCCCCGAGTGTGAGGTTTGCTCATCACTCGGTAGGATTTTTGAAACTTAGGTGAGCACTGGGTTGCAGCTAAGCCCCCGAGCATGAGGTTTTCTCATCGCTCGGTGGGATTTTTGAAA
>NC_041386.1:47945085-48057092 GCF_002162155.2 Triticum dicoccoides
CAAGTGAGAGACTTGCTCATCACTCGGTAGGATTTTTCAACTTAGGCGAGTACTGGACCGCAGCTAAGCCTCCGAGTGAGAGACTTGCTCATCACTCGGTAGGATTTTTTCAACTTAGGCGAGTACTGGATTATAGCTAAGCCCCCGAGTGAGAGACTTGCTCATCACTTGGTAGGATTTTTGAAACTTAGGCGAGCATTGGGCTGCAGCTAAGCCCCCGAGTGAGAGACTTGCTCATCACTCGGTAGGATTTTTTCAACTTAGACTGCAGCTAAGCCCCCGAGTGAGAGACTTGCTCATCACTCGGTAGGATTTTTTCAACTTAGGCGAGTACTGGACTGCAAGTAAGCCCCCAAGTGAGAGACTTTCTCATCACTCAGTAGGATTTTTTCAACTTAGGCGAGTACTGGACTGCAGCTAAGCCCCCGAGTGAGAGACTTGCTCATCACTCGGTAGGATTTTTTCAACTTAGGCGAAACAGATTCGCAGCTAAGCCACCCACTGGGGGATTTCAGAAACAAATGTAAGCAATCGACAATCATTTTCAGAAGACTGTAAAAACTCTTGTCTTTGATAAACAAACTACAAAGGTGCTTATTATTACATCTCAATAGACTGAGTGTTTAAGTATAAAAGGGGCAGAGCAGCTCCGCATTCCAAGCGCGCGGCTCATCTTTCTTGTGCTCGACGTCGTAGAGGTGGTACGCTCCATTGTGGAGCACTCCGATGACAACGAAGGGGCCTTCCCAAGAGGGAGCAAGCTTGTGTGGTTTCTGCTGATCCACTCGAAGAACCAAGTCTCCCTCTTGAAATGCTCGACCCCTCACGTTTCTGGCATGGAATCGACGGAGGTCTTGCTGATAGATGGTTGATCGTATCAAGGCCATCTCTCTTTCTTCTTCCAAGAGATCAACTGCATCTTGTCGTGCTTGTTCTGCTTCTTCCTCTGAGAAAATCTCGACTCGGGGCACATTGTGGAGCAAGGCACTCGGAAGTACAGCTTCGGCTCCATAAACTAAGAAAAATGGGGTTCTGCCAATCGACCGATTGGGAGTTGTCCCCAATCCCCACAATACTGATGGAAGTTCGTTGAACCAGGTTCCTGCTGCGTGTTTGAGGTCACACTTCAATCAGGGTTTCAGTCCTTTGAGAACCAATCCATTTGCTCTTTCAGCTTGTCCATTCGACTGGGGATGGGCGACTGAGGCATAGTCGACTCGAGTACCTTGTGAAGCACAGAAAGTTCTGAACTCATCAGAGTTGAAGTTTGATCCGTTGTTAGTGATGATGATGTGTGGAACACCATATCTGAATGTTATCTCTCTGATGAAGCTGACAGAAGTGTTGGCATCAAGGTTCTTGATAGGCTTGGCCTCAATCCACTTGGTGAACTTGTCGACTGCTACAAGCACATGAGTGAATCCACTCCTACCAGTCCTCCGAGGTCCAACCATGTGTAATCCCCAAACAGCAAAGGGCCAGATGACTGGAATGGTCTTCAGGGCCGACGCAGGCTTGTGAGACATGTTGGAGTAAAACTAGCAACCTTCACATTTGTCGACTATTTCTTGTGCCATCTCATTTGCCCGTGGCCAGTAAAATCCCGCTCGGTATGCTTTGGCCACAATGGTCCGAGAGGACGCATGATGACCACAGGTCCCTGAGTGGATGTCATTAAGGATCACTCGACCTTCTTCAGGCGTTATGCATTTCTGGCAAACTCCAGTCACACTTCCTCTGAACAACTGTCCTCTTATCACAGTAAAGGCTTTAGATCGACGGACGATCTGTCGAGCCTCTTCTTCATCTTCTGGGAGTTCCCTTCTAAGAATGTATGTGATATATGGTACTGTCCAATCGAGGGTGATGACCAAAACCTCCATAGTCAAATCGACTATGGCTGGAATCTCGATTTCAGTCGGATCGGTGGCACTCTTCGGCTGTGGGGGCTCTTCAGTGAAGGGATCTTCTTGAACTGAAGGTGTATGAATGTGCTCCAAGAACACATTGCTGGGGATGGATTCTCTCTTGGAGCCTATCTTTGCCAGATCATCGGCCGCTTGATTTTTTAGTCGAGGGATGTGATGGAGCTCCAATCCTTCGAATCTCTTTTCTAGCTTTCTCACTGCCTTGCAATAACCAGTCATAGCTGGGCTTCTAACATCCCACTCCTTCATTACTTGATTGACCACCAAATCTGAGTCGCCATAGACCATGATGTGACAGACGCCGAGTGAAATGGCCATATGCAACCCGTACAGAAGTGCCTCATATTTGGCTTCATTGTTGGAGGAGTCAAAGTGAATCTGGAGAACATAGCTGAGTTTGTCACCGTGGGGGGATACCAACACCACCCCAGCACCGGAACCATTCAGCATCTTGGACCCATCGAAGAACATGGTCCAATGCTCTGAGTGGATTTGGGCCAGAAGTTGTTGTTCGATCCTCGGCGAGGAAATCAGCTATTGCTTGGGACTTGATGGCCTTCTTCACTTCAAACTTGATGTCCAGGGGAAGGAGTTCAATCGCCCACTTTGCCACTCGACCAGTTGCGTCTCTGTTTTTCAGAATCTCTGATAATGGAGCGTCGCTGACGACTGTAATGGAATGATCAGAGAAGTAGTGTGCAACTTTCTTCGTGGTCATGTAAATCCCATAAATAAGCTTCTGATAATGTGGATATCTTTGCTTCGACGGAGTCAGAACTTCAGAAACATAATATATTGGGCGCTGAACTTTATAGGATTTTCCTTCTTCCTCCCGCTCGACCATGAATATTGTACTGACAACTTGTCTAGTGGCTGCAATATAAAGTAGTAAAGGCTATTTGCTGATTGGTGCAGCAAGCACCGGCTAGGTGGAAAGCAGGGCTTGGAGCTCTACAAACGCTGCGTCAGCTTCGAGAGTCCACTCGAACTTATCAGACTTCTTCATCAATCGGTAAAGAGGCAATGCCTTTTCACCGAGGCGAGAAATGAATCGACTCAAGGCGGCCAAACAACCAGTAAGCTTCTGGACATCGTGCACACGCACAAGGCGTTTCATCCGAAGTATAGCACCAACTTTCTCTGGGTTAGCGTCGATCCCTCGTTCGGAAACAAGGAAACCGAGTAACTTTCCACCACGAACTCCGAATGTGCACTTTGATGGATTAAGCTTGATATCATATCTTCTGAGGTTGGCAAAGGTTTCAGCAAGGTCAGTTGCCAGATCGAAACCTTTATGTGACTTGACCACAATGTCATCCATGTATGCTTCCACATTCTGACTGATTTGAGTGAGCAGACACTTCTGGATCATCCTCATGAATGTGGCCTCGGCGTTCTTCAAGCCGAATGACATAGTGACATAACAAAAGCATCTGAATGGAGTGATGAAAACCGTTTTTATCTCATCGGGACCATACAGTCGGATCTGATGGTACCCGGAATAGGCGTCCAAAAAGGACAAACGCTAACACCCCGCAGTTGAGTCAACGATTTGGTCGATGCGGGGGAGAGGAAAATGATCTTTCGGGCAGGCCCGGTTGATATGCTTGAAGTCAAGCACATGCGAAGTGAGTCATCCTTCTTAGGGACCATGACAACATTGGCGAGCCACTCGGAGTGGTAGATTTCACGGATGTACTCAGCTGCCAGGAGCCGAGCCACTTCCTCGCCTATTGCCTTTCTCTTCTGGACGGCGGACCGTCAGAGATGTTCCTTGACTGGTTTTACTTTTGGGTCGACTCGCAAACGATGTTTAGCCAGTCCCCTGGGTACACCTGGCATGTTAGAAGGTTTCCATGCAAAGATGTCCTAGTTCTCACGAAGGAACTGGATGAGCGCTTCTTCCTATTTGCTGTCGAGTGTTATTGAGATATGGGTCGGAGCGGCATTGGAATCGGTCGGGTGAATATGAATCGGCTTCGTTTCACCGGACGACTAAAATGCAGAATCTGTGGCAGGCTTCTTGGCTCACAGCAAATCACTCGGATCTGCATTCTTCTGATACTCTTGCAGTTCTACTACTGCCATATGTGCATCGGTAATTTTGAGCCCTTTTGGAAGCACTCTTCCGCCTTCTGTCGATTGCCTATGACGGTGATTACTCCTTTAGGACCAGGCATCTTCAATTTGAGATACATGTAACATGGTTGAGCCATAAAACGTGCATAAGCGGGCCTACCCAGAATAGCATGGTAAGCACTCTTGAAATCCACTACCTCAAATGTCAACTTTTCCTTGCGGTAATTCTTGGAATCACCGAAAACCACATCAAGGGCGATCTGGCCGAATGACTGAGCTTTCTTGCCAGGAATAACGCCATGGAAACTCATGTTGCTTTCACTAATCTTGGACATCGGAATGCCCATTTCCTTCAAGGTTTCAGCATAAAGGATGTTCAGGCCACTGCCACCATCCATCAGCACTTTAGTCAGTCGAGTGCCTTGAACTACTGGGTCGACAACCAGTGCTTGCCTCCCAGGGGTGGCTATATGAGCTGGATGGTCTGACTGGTCGAATGTGATGGCAGTCTGGGACCACTTCAGATAACTGGGTGTTGTAGGAGCAACCATGTTTACTTCCCTGTTAATAACTTTCAACTGACTTTTGCTTTCAACATCAGCAAAAATCGTCAGTGTAGAATTGGCATTGGGAAAACCATCATCATCTTCTTCCCTATCCTCACCTCCGTCCGACTCCTTTTCCTTCTCCCTGGGTTGTTTCTCTCAGAACTGCTGGATAAGGAAACGACATTGTCGAGTGGTGTGTTTAGGGTAAATGATGTTCCCCTCTTTGTATTTTTTGGTATGAATATGGCATGGTAAATCCAACACATCATTCCCATCTTTATCCTTAACTTTTTTGGGAGTCCAGGCCCCCTTGGGCTTTCCTTTGAACTTTCCTTGGGCAACAGCTAAAGCTTCACCAGGAGCAGCTGGTTCAGCCTTTCGCTTCTGTTTCCGATTGGAATTCCCTCCTCCGGTTTCTTGGGCGACTGTTTTGTGCTTGCCACTCCAGAGTCGGTCTTCCTCTTCACCATTGGCATATTTTGTGGCAATCTCCACCATCCGAGTCAGAGTCATATCTCCTGTCCGACCGAATTTCAGATTCAACTCCCGATACTTAACGCCTTCCTTGAAGGCACAAATTACTTGGTGATCTGATACATTCTCCACTGTATGGTGCAACGTGATCCATCTCTGGATATAATCCCTCAAGGTTTTGTTCGGTTTCTGGACACAACACTACAATTCTGTCAACCCTGCCGGCCTTTTGCAAGTGCCTTCAAAGGTCCTAACAAACACTCGAGCAAGTTCCTCCCAACTATATATACTGCCAGGAGCCAACTGATTCAACCACGCTCTGGCTGAGCCCTCCAACGTCAAGGGGAGGTGCTTCATAGCCACATCATCATTGCCGCCACCAATCTGCACAGCCACTCGTAGTCCTCAAGCCAAGTGTCTGGCTTGGACTCGTCGGTGAACTTGCTGACTCCAGTCGCCAACCTGAAGTTGGGAGGAATCACTGCTGCTCTGATGGCTCTGCTGAAACACTCGGGTCCTGAAACATGCACCCTGCTTCCAGTCGGATGATCTCTATCATGGCCTTCTCTGTGAGCCTTGTTCCTATCAACTAGACCTTGAACGAGGATAGATCTTGCATCAAAGCCTGGCTCTCTGGGGTCGACTAGAATTCTCGTTCGCCGCTGTGGGAGCGCCTGTCATCTTGCCGCCAAGGCACGTATGACCCACTCCTCGGAGGAGGCGTGGGCACTCGACGACGGTCATCGTGGTCGAATCGATGATCATACTGTGAACTGTTCTTGTACTGATCTTGCTGGTGCCCACGTTCCTCACGCCGCGGAGGCGATCTTGGGCTTTGAGCAGATTGGACAGTATCTGCCACCATAGATCTGCTATGAATCCTATTCCGCGACTGAGATACTGTTGTATTCTTCTCTCCTGCTGCCCGGAGCAAAGCCCGGATCTGCATCAAACCTCGGCCAGCTTCTGACTGGGAAGGTTGAATTGACTCTGCTATTCGAGCTGCAACTGTGAGATTCTGGATATGAGTTCGGTATACCTGAGTCGGAGGCGGAAAAAGTTGTCGTCGACTGGATTCAGGAATCCGCTGCCGGACACGCTCGTCGAGGGCGCACTGGAGGTTCTCCAGTCGAGTGCGCTCAGCCAAATTGGCCAGGCGCGCCTCCTCCAAGGCCTGGGCCTCGAGGGTTTCTCCAACTATAGGAGTGTGAAGCGCATCCACGTTACGGCGGCGGAGCTCTTCCCTCCGCTGCGAAGCGAGGGGTTCGGGGCAGTACTCCTCATGGGCATGTGATGGGTCGCCGACGCCATCGCCACCGTCTTCACGGGTGAAGCCAGGAGGACTGCGTGGTCCATTGACCATCAAAACTTCCGCCGCGGGGTCGCTGCTGTCGCACTTGGATGCAGTCTCAACGGAGCCAGTCGACAGATCGAACATGCCGTAGAGAGTTTCATCAAGCTCGATCGCCGCGATTTGTGGGGTGGCCGATTGGCGGGCCACCACATGCCTCACCCACCGTTGAAGCCGTGATCGACTAGATCGCTGGCGCCGGCGAGCAACGAAAAGTGAGGTCACCATAGGAGCCGACTGATACTGAGTCGACGGCTGCCGAAGAAGGACGCCGTGGACGCATGCGCGGAAGTGCGTCGCCCCGCGGACGGGGAGCGCCTCGACGTCGAGTGGAGCCAAGCGGAGTCGTCGGCGATGAAGCTAAGCGCGCCGAGACGGATCTCGCGGCCTTCAGCCAATCCTCCGCCGGAAACCATGATGACGGGAATAAAAAAATCGCAACTTCTCCAACAAACTGCTAAGACACCTGCCCCATGGTGGGCGCCAACTGTCGTGGTTCTAAGACTGACAATAGAATAGGGGTAGGTATGAGGAGGCAAGATCCTAGCTATAGAGTAGTTGTACACATAAGTTTACGAGTTCAGGCCCTTCTCGGAGGAAGTAACAGCCCTACATCTCGATGCCCTGAGGCGGTCGACTGGATTATATGCGTGTGTGTGTGTGTTTACAAAAGATGTGAACCCCTGTCCTGGAGGAGGGGGTGGCTTATATAGAGTGCGCCAGGACCCCAGCTCCCCTCCGTTATGCGGGGTTCAATGTACATAAAGGTGGAGCGTTACAGGTAACGTTCATATTAAAGTGCTATAAATGGTAGTTAAGGCTATGAGTAAACGCCCGACTGTAGCTGTGTAGAGTGGCTTCAGATCTTCTGTTTGTCGAGTGACTTCTGTGCCGGTCGAGTGACATTGATTCTTCCGAGTGGAATGTCTCTGGTCGAGTGGATGATGGTACCCTTTGAATGCTGCTGGCTTTAGGGTGAAGTCCTTGGGGAGGTAGTCTAGGTCAGGCCTATGATCCTACCCTAGGTACATAGCTTCATCACCGGCGCCTATCACTGGCCTATGATTATTTGACTCTCTGACATGTGCACTTCCATCTGAGTATATATACCCACTTCTATCATCGGTTAGAATGATTAGACAGACTTAAAAATAAGTTGAATAAAAGAGGAATTATGCCTAAATTAATGGTAGAGGTGATGCTTGAATTTGGGCTGGCTAGACCACCACAACCGTCTTAAATCCCGCGCATTATCTAGAGATTGCGAAAAAATGGTGTACAATGGATTGTCTCTTAATCTTGTCATACTTATTCTTAAAAATGTACTTATTTTAAAATATGATGGGAGATTTGCTTCTAAGAGATTATCTTTTAACTAAGAGAAGAAAAAAATCTTGTGATTTCTCTTTACCCCATCTTAACATTTACTTATTTTACGTGTCACTACTAAGATAGCACCATTGTAGATGCCCCAAGATCATCTACAACCAGGCCCTTATCTGTCACAAACGTTCGGGCGTCCTGTGCGATCATTGACTAGATAGAAAAGCGCCACCCAGCCAGACCATGCATAGTCAGCCCAAACGTCTGGGCTGGCCGGCACCCCCATGCCCATCCCATATCTGGGCTGGATATGGAGCGGACCGGATGCCACCGCCACATTAGACCAACCCATGCTGGCTCGAAGAGGGAATCGAACCCTCAACACCGTGGTCCGTAGCCACATGCTCTACCGAATCTCTTCCAGGGGTACCCCTTCATTTTCAGGTCTACAAGATGAGAAAGCGCCTTTGCCTCACGTTGTCCCCATCTTCTCCCCATAAATATCCTACCCAGAAGGTAAATCCTAGTCAAACACCCACTCTCTCAACCACTCCACTCCACTATCCGTCTCGCCTTCCTCCCCCTCTCCTCCACCATGGCCCACAATAGATCCGACAGCGAATCCGATGAGATCGACTGGGCGGTGCTTGCCAGGGAGGACTACAGCTCATCCTCATCGGACTACAAGGAACTCACGATCCACATTGCTCTCCGCCACTCGCAGATGGACAGGGGCAGGAGCTCCTCCTTAACGACATCCTTGACGCCCTGAAGGGGCAACTACAGCATCGCGTCGGCCCACGCCTTCCCCTGTCAGGCGGCAAGGCGATCATTTGGGCCCGGCATTGACAGCCCCTGCTACTCCCGGGCAGCGCAGGGTGCTTGTGCTCGCACCTCCGAGGATGCGGTCGTGGCTACCGATTGTGAAGTCCCTCATGTTGCATGCATTTGTATAGACTTGGGGGCGGATATTTGAGGACGACAGTTGCGGAAGAGAAAATATGGGGTGCCTGTGCACTGCCCGCAATTAGGCAATCGTGCTTGCACTAGGTATTTACTTTGGTAAATGTTTCTGTATTACTGATCAGGCGAGTCTTAGGCCCGTCGCGTCATGTTTGATCCACAAGGATCATGCGTCTATCAAGCATCGTCTTCCCTAGATTTTTTTCTCTACAACTGCAGCGAACATCTTTTTTGGCTGGAAACGTGACGAGGGTTGCAACCGACGTGCTAAGGAGCTACAAGCCCTTTGACAGATGTTACAACCATGGACGATGGCCAGCGACGACGAATGCTACAACCATGGTCGGGCATTCAACCTGGTGCCGCCGCACAAGAAGGCGAGGGGCAAAGGGAAGTAGATGATGCGGGAACCAGATCAGACGGTTGCGTTTCGCTTAATCGAGTGGTTGTGCGGTGGCCGGCCCAAATTTGGACCGGTGCGACCGACGCCTAGCATGCGGCATTTAATTTTCACTTCAAACACAACAAATTTGTTAAATTGTTGGGAGTATTAAAGTAGGAGTAATGCTATACCTATGTAATGTTTGTTACGTATCTTACGTATGAGCTGATTTGCCAGATTTTTATTGGCCATTAGTTGGGGACGCGGGCCCACTCTTAAAATCAGGGGGGCAGTTTGATTAGTGGGGAATGGGATTACGTACGTTGTGTAGAAGTTGTACGTAGGTGTAGCATCGAAAATGCTAGACCTACGTACGGCTGTTACGTGACTTACGTAAACTTCCATTCCATCTAACTAAACACTCCCCCTGATTCTCAGGGTGGGCCCCAGCCTCCACTAATGTCTAATCAAAGACAACCAAATTATCCCATACGTAAGGTACGTAAAAACCTTTTGGTAGGTGTAGCATTGCTGCACAGACAAATGTGCCTAGCCACGTGGAGCACAAAACAACTGGGTCAGGCCGCCATGTCATCCCCCAACCTTAAAGCGTGCCTTTTCCACACCCTTGTCCTCGCCCAAGACGCATAGCGAGCTTTCTGTTAGTCCTACTACCTGCTCCACGTCACAGGACCCCATCCGAGGCGTCTGCTCCCGATCCGACGGCCCCGATTGCCAACGGCCCTCTGTCCCGCCTCGCGCCCCCACCTGCTGCTCCCGTGCGTCTCCCTCTAAAACCCACGCGCTCCTCTTCCTGCACTCTCGTCTCGTGTTCCTCGGCATCTCCCTCCCTCCTTCCTCGGCCTTGGGTCTCACGCCCCCTCGTCAACCGCGGCGGCGGCGGCGGCGAACAGCCTTCCTCTCCCCTCGGCGTCGGGTCTCCCGTCGGCCAGGTAAGGCCGCTTGCTAATGCCTCCTCGCCTCCCCTCTCCCGCCTGCAGTTTCAGAGTTTCAGATTCGGCCGTTGCTCGTTAGAATTGCGATTTCGCATCGATTAGCTGCATGATGGGAGATGCAGCTGGTCCGGTGGCATGGAACGAGTGTTTACACGGTAGTGGTGCTAGCTAAATTTGTCTGGCATCCGGCCTTTTCTTCTTCGTCGGGATTGGGAAGGTAGGATCTAGGCTGACGATCATTGCGTGCACAGTAGTCATCATAACATCAATCTGAGCTGTTAGGTTTCCATTGGTGAGAGTTACAGTGGCTAGCTACTAGTAGTTTTCTCCGATCAATTATTCGGCGTGTGATTCATCTCTGTATGTTACTGAGATGGGCAGGAAAATGATTCAGATATTTGCGAATCATAGGCTTTATTTCGTGCAGATTGGTTCTAGCCCGCGTTGCTCGTATGAGGCAGTGGGCATTTTGTTTCGCTCGCCCTATTAACCGTGATGTAGAATTATGATTATTTGATGTAGCGAACATAGGATCCTGCCTGCACATTTTGAAGCAACACTCCTGTGCTGATTTGTACTGAACTCTGTTTGTGTTTTCTCTTGAATTTTAGGCTTACTGTACCCTGAATGTAAGATGTTATTACAATGTTGGTAGCTTCACTCGTGTTCCAGTCAAATAGACCCTTCTTAACTTAAATTATAATCAGTTGTTGCCTTTGCCTGTGGTCTGCTATATTAGTTCTACCAAGTTGAGGGTTTCGTACAGTTTTCCAGGTTACTTTGTACTTCAGTTTTCTGTTTGCATCGAGAAATGTTGATTTATTTTTCTTTTCGTCAACACAGGACCATGGCTGGCGGCTTTAGAGTGCTGCATCTTGTGAGGCCCTTTCTGGGTTTCTTACCGGAAGTACAGAGTGCTGATAGGAGAATTCCATTCAGAGAGAAACTCATCTACACCGTTATTTCCCTCTTCATTTTCCTAGTGTGCAGCCAGCTCCCGCTCTATGGCATCCATTCAACTACTGGAGCTGACCCTTTCTACTGGTTGCGTGCTATTCTTGCATCAAACCGTGGTACTGTTATGGAGCTGGGTATCACTCCAATTGTGACATCTGGAATGGTGATGCAACTTCTGGTAGGATCAAAGATCATTGAAGTTGACAACAGTGTGAGAGAGGATCGTGCACTTCTGTAAGTACTAAAATGGCAATATCTCCTTGTTGTGTACATGTTGATTGATTCTGTTCCAATAATCTGATCAGTGAAAAGTCTTAACATCTATTCAAGGAATAAGAAACGGGAATAATTAAAAGATCCCTTGCTCTTGTTTCCTGTATCCGATGATGGTCCTCTGATGCATAGTACCTTTTTCTTACTCAGGAATGGTGCACAAAAGTTGCTTGGTATCCTGATTGCTATTGGAGAAGCTGTGGCATATGTCTTGTCTGGAATGTATGGCAGTGTAAGCCAACTAGGAACAGGGAATGCTATTCTCATTATACTTCAGCTTTTCTTTGCTGGCATCATTGTCATCTGTCTGGATGAACTTCTCCAGAAAGGATATGGTTTGGGTTCTGGCATTTCTCTATTCATCGCTACCAACATCTGGTAACCTTACTGAATTTTATTTCACTTTGGTCATTCAAATATTGCTCTGTGATTCATTGGCTCATGGTAAACTTTTGTCATACAGTGAGAATATCATCTGGAAGGCGTTTAGCCCCACAACCATCAACAGCGGACGTGGTGCTGAATTTGAAGGGGCTGTCATTGGATTGTTCCATCTGTTGATTACCAGAACTGACAAAGTCCGTGCCCTACGTGAGGCTTTCTACCGCCAGAATCTTCCAAACGTGACCAACTTACTTGCTACTGTCCTGGTCTTCCTCATTGTTATCTATTTCCAAGGCTTCCGTGTTGTGCTTCCAGTGAGATCAAGGAATGCCCGTGGGCAGCAGGGTTCATATCCAATTAAACTGTTTTACACATCGAATATGCCCATCATCCTGCACTCTGCGCTGATTACCAACCTCTACTTTATATCTCAGGTACTAATGTTGATTCCAGTGCTTTTGTTCTAAATTGCTGTATGTATGTGAAAGTGCTAACACGTTTTTTTATTGCTATTGCAGCTTCTTTACAAGAAGTTCAGTGGCAACTTCCTGGTTAACCTTCTCGGTATATGGAAGGAATCTGAGTATTCAGGCCATTCTATTCCCGTTGGTGGTCTTGCATACTATGTAACTGCCCCATCAAGGTGGATAACTAGTTTTTTTTACATTAACCTGTTCTTATCATGCTTTTGGTCTCTTTTACTCCGTCACAACACACACTGTTCTTGATATACTTATCTGAACATGTTGGAAACCGTGCAGTTTGGCTGATGTTGTCGCAAATCCATTCCATGCGCTGTTCTATGTGGTCTTCATGCTGTCAGCTTGCGCTCTCTTCTCAAAGACATGGATCGAAGTTTCTGGTTCATCGGCGAGGGATGTTGCTAGGCAGCTCAAGGTAAATGCTCTTTGTACATATAGCATATAGTTGCAAATTCTAGTTGCATATAGTTTTAATTATGTTTTGGCATATGTCCTACCCGTTAAACAGGTGGAAGTAAAGTTCTTCCATCTACTACTTACTGTTCCTGGCTGTGTTCCATTGTAAATTGTAGTTCTAAAATTTATTCAAAATGTTACTGATTGATGTCATTCTGTAGTTTTACTTATACCTAATAGGATGCCATGAGAAATTACATGACAACCCTTGCCTTTAGTCCTCTATGATGCAGGATCTGTATCTGTCATTTATTGATTTGTAAGATTGTCTCAGTAAATATTTTCATCTATGGTGTTACACTGTACTGTTCTGAAGTCTGAACAGTAGAACATGTTGTTTGGATGAGCATCATCTAGTTTTATCATTTGATACATTTGAAGTACACCAAATGTAGAATGTACAGCTGATTTTTAGATGGATCATTTTTTTGTGATGGTAGATAGATTGTTGCACCACTAAGATTAGTCTCCAAGGGACTTTGTTGGAAAGAATATTTCTGAGCGACATAGTTTACAAAATGCCATTATTTTTGTGCATCTAGTGTTTTGGTACAAGATGTGCTAAGTGAACCATTATTATTTGCCTTCTGAGCCTAGAAGTTTCAGTTATATGCTAGGGGCATCGATATCTACCATTTGTAGCTACTAGTTAACTAAAACTGTTATATGCAGTGATGTACTGCCTGTAGTTGGTTTTGCACATGAATGCAAGAGCTGACTGAAAAAGCTTCTAATTTTGGCAACTGAACAGGAACAACAAATGGTGATGCCAGGCCATCGCGAGTCAAACTTGGAGAGGGAGTTGAACAGATACATCCCCACTGCTGCTGCATTTGGAGGAGTGTGCATTGGCGCGTTGACAGTCCTAGCTGATTTCATGGGTGCAATCGGTTCAGGAACCGGTATACTGCTCGCTGTCACCATCATATACCAATACTTCGAGACTTTCGAGAAGGAAAGGGCGACCGAGCTTGGTTTCTTCGGCTTCTGATCAAGGACTGTAATATGATGTTATTGCTAGCTGGACCTTGTTGCAAGCCGTGATACTACTGTCTGGGGACCTTGGATTTAGAAATTGTAGCAGAGTCTGCGTGTGTTTGTCTTCAGGCGCATGGTGGCATGTACATCGGCCAAGTGCAGCCATGGCCAATTAGCCACCATGTGTTTGTATTCAGTGGTCTGCTGAGTTTTGGCTATCCTAGTAACTTTTGAAGTAAATTGTATATTACAGTTTTATTTGTTTTGTCGCAATCCTCAGTAGTCCATACTAACCTCTCTGAATTTGCCAACAGTTGGTAAACTTTCTGATATATCCGGACATTGGGCTGCTGCATGCATCGTCCTATTTTATATCTTGGTTAACTGCATCCGAGAATCAGTAAAAATCGATATGCTAGTTGACTGAACATGATTCCAACTCGGAAGTGTCATAGTGATGGACGCCTCCAAATTATTATTACTACCTCCTAATTGAAGTTCTGGGTTTTCTAAGTCAAACTTGTTTATAGAAAACCAAATTATTGTTGTTTTTGAATAAAAGGGGTTTCCCCCCATTCCATTTCAGATTGAATGAAACCAAACAGCGTACAAAGCTAGTCCCTCCGCCGCATAATATAAGAGCGTTTTTGACATTATACTAGTGTCAGAAATGCTCTTATATTATGGGACGTGGGACGGAGGGAGTACAATATCCAGTAATTACATTAATTGACTGACATCTTTCTGGACTTCTTGTACAGTCTCAGTTTAAGAAAATTAAGCAACTACACATGATTAAAACCATAGGAACTTCTTTTAGTACATCAACTAGTCAGGTTAAGCAAAACTAGTCATGTCTTTGTCTGAAGATAAAGCCAACCCAGTACTAGCAGGTAAACCAGAGAAAGCATCAGGTATCCTTGAAGCAAAATGATCCGGTCTTTTGTGTTCGTGGATCTATTTGGATCCAGTCTTCGTTAGTCTGTTTTCGTGTATCTGTTTTGGTGCGCTGGTTTCTTTAGGATCTTGGCACAACGACTTTCCAACTATCTATACTACAATAAAGTTTGCCCGGGTTCAGTGAAGGAGGGCGATGCCGGTGGCGCTTCTTCGGCTTTATGGACATGGATATAATTTCTATTACCTTTTGTATTCTTTGTACTGCTGTAATGTTTGATGAATATATCAGAATATTTTCTGAAAAAATATACAATTTTCAAAGTTTAGGACCGTGTTTTGCATTTTGTCCCGGGGCCTCAAATTCCTGGAGACGGCCGTGGTCCCCACCTGACGACTCAGCATCCACCTCCAGCTTCGCCTGCAGCTGCAGCTGACTGCTCGCCGGCAGGGCTCGGTGCGTCGTCGTCGTTGATGTCATGGATGCTCGGCCGCTTGCACTCGTTGCGGCGTAGCTTCTCCTGCCTGATGTTGTACTTTTGGTAGTGGCTCGCGATCTGGGACGCGTTCCTGGTCGGCACGAACTCCCGGGCCAGCTTCTGCCACTTGCCTACGCCGTGTTCTCTGATCCCCGCCAAGAACAGCCTGCGGATAATCAGGTGATCAGCATTGGTCGGGGGCGTGGGTAATTCCATCGTTGATTCGTGTGCCAAGAATTCAAAACTAATGATAAAACAACATCTAAGAGTCCAAACTAATTAAAATGGAAATGCTAAAATTTCATGTCGGATTTAGGCATGTCAAATTAAACTTTCTCATGGCAATTTATATTGACGCAATGATGGCAAATTTAATTCGATAGAACGTTATTTTCTGACAAAAAATGAACTAGGACACCATGCTCGTTAACTAAAATGTTCATCCTGGATGAACATAATTTGTCATAAAAAACGTTTGACTTGTCATGCTTAAAAATCCGAAGTTCGTTGGATATTCAGGTCCAACTCAAAAGCAATTCCATAATAAAAAAACTAACAAGACAACTACGAAATACTCCTTCGTGTCAAAATAAATGTCTTAACTTTATACTAATTTTAATAAAAAAAATTATACTAAGATAAGATTGAGACATTTATTTTGGGACAGAAAGATTATAGGTCTCGTAGCGCGACCGGTTACGTACCTGTGCTCGTCTGGGGTCCATGGCACGGCCCTGTTTTTCTCGTGGGCAGAGTCCTTCGTTTTCCTTCCACGTTTCCGTGTCCCTCCCAGCATATCGCCGCCAGCCGAGCGCGCCGGCGCCCCAGCGCCCTCTCCAACCCCACCCCCGGCCCTTGCCGACGCCGCCTCGCCGTCTGCCGGTGCGCCAGCATCCTCCTTTCCACCGGTCCGCTTACCATGGCCGACGGCGGCTACCGCCGGCTCGCGGCCGGTCAGCGCACGGCCAGCAGGCTGCCGCGAACCCCACTCGGGCGGCGTCTCCACCCCTGGCGCCTCAAGCACGCGCCGCAGCTCGGCGACCAAGGACTCGTGCCGCCGGCGCGCCTCGTCCGGAGTCTTGCCGCCGAGGTGCTCGGCGATGCGATCCCATTGCGGGTACATGCGAGGGAGCAGCAGCTCCAGCAGCTTGTCCTTCTGCCGCGTCCAGCCGGACGGCTCCGGCGCCGGCGGGTGCGAGTTAGCTGCTGGTGGCGGCGGGTCGACGTGCATGGCTGAGGAGGCTGGTAACCAGGCTGCCGGAACGCCGCCGTCAGTGCACGCGTGGTGTATGGAACGTCGTTGTAGGCTGGCGGCTTGTTATATTTGTGCAAGTTAAAGCTTCCGCGGCGGCGGACTCCAGCGTTCTTAACCGTTTAGGCACGCAGTTTAGGGTTTCGAAGAAAAGAAAAGACACGATTTTGAGATGAATCCGACCCGGCGGACTGATTCTTCTCTCTCGCCCGGTCTATCGCACCCGCCTCCAGAGCAAGGGTTGGATGTAAATGGCAAATAAATGATGTCCGCAAGTCCCGTTTAGTTAGCTTCACCTAGCTTCATAGTTTATTTTCTCGGAAAGAAAAACAAAATTTTAAACGGTAGATTATATAGTGGTTTAAATGGTATTAAACGGGACCCGGTTGACCTCCCTGGACCTACACCCCTCCACCGCCTCTCGCTTCCTTCTCGAGCACCTCCTCGCCCCGCCTTGAGCTTGCACGACTATCCCCGCCCCACCTTGCTCCTGCTCCCCCGTCCTCACTCTCACAAGGCGGAATGTTAATGATGAGAACTTCCTCCTCAAAGCTTTCGCCCCGCTTTATATGTTGCCTCACTCTCACAAGGCGGAATGTCGATGATGAGAACTTCCTCCTCAAAGCTTTCGCCCAGCTTTATATATAAAGCAACCACACGATAAAGTACACGGCCGAATGATATAATATAGTGGGGAGACACACTTACAAAGCACATAAAAAACATGAAACTAGAACAAACCCAACACCAAGTCGGGCCCGACCAAAGACACCTGAGCACCACGGCAACCTCCTCAAGAAGGTGATGGCGCGAAGTGTCGCCGCTATCGAGTCCAACCACGGACTAGAGCTTTCACCCGACGCTCTGGCACACGGACGAGGTCCATGACAACGTCTTCAAGAAGCACGCGACACCCACAGGCGCCATCGGCGCTAGCGTCAGAAACGCAAAGCCTTCGCTCGGACACTCGCCACCACTAAAGGAGGTGTCTCAATCACCATCACGATGAGGGTCGACTCATCCACACTAGATCTGGGCACTGCTAGGGCAGACTAGGGCCTCCTACTACTACTACACTCCTTGCCGCCCACAAGACCAAAAGGTGCAACCACCTCTAGGCCTGCCGGAAAGCCAACCGTGGAGCCCGTCATCCAGGACCACCGCCTCGGCATCCATGCCCCTATGCACCGCCAACCATCACCATCACGACCACCCAACCCCAATAGTAGAAGTAAAAGGCACCACCTTCCACCTCCAGCCTGGCATCAGTCACTGAGCTTGGGTCGGCGTCCCCACCATACGGAGCACCCACACCTACATCCCCTGCCCATCTCGGTGGATAGCCGAGTGACTACCGATGGCTGCTGGCCCGCTTGAGCGGCGCTAAATCTAAGATCAACGTCGCCGATCCGAATGATGATACAATCGTGCCCAAAGAGCAAAACCCAGACCAACGCCACCAACCGGTAGCAAGCAAGAGGACCATAACGCGAAGAATTGCGCCAGCGCAGACCAAGTCAGCCCCCAATACTTGCGCACCACCGGACATCGTCCACCACCACTGACCAGGAGCCCCGCCACCACCCTTACACTAACGCAATAACGCATGGACGTCTCCCCAAACAACCCACAAACCCTGGCTCAACATCGGCAAAAAGATGGCCAAGGGTCCGGTGGTGCCTCCGGCCAACTGCTGGACAACACCACCAAGAGGAGCGAGGACTGCCGCATTAGATCTGGTCGTTTAGATGCCCATGGGGACACCAAAGGCAGCCGACAACTCTCTGGCCACCTGGGCAGCCGCAAAAGGCCAACCTTGCCCACCATAGCCACCTAGATCTCCACCAGCTCCAGTCGAGAGGGGCTCCGCCAGGCAGCCCCCGGTCCCCACATCCACACGCCCACTGATACGTCCATTTTGCATCATGCTTTTTGTCGCCGTTCTAGGAACGGGGGTCCCCAGACTTGCCTGCCTGCGGCCCACGGCGTGGCTCTACGAGCGGGCCCGTACGACCCATCTTCATCAACAAGACATTAAAGACCCTTGTGAGGGGCCAAGCCTCGCAAGGTGGACGACACAAGACCTCCTCAGAAGTGGCCTCACCAGGCAGGCTCGTGAGGGGCGGAGAGATCAAGGCACGACAAACCTCGCGAGGTTCTAGTGACGTGAGCCATGACGACCAAGGCCAGGCGGGCGCCAGTGCGTGCAACATCCTTATTTCCTCTTTGGTTCTAAGGAAGCAGGCGCAGGCGCGGAGTATCAAGGCATCAAGCAAAGGTTTCCATATCAGTGCAACAAGACCAATACCAGAAGGACGGCAAGACGGAGGTCACCATGAAGCCCAAGATGACGTCACCACCAGAGCCTTTGGCAGGCGAAGCCTGCTTTTGTTAGGATAAGCTGTACTAGCTCTCCCTTTCAAATTGGCCGTTGTTGGCTCCCTTCCCCCTCAATATTTGGGGAGAGGACCAGGGCCTCTATAAATAGGGCTAGCCACCACCATAGCTAGGGGATGGAGGGTGAATCGAATCCACACACGCACAAGTTCGCCAAGCACAAGAACACCTCAACCTCAGGAGGCTGTTCTTCCCTTTGTATTGTTCATCCTCAGCCCGAGAGGCAATCCGCCACCACCACACTGGAGTAGGGTATTACACCACAACGGTGGCCCGAACCAGTATAAATCTTGTGTCCTCTGTGTTGCGAGTTCATCGAGTTAGTTCGTAAGACCTTAGCCGAGTTAGGACGTGGATCGGTAGGGGGGAGATCTTCGTGCGCACCCCAATGTTTGAACCTTAAGGGTTTTGCCGGAACCCGTGATCCAACATTTGGCGCGCTAGGTAGGGGTACGCCGAAGCTTCCCTTCCGTCGCTCCGCGTCACGTCGCTTCATTGTCTCCATGGCGGACGCATGCCGCGCCCGCGCCGAGCGCCAGGCTGCCCTTGCCACTCACGTCGCTCAGACGGCCCCTGTCAGCGGGTGATGTCTACTACACAACCTTCTTCTTGTAGACGTTGTTGGGCCTCCAAGTGCAGAGGTTTGTAGGACAGTAGCAAATTTCCCTCAAGTGGATGACCTAAGGTTTATCAATCTGTAGGAGACGTAGGATGAAGATGGTCTCTCTCAAGCAACCCTGCAACCAAATAACAAAGAGTCTCTTGTGTCCCCAACACACCCAATACAATGGTAAATTGTATAGGTGCACTAGTTCGGCGAAGAGATGGTGATACAAGTGGTATATGGATAGTAGATAAAGGTATTTGTAATCTGAAATAATAAAAACAGCAAGGTAACGAATGATAAAAGTGAGCGTAAACGGTATTGCAATGATAGGAAATAAGGCCTAGGGTTCATACTTTCACTAGTGTAAGTCCTCTCAACAATACTAACATAATTGGATCATAAAACTATCCCTCGACATGCAACAAAGAGTCACTCCAAAGTCACTAATAGTGGAGAACGAATGAAGAGATTATGGTAGGGTACGAAACCACCTCAAAGTTACTCTTTCCAATCAATCCGTTGGGCTATTCCTATAAGTGTCACAAACAGCCCTAGAGTTCGTACTAGAATAACACCTTAAGACACAAATCAACCAAAACCCTAATGTCACCTAGATACTCCAATGTCACCTCAAGTATCTGTGGGTATGATTATACGATATGCATCACACAATCTCAGATTCATCTATTCAACCAACACATAGAACTTCAAAGAGTGGCCCAATGTTTCTACCGGAGAATCATGACGAAAACGTGTGCCAACCCCTATGCATAGGTTCATGGGCGGAACCCGCAAGTTGATCACCAAAAAATACATCAAGTGAATCATGTGATATCCCATTGTCACCACAGATACGCATGGCAAGACATACATCAAGTGTTCTCAAATCTTTAAAGACTCAGTCCGATAAGATTACTTCAAAGGGGAAACTCAATCCATTACAAGAGAGTAGAGGGGGAAGAAACATCATAGGATCCAAATATAATAGCAAAGCTCGTGATACATCAAGATCGTATCACCTCAAGAACACGAGAGAGAGAGAGAGAGAGATCAAACACATAGCTACTGGTACATACCCTCAGCCCCGAGGGAGAACTACTCCCTCCTTGTCATGGAGAGCACCGGGATGATGAAGATGGC
The DNA here is from genome assembly GCF_002162155.2 of Triticum dicoccoides. Classification (NCBI taxonomy): domain Eukaryota; kingdom Viridiplantae; phylum Streptophyta; class Magnoliopsida; order Poales; family Poaceae; genus Triticum; species Triticum dicoccoides. The sequence goes on from NC_041386.1 coordinate 47,965,392, forward strand.
CACCGGAGAGGGATTTCCCCCTCCGGCAGGGTGCCGGAACGGGTCTAGATTGGCTTTCGGTGGCTACGGAGGCTTCTGGCGGCGGAACTCCTGATCTATTGTGCTCCCGGATGTTTTTAGGGTATATGGAGATATATAGGCGGAAGAAGTACGTCAGGGGGGCCACGAGGGGCTCGCGAGGGTGGAGGGCGCGAGGGGGGTGGGCACGGCCCCGTGCCTCGTGACCTCCTCGCAGATCCCCCGACGTGCACTCCAAGTCTTCTGGGCTTCTTTCCTTCCAAAAAAGAGTTCTGTGAAGTTTCCTTTTTCTTCGAAACCCTAAAACAGGGTAAAAATAGAAACTGGCACTAGGCTCTGGGTTAATAGGTTAGTCCCAAAAATGATATAAAAGTGTATAATAAAGCCTAATATAGTCCAAAATAGTAGATAATATAGCATGGAGCAATCAAAAATTATAGATACGTTGGAGACGTATCAAGCATCCCCAAGCTTAATTCCTGCTCGTCCTCGAGTAGGTAAATGATAAAAACAGAATTTTTGATGCCGAGTGCTACTTGGCATAATTTCAATGTGATTCTTCTTAATTGTGGCATGAATATTCAGATCCAAAAGATTTAAGACAAAAGTTCATATTGACATAAAAATGATAGTACTTCAAGCATACTAACTAAGCAATTATGTCTTCTCAAAATAACATGGCCAAAGAAAGTTCATCCCTACAAAATCATATAGTTTAGTCATGTTTCATTTTTGTCACACAAGAATGCTCTCATCATGCACAACCCCGATGACAAGCCAAGCAATTGTTTCATACTTTAGTAATCTCAAACTCATAAACTTTCACGCAATATATGAGCGCGAGCCATGGACATAGCACTATGGGTGGAATAGAATATAATGAGGGGGGTTATGTGGAGAAGACAAAAAGGAGAAAGTCTCACATCAATGAGGCTAACCAATGGGCTATGGAGATGCCCACCGATTGATGTTAATGCAAGGAGTAGGGATTGCCATGCAACGGATGCACTAGAGCTATAAATGTATGAAAGCTCAACAAAAGAAACTAGTGGGTGTGCATCCAACTTGATTGCTCACGAAGACCTAGGGCACTTGAGGAGGCCCATTGTTGGAATATACAAGCCAAGTTCTATAATGAAAAATTCCCACTAGTATATGAAAGTGATAACATGAGAGACTCTCTACTATGAAGATCATGGTGCTACTTTCAAGCACAAGTGTGGTAAAAGGATAGTAACATTGTCCCTTCTCTCTTTTTCTCTCATTTTTTTGGGCCTTCTCTTTTTTATGGCCTTTCTCTTTTTTTGGGCCTTCTCTTTTTTATGGCCTTTCTCTTTTTTATTCCTCACTTGGGACAATGCTCTAATAATGATGATCATCACACTTCTATTTATTTACAACTCAATGATTACAACTCGATACTAGAACAAATATGACTCTATATGAATGCCTCCGGCGGTGTACCGGGATATGCAATGAACCAAGAGTGACATGTATGAAAGAATTATGAACGGTGGCTTTGCCACAAATACTATGTCAACTACATGATCATGCTAAGCAATATGACAATGATGAATGTGTTATGATGAACGGAATGGTGGAAAGTTGCATGGCAATATAACTCGGAATGGCTATGGAAATGCCATAATAGGTAGGTATGGTGGCTGTTTTGAGGAAGATATAAGGAGGTTTATGTGTGAAAGAGCGTATCATATCACGGGGTTTGGATGCACCGCGAAGTTTGCGTCAACTCTCAATGTGAGAAAGGGCAATGCACGGTACCGAAGAGGCTAGCAAGGATGGAAGGGTGAGAGTGCGTATAATCCATGGACTCAACATTAGTCATAAAGAACTCACATACTTATTGCAAAAATCTACAAATAATCAAAAACCTCGGTACTACGTGCATGCTCCTAGGGGGATAGATTGGTAGGAAAAGACCATCGCTCGTCCCCGACCGCCACTCATAAGGAGGACAATCAAATAACACCTCATGTTTCAAATTTGTTACACAAAGTTTACCATACGTGCATGCTACAGGACTTGCAAACTTCAAAACAAGCATTTCTCAATTTCACAACTACTCAACTAGCACGACTTTGATATTATTACCTCCATATCTCAAAACAATCATCAAGCATCAAACTTCTCTTAGTATTCAATACTCTATATGAAAGTTTTTACTAATCTTCTATACCTAGCATATTAGGATTTTAAGAAAATTACCATGCTATTTAAGACTCTCAAAATAATCTAAGTGAAGCATGAGAGTTCACCTATTTCTTCAAAATAAAACTACCACCATGCTCTAAAAGATATAAGTGAAGCACTAGAGCAAATAACAAACTACTCCGAAAGATATAAGTGAAGATCAATGAGTAGTTGAATAATTATGCAACTATGTGAAGACTCTCTAACATTAAATAATTTCAGATCTTGGTATTTTATTCAAACAGCAAGCAAAGCAAAAGAAAATAATATTCTAAGAATGGCGAACATCATGTGAAGAAGCAAAAACTTAGGATCAACCGATACTAACCGATAGTTGTTGAAGAAGAAAGGTGGGATGCCAACCGGGGCATCCCCAAGCTTAGATGCGTGAGACTACTTGAAATATTATCTTGGAGTGCCTTGGGCATCCCCAATCTTGAGCTTTTGTGTCTCCTTAATTCCTCTCATATCACGGTCTCCCTAATCTCAAAAGCTTCATGCACACAAAACTCAACAAGGACTCGTGAGATAAGTTAGTATAAACCATTGCAAAAACCTTATCATACTCTACTGTAGAAAATCACCTAGCTTCATAGTTTATTTTCTCGGAAAGAAAAACAAAATTTTAAACGGTAGATTATATAGTGGTTTAAATGGTATTAAACGGGACCCGGTTGACCTCCCTGGACCTACACCCCTCCACCGCCTCTCGCTTCCTTCTCGAGCACCTCCTCGCCCCGCCTTGAGCTTGCACGACTATCCCCGCCCCACCTTGCTCCTGCTCCCCCGTCCTCACTCTCACAAGGCGGAATGTTAATGATGAGAACTTCCTCCTCAAAGCTTTCGCCCCGCTTTATATGTTGCCTCACTCTCACAAGGCGGAATGTCGATGATGAGAACTTCCTCCTCAAAGCTTTCGCCCAGCTTTATATATAAAGCAACCACACGATAAAGTACACGGCCGAATGATATAATATAGTGGGGAGACACACTTACAAAGCACATAAAAAACATGAAACTAGAACAAACCCAACACCAAGTCGGGCCTGACCAAAGACACCTGAGCACCACGGCAACCTCCTCAAGAAGGTGATGGCGCGAAGTGTCGCCGCTATCGAGTCCAACCACGGACTAGAGCTTTCACCCGACGCTCTGGCACACGGACGAGGTCCATGACAACGTCTTCAAGAAGCACGCGACACCCACAGGCGCCATCGGCGCTAGCGTCAGAAACGCAAAGCCTTTGCTCGGACACTCGCCACCACTAAAGGAGGTGTCTCAATCACCATCACGATGAGGGTCGACTCATCCACACTAGATCTGGGCACTGCTAGGGCAGACTAGGGCCTCCTACTACTACTACACTCCTTGCCGCCTGATGGGGTTATGTACCTAGGGTAGGGTCATGGACCTGATCCAAGTAACTTACCCCGGGACATCCTTGGAAGAGGTCGCCTTCCAGTCGACCAACGAGGATTCACTCGACTGGCCTGAAGGACTCGACCACGAAGACTCACTCGACCACCAGGAGGTCAAGAGGCACTCTACACCGCAACGGCCTGTAATCAAGTAGACTTTATGATAGTAAAGGCACTTTATGTGGGGCGTTACCAGTAACGCCCCAGACTTAACTCACCTTAAACCCTCTCCTGCATGGGCTGGCTGGGGTCCTGGCGCACTCTATATAAGCCACCCCCCTCCACAGGCAGAGGGGTTCGGCACCTTGTAGCTCATATACACAAAATCCACTCGACCGCCTCCGGGCTCCGAGACGTAGGGCTGTTACTTCTTCCGAGAAGGGCCTGAACTCGTACATCCTTTGTGTTTACAACCTCTCCATAGCTAGGACCTTGCCTCTCCATACCTACCCCCCACTCTACTGTCAGGCTTAGAACCACGACAGTTGGCGCCCACCGTGGGGCAGGTGTTTTAGCGATTTTGTGGAGAAGTTGCGATTCTTCCGAGTACTTTCATCATGGTGTCTGCTGGAGTTTTGGTCGAGGGTCAAGAGATCCGTCTCGGCACTCTCACCTTCATCGCCGACGACTCCGCATGGCTCCAGGAGGCTCCACTCGACGTAGATGCGCTCCCCGTCCGCGGTGCGACGCATTTTCGCGCATGTGTCCGCGGTGTTCTGCTGCGGCAACCGTCGACCCAGTATCGGTCGGCTCCTCCATCGTCCACCCTCCCGGTCTCCCGCCAGCACAAGCGCTCAGGCCGGTCGAGGCTTCAGCGATGGGTGAGTCACGCGGTGGCTCGCCAATCGGCCACTACCCAAGTTGCGGCAATCGAGCCCAACGAATCTCTCTACGGCTTGTTCGATCAGTCGACTGGCTCCGTAGAGACTGCATCCGAGTGCGGAAGCAGTGATCCAGCGGCGGAAATCTTGATGGTCGACGGGCCCCACAGCCCTCCTGGCTTCGCCCGTGGTGGTGGAGCAGGTGACGGCGGCGACCCTGCACGAGGCTACGAAGAGTACCAGCCCGAGCCACTCGACTCTCTGCAAAGAGAGGAACTTCGCCGCAGGAACGAGGATCCCCTGCGTATTCCCATCGCAGGAGAAACCCCCGAGGCTCGTGCCTTGGAGGAGGTGCGTCTGGCCAATTTGGCCGAGCGCACTCGACTGGAGAACCTTCAGCGAGCACTCGACGAGCGCGCGCGGCAACGGGTTCCCGACACCAGTCGACGTCAACTCTTCCCGCCGACTCAGGTATATCGAACCCCAATTCAGAATTTAGCAGCTGCGGCCCGTATAGCAGAGTCCATCCAGCCTTCGCAGTCGGAAGCTGGCAGAGGTTTGCTGCAGATCAGGGATCTACTCCGGGCAGCAGGAGATCAGAATTCAGCCGTGTCTCAGTCGCGCAACAGAATTCACAGTCGATCCGTCACTGTGAATACAGTTCAGTCGGCTCACAGCCCCAGATCGCCTCTGCGGCACGAAGGGCGCGAGAATCGGCGAGATCAATATGGCGACAGATTCGACCGAGATGATAGGCGTCGAGTGCCCTATTCCCCTCCGAGGGGTGGGTCTTACGCTCCTCGGCAGCCAGATGATAGGCGTCAGTACAGTACAGGGCGTAGGGTTCCAGTTGACCCTAGAGAACCAGGCTTCGACGCGCGGTCCATTATCGTGCAAGGGTTGGTCGACCGGAACAGAGCCCATCGAGGTGCACTCGACAGAGATGTACCCACAAACAGTCGGCTGCATGTTTCTGGTCCTGAATGTTTCAGCAGAGCTATCAGAGCCGCAGTTATTCCTCCCAATTTCAGGTTGGCTACAGGAGTCAGCAAGTTCACTGGTGAGTCTAAGCCTGAAACTTGGCTTGAAGACTACCGAGTGGCAGTTCAGATCGGTGGTGGGAACGACGAGGTGGCCATGAAACACTTGCCTCTCATGCTGGAAGGTTCTGCCAGGGCATGGTTGACTCAATTACCTCCTAGCAGCATTTACACTTGGGAAGATCTGTCCCGAGTGTTCATCAGAACGTTTGAAGGGACTTGCAAGCGACCAGCTGGATTGACAGAGTTGCAAGTCTGCGTGCAGAAAACTAATGAGACTCTCAGAGAGTATATTCAGAGGTGGATCACTTTGCACCACACTGTAGAGAATGTGTCCAATCATCAGGCAGTCTGCGCCTTCAAAGATGGTGTCAAGAACAGAGAACTGAGTTTGAAATTTGGTCGAACCGGTGACATGACCTTGAGTCGGATGATGGAGATTGCTACCAAGTACGCCAACGGCGAAGAAGAAGACCGACTCCGAAGCGGCAAGCACAAGCCGAGTCAGTCGGAAAAAGGAAACACCAGTCGGAAACAGAAGCGGAAGGCTGAACCGGCAGCTCCTGGAGAGGCTCTGGCCGTGACTCAAGGAAAGATTAAGGGGAAACCAAAAGGATCCTGGAACCCCAAGAAGGTAAAGGATAAAGAAGGGAACGACGTGATGGACATGCCATGTCACATTCACACGAAGAAAGACGAAGAGGGGAATATCATTTACCCAAAGCACACCACTCGCCAATGTCGACTCCTGATCCAGCAGTTTCAGGGAAAACAGTCTAAGGACAAGGAGAAGGAGTCGGACAAGGCCGAAGACAAAGAGGACAGTGAGGGAGGATATCCGCATATCAACTCCACTCTGATGATCTTTGCAGATATGGAAAGCAGAAGTCGACTGAAAGTGATTAACCGAGAGGTGAACATGGTTGCCCCAGCAAAGGCAAATTATCTGAAGTGGTCTCAAACACCCATCACATTCGACCAATCTGATCACCCGACTCATATTGCCACCCCTGGGAGGCAAGCTTTGGTGGTCGATCCAGTTGTCGAAGGCACTCGACTGACAAAGGTGCTGATGGATGGTGGAAGTGGGCTGAACTTATTGTATGCAGACACATTGAAAGGTATGGGAATTCCGATGTCCCGACTGAGCACTAGTAACATGAGCTTCCATGGAGTTATACCAGGGAAGAAGGCCGAGTCACTCGGCCAGATAGCTTTGGACGTGGTGTTTGGTGATTCGAAGCATTTTCGCAAAGAAAAGTTAACGTTCGAGGTCGTGGATTTTCAGAGTGCATATCATGCCATTTTGGGGAGACCAGCCTATGCACGGTTCATGGCTCGACCATGTTACGTGTACCTCAAATTGAAGATGCCCGGTCCCAAAGGTTTGATCACTGTCACCGGTGATAGGAAAAAGGCAGAAGAGTGCTTTCAGAAGGGCTCCAAGATTGCTGATTCCCAGGTGACAGCAGTCGAGTTCGAAGACTACAAGCAAAACGCAGATCTGAGTGACTTGTTGCGATACAAGAAGCCCGCCACAGAGTCTGCATTCCAGTCGTCCGGTGAGATGAAGCCTGTTCACATTCACCCGACCGACCCCGAAGCAGCTCCGACCCGCATCTCCACGACACTCGACCCAAAATAGGAAGAAGCGCTCATCCAGTTCCTCCGTGAGAACTGGGACATTTTTGCATGGAAGCCCGCTGACATGCCAGGTGTTCCCAGGGGGCTGGCTGAGCATCGCTTAAGAGTTGACTCATCTGCCAAACCAGTCAAAGAGCATCTTCGGCGGTCCGACGTCCAGAAGAGAAAAGCCATTGGTGAAGAAGTGGCTCGACTGTTGGCGGCAGGATTTATCCAAGAGATATACCACTCCGAGTGGCTCGCTAATGTCGTCATGGTTCCTAAGAAGGACAAGTCGCTCCGAATGTGCATTGATTTCAAGCACATCAACCGGGCCTGCCCGAAAGATCACTTTCCTCTCCCTCGCATAGATCAAATCGTTGACTCGACCGCGGGATGCGAGAGGTTATCTTTTTTAGATGCTTACTCCGGGTACCACCAGATCCGTCTGTACGGGCCCGATGAGGTAAAAACAGCTTTCATCACTCCATTCGGGTGCTTCTGCTATATCACCATGCCATTCGGCCTCAAGAATGCCGGAGCCACATTTATGCGAATGATTCAGAAGTGTCTACTCACTCAAATCAGTCGGAATGTGGAAGCTTATATGGATGATATTGTTGTCAAGTCACGAAAAGGGTCTGACCTGCTCGCTGACCTCGCCGAAACATTTGCCAACCTCAGAAGGTATGATATCAAGCTCAATCCATCAAAGTGCACATTTGGAGTTCCTGGTGGCAAGTTACTCGGTTTTCTCGTTTCCGAACGGGGAATCGACGCTAACCCAGAGAAAATTGGCACCATTCTCCGAATGAAACGCCCTGTGCGAGTGCACGATGTCCAGAAGCTTACTGGATGCTTGGCCGCATTAAGTCGATTCATCTCACGACTCGGTGAAAAGGCATTGCCTCTTTACCGACTGATGGAGAAGGCAGACAAGTTCGAGTGGACTCCAGAAGCTGATGCAGCGTTTGCCGAGCTAAAAGCTCTGCTCTCCACCCAGCCGGTGCTTGCTGCTCCAATCAGCAAAGAGCCTCTGTTGCTCTACATCGCAGCCACAGGACAAGTCGTCAGTACTGTGCTAACGGTCGAGCGGGAAGAAGAAGGAAAAGCTCTCAAGGTTCAGCGCCTAGTGTATTATTTGTCTGAAGTCTTGACTCCATCCAAGCAGAGATATCCTCATTATCAGAAGCTTGTGTATGGAATATACATGACCACAAAGAAGGTTGCTCATTATTTCTCTGACCATTCCATCACAGTCGTCAGCGACGCTCCACTATCAGAGATTTTGCACAACAGAGATGCAACTGGTCGAGTGGCTAAATGGGCGATTGAACTTCTTCCCCTTGATATCAAGTTTGAGGCAAAGAAAGCCATTAAGTCCCAGGCAATAGCAGATTTCCTCGCCGAGTGGATTGAACAGCAGCAGCCGACTGAAGTTCACTCGGAGCATTGGACCATGTTCTTTGATGGCTCTAAGATGTTGAATGGTTCCGGTGCTGGGGTTGTCCTGGTTTCCCCCAGAGGAGATAAGCTCAGATATGTGCTCCAGATTCACTTTGATTCCTCCAACAACGAGGCAGAATATGAGGCCCTCTTATATGGGTTGCGCATGGCCATTTCACTCGGCGTCCGTCGCCTGATGGTCTATGGCGACTCAGATTTAGTGGTCAATCAGGTGATGAAAGAGTGGGACGTGAGAAGCCCAGCCATGACTGGATACTGCAGTGCAGTGAGGAAGCTGGAAAAGAAGTTCGAGGGGTTGGAGCTCCATCATATACCCCGACTGAAAAATCAAGCAGCTGATGATCTAGCAAAGATAGGTTCCAAGAGAGAAGCCATTCCGAGTGGTGTGTTCTTGGAGCATATACACACTCCGTCAGTCAAAGAAGATCCTTTCACCGAAGAAACTCCGCAGCCCAAGAGTGCCACAGATCCGACTGAAGTTGAAGTCCCAGCGGTGGTCGACTTGATCATGGAGGTTTTGGTGGTCATTCCCGACTGGACGATTCCGTATGTCGCATATATCTTGAGGAAAGAGCTTCCGGAGGATGAGGAAGAGGCTCGACAGATCGTCCGTCGATCTAAAGCCTTTACCGTAATCAAAGGACAATTATACAGAGAAAGCGCGACTGGAGTTGGTCAGAAGTGCATAACACCAGAAGAAGGTCGACTCATCCTCAATGATATTCACTCAGGGACCTGCGGTCATCATGCGTCCTCTCGGACCATCATGGCCAAAGCATACCGAGCCGGATTTTACTGGCCCAAGGCGAATGAGATGGCAAAGGAGATAGTGGATAAGTGCGAGGGATGTCAGTTCTACTCGAATATGTCGCACAAGCCTGCGTCAGCTTTGAAGACCATCCCACTCGTCTGGCCTTTTGCAGTTTGGGGGCTGGACATGATCGGTCCTTTGAGAACAGGACGAAGTGGCTTCACGCATGTACTGGTGGCAGTCGACAAGTTCACCAAGTGGATCGAGGCTAAACCAATCAAGAGCCTTGACACCGGTACTGCTGTTAGCTTCATCAGGGAACTAATATTCAGATATGGAGTCCCGCACAGCATCATAACGGATAATGGGTCGAACTTTGACTCAGAGGAATTCAGAGCTTTCTGCAACTCCCAGGGCACACGGGTCGACTACGCATCAGTCGCCCATCCGCAGTCGAATGGACAAGCAGAGCGAGCTAATGGACTGATTCTCAAGGGACTGAAGCCGCGACTGATGCGTGATCTCAAGCACGCGGCTGGAGCTTGGGTCGACGAACTTCCATCTGTACTCTGGGGACTGCGGACCACGCCCAATCGGTCGACCGGAAGAACTCCATTCTTCTTGGTCTATGGAGCCGAAGCAGTCTTGCCGAGTGATCTTCTCCACAATGCTCCTCGAGTCGAAATCTACAACGAAGCAGAAGCTGAACAAGCGCGGCAGGACGCAGTCGACCTTTTAGAGGAAGAAAGGGAGATGGCTCTGATCCGGTCGACCATCTACAAACAAGATCTGCGCCGTTTCCACGCCCGAAATGTGAGAGGTCGAGCCTTCCAGGAAGGGGATTTGGTTCTCCGAGTGGATCAGCACAAACCACACAAGCTTGCTCCTTCTTGGGAAGGTCCCTTCATCGTCACCAAGGTTCTCCACAACGGGGCGTACCGTCTTTACAACGTCGAGCATAATATCGACGAGCCCCGAGCTTGGAACGCGGAGCTACTCCGCCCATTTTACACTTAAGTTTTATCACTCGGATGAGTTGCAATAAAGTACTTCTGTAGTTCATGGGTTTGGAAATAATAGTGTCATCACTTTTTATTTTTGTCCACATAAAAACTCCCCCTCAGTGGGTGACTTAGCCGCGAATCCGTTTCGCCTAAGTTTGTAAAAATCCTACCGAGTGGTGAGCCAGACTCTCACTCGGAGGCTTAGCTACGAATCCGTTTCGCCTAAGTTTATCAAAATCCTACCGAGTGGTAAGCCAGCCTTCCACTCGGAGGCTTAGCTGCAGTCCAAGGACTCGCCTAAGTTTATCAAAATCCTACCGAGTGGTAAGCCAGCCTTCCACTCGGGGGCTTAGCTGCAGTCCAAGCACTCGCCTAAGTTGTGAAAATCCTACCGAGTGAAGAGCGATCCTCTCACTCGGAGGCTTAGCTGCAGTCCAAGGACTCGCCTAAGTTTATCAAAATCCTACCGAGTGGTAAGCCAGCCTTCCACTCGGAGGCTTAGCTGCAGTCCAAGGACTCGCCTAAGTTTATCAAAATCCTACCGAGTGGTAAGCCAGCCTTCCACTCGGAGGCTTAGCTGCGACCTCGCGCTCGCCTAAGTTATAAAAATCCTACCGAGTGAAGAGCAACCCTCTCACTCGGGGGCTTAGCTGCAGTCCAAGCACTCGCCTAAGTTGTGAAAATCCTACCGAGTGGTAAGCCAGCCTTCCACTCGGAGGCTTAGCTGCAGCCTCGCGCTCGCCTAAGTTATAAAAATCCTACCGAGTGAAGAGCAACCCTCTCACTCGGGGGCTTAGCTGCAGTCCAAGCACTCGCCTAAGTTGTGAAAATCCTACCGAGTGGTAAGCCAGCCTTCCACTCGGAGGCTTAGCTGCAGCCTCGTGCTCGCCTAAGTTATAAAAATCCTACCGAGTGGTAGAGCAACCCTCTCACTCGGAGGCTTAGCTGCAGTCCAAGCACTCGCCTAAGTTGTGAAAATCCTACCAAGTGAAGAGCAATCCTCTCACTCGGGGGCTTAGCTGCAGCCCAGTGCTCGTCTAAGTGGACTAAAGAATAAGTCGATTGCAGCACAGGCACCTTGCTTTGAACCTGCAAAAGACATTCCGAGCCGAAGGCAATCGTATTCAAGCGCCAAATTCAAGTTTGAATCGATATCTAAAGGAACCGAAAGTGCTCAGGCGTCAAGCCTGTTAAGGTTTGTCGGTTACAATTCCACTCGGCATACCGAGGCAAATTTAAAGCGTCGAGCCAGAAGAAGTTTTTTACCCCTCCTGTGGAGGGCTGGAAGGTGCAACAAATTCATCAAGGTCAATCCCGTCGGCGATCCGAGTGGCAGCTGCAAGGAAAGTTTCCATAAAGGACCTGAAGTCGTGCTTCTTGGTATTGGCCACCCGAAGGGCCGCCAGCTTCTCTTCTCGCGCATCTTTGCAGTGGACTCGGGCCAGACACAGAGCGACATCTGCACCACACCGAGCCGAGGACTTCTTCCACTCCTGCACTCGACCAGGGATTGTGTTCAAGCGGGCCATCAGCGACTCAAGGTCATTCTGAAGTGTCTCCTCAGGCCAGAGCGTCGAGTCGATGCGAGATGTGGCGGCCTTCAGCCTTGCGAGATAGTCCACGACAGCTGCAACACGAGACTCCAGTCGGAAAATATCCATGGCAACTTCGTCGTTCACAGGAGAATTGACGGGGTCGAGGTTTGGCTCCAGTCGGCTAGTTTCTTCTTCAAAGTTTTGACAAAATTCTGCAAGGGTGATCACTAAGTCAAGAGGATGGTTGAATGGAAAAATCACGATTGGAAACGTCTGCCAAGCATAGAGATTTACCTTCAAGCATAAGAAACAGCTTCTTGGCAAGTCCACTCAGGAAAGCCTCCAGATCAGTTTTCTTCCCAGTCAATTTGCTGACTTGGTCGGTCAGGGCAGCTTTATCAGTTTTCAGTCGACTGATCTCCTTGTTGGCAATCCCAAGAGCAGCTTTCAGATTGGCATTGTCTTGCTCAAGCTTGGTGACTGAAGCTAACTTCTCGTCAGCAAGCTTGGTCTTCTCAGCTAGCTCAAGGTCTTTCTTCTGTTGGGCCTCTCTTACCTTACCTGCAAGTTGCAGCAAGATCAGATTTTGAAACAAGCAAGGGAAAAAGCAATCGTCAGGGTCTCACCAAACATACCTTCGGTCTCCTCCTTTGCCTTTGTCAGCTTCTCCTGAACCAGCTTCAAGCTCAGCTCGACTTGAGTATGTTTTTGTTCCAGCTCTGAGTAGCGAGCCACAAGATCACAGGAGTTCTGCGAAGAACCAATCGACTAAATGTCAAATATAATTCACTTCCGAGTGAAAAAGGGAAAAACACACGTTTCTAAGACTACAGCCAAATACAAGCATTCGACCGTAGTCTCGGGGACTACACCCAGTGGGTGCACTCAGCGTGCCCCCACTAATCCTGTTGAAGACAAAGTCGACCAGTCGACCTCAAAAAAAAAACTGCAGCCAGACTACAGCCAAGTACGAGATGCATTCTCTAAGACTGTGATCAACTGCAAGCAGTCGACCACAGTCTCGGGGACTACACCCAGTGGGTGCACTCAACGTGCCCCCACCGGTTTGTGAAATCCAGTCGACCAGTCGACTGACAGAAAGATCGACATCATAAAGCCTAAGGCCGACTGCCAGCAGTCGACCTTAGCCTTGGGGACTACACCCAGCGGGTGCACTCAGCGTGCCCCCGCTAACACGGAGTTTATTCGACACACCCAGTGGGTGACTACTATAAATTCCAGAAAAGAAAAGTTTTTGGTAGCATATCCAACAGAACAAACAGCGGTCGACTGACCTGGACATTGCTTTGGAGGGCAGAACTGGCGTCATAAGCTGCCTGGCTCGCATCCCGGATGGTCTTCAGCTGCTCCATCATGAGTCCCGCCTGGCGTATTGCCTCCTTCGCTGTGCCAGCTTGGTCCTCTGGGACGTGGTGCGTCGTGAAGAGGGAGGGCTGCTGAGCACTCGTCAGCGGATTTGCGAAGGACACCGTGTGTCGAGTGGTGTTCTCTTCCTCCACAGTCAGAATCTCAGGCGCCGTCACATCCTGAAGCACCTTACTGGCGGACGCTTTCCGACTCCTCCTGCGTGCCAGTGGTTCTTCATCCTCATCATCATCAGGAAGATTGATAACAGTATTGGGTGGAGCTGCGGAGAAGAATCAGAATCAGAGATCGCGAGTCAGTCGACTAAGAACGGCGTCAAGAATACAGTACCTGGGTTCGAAGTCGCTGTGTCCTCCATCTCGTGGTCATCAGCCCGAGCTGAGGTTTCAGAAGTAGCAGCACTGCAACTCCAAAGGATCAGTCGACTAGCTTTAGCGTCGACCAGAGACAAAGTTCACACAAAATGAGAAGATTCAAACGACACAATTACCCTGATATGGTGGGGATGGACACCTTCATCTTCGGCAGGAGCTTGGTCGGCTTTGGCGGAGCCCCCCTAGGCTGCTTCGGCGCCTTTTCAGTCGGCGCTGGAGAGGTGGTCCTAGGGCGCTTGGTCGACTGCGTCGCAACCCCCTTGCCACGTTCAGTCGAAGGGTCGTGGACGAGCTTTGACCGCCTTTCCGAGCGCGGTGGCACGACCTCCTCCTCTTCCTCCTCGTCTTCGGCGTCATCATCATCGCCGTCATCGTCATCATCGTCGTCGTCGTCCCCTGCAACGTCCGAGTCCCATTCCTCCTCGTCCTGGCTCTCGCCCCCACTCGCCTCACCCTCCTCAGTCGGAGTTTGTGCCCCATTGGGCATCGAGTACAGCTCGGTGAGGGCCTAGCAGATATCAAGACAATGATCAGTCGACCAGTCGGCAGAGTAGACAGAGATGAATGCGACAAGAATGCAGTGGAGAGCAGGGCAAGTGTACCTTATTTGGATCGCTGTTGTGGTCGAGTGGAGGAATCCTTCTGGCTCCGCGTGGGTTGTCCTTGTTTCCGGTGACGGCTGCCATCCATCTTTCCAGAGTGACATCGTCGACTGCTTCTGGATGGACTCTAGTCTCGTCTTCGGTCCCACAGTACAACCACATGCAGTGGCTCCGGAACTGGAGGGGCTGGATGCGACGCCTGAGGAAGACCTCCAGGAGATCCATGCCCGTCACTCCCTCCCGAACCAACTGCACCACGCGCTCCATCAACATCTTCACATCAGCTTTCTCCTCCGGGATCAACTTCAGAGAGGAGGGCTTGTTCACTCGGTCCATGGTAAACTGTGGGAGTCCACTCGACTGTCCCGGCGTCGACTGGTCCCGGCAGTAGAACCAGGTCGACTGCCAGCCTCTGACTGATTCGGGAAAGGTCATGGGCGGAAAAGTGCTCTTGTTCCTCACCTGGATGCCCAAACCCCGACACATTTGGACGACTCGGGTCTTTTCGTCGCCTGGACTCGCCTTCTTCACGGTCAGAGAGCGACACATGAATATATGCTTGAACAAACCCCAGTGCGGTCGACAGCCCAAGAAACCCTCACACATGGACACGAACGCAGCAAGATAGGCAATGGAGTTTGGGGTAAAATGGTGGAGCTGCGCTCCGAAGAAATTCAAGAAGCCACGAAAGAAAACACTCGGCGGCAAGGAAAACCCACGATCCACATGGGTGGCCAAAAGCACACACTCACCCTCTTCTGGCTGAGGCTGCCACTCCTTCCCCGGAAGCCTCGCAGCTCCGTGGGGGATCAAGCCCTCGTTGGCCATGTCGAGAATGTCATTCTCAGTGATGGTCGACTGGATCCAGTCTCCTTGGACCCAGCCTTTCGGCAGGCGGGATCTGGACGAGGACCCTCCGCGGCTGGTGGATCTCCCCTTCACCTTCTCCGACGCCGACGCCTTCTTTGCACGCTCCAGCGCCGCCGTCTTCTCCTTGGCCATGGTCGCCGGCGAGATGCGCGAAGGGAAGTGGTGCGGAGGCGAGAGCGAGCACGCTGGGCGGAGAAGAAGGAAACAGAGAAAGAGAGAGAATGTTGAGGCGCAGCACAGGAATCCTCGCCGGGCGCATTTATAAGGTCCCTTCCGAGTGGATGACAGGTGGGCCCGGTCGATCTAATCATATCTGGAGCAGTTATGCAGACGGGATACGTGGCGAAAAGGGCGGCGCGGAGATCGAGGCGTCCATGCCCCGTCCCATCCGAACGCCGCGGTCCGCCCCGCTTCGCGCGCGTCCCCAAATTTCGCATCCCGCAGAATCCGCGAACAGCAAATCAGTCTGTCAGGCGCGGCATTTCCGGCGATCCGTCGCTCGGAGATCGTCGAAGCCTGAAAGATCACTCGATGCAAAAGACAGAATGGATCGAGTCGACTGCAGGCAAGTTGCTTCCTGTCGACGAAGAGATTCTTTGGTCCAGAACAGCGCACAACCAGAGCGCAAAAGTTAATCGGAAACGACATCAACTCTTTCTTCACTCGAAGCCTCAATCCATTCGGGGGCTAATGATGGGGTTATGTACCTAGGGTAGGGTCATGGACCTGATCCAAGTAACTTACCCCGGGACATCCTTGGAAGAGGTCGCCTTCCAGTCGACCAACGAGGATTCACTCGACTGGCCTGAAGGACTCGACCACGAAGACTCACTCGACCACCAGGAGGTCAAGAGGCACTCTACACCGCAACGGCCTGTAATCAAGTAGACTTTATGATAGTAAAGGCACTTTATGTGGGGCGTTACCAGTAACGCCCCAGACTTAACTCACCTTAAACCCTCTCCTGCATGGGCTGGCTGGGGTCCTGGCGCACTCTATATAAGCCACCCCCCTCCACAGGCAGAGGGGTTCGGCACCTTGTAGCTCATATACACATAATCCACTCGACCGCCTCCGGGCTCCGAGACGTAGGGCTGTTACTTCTTCCGAGAAGGGCCTGAACTCGTACATCCTTTGTGTTTACAACCTCTCCATAGCTAGGACCTTGCCTCTCCATACCTACCCCCCACTCTACTGTCAGGCTTAGAACCACGACACCGCCCACAAGACCAAAAGGTGCAACCACCTCTAGGCCTGCCGGAAAGCCAACCGTGGAGCCCGTCATCCAGGACCACCGCCTCGGCATCCATGCCCCTATGCACCGCCAACCATCACCATCACGACCACCCAACCCCAATAGTAGAAGTAAAAGGCACCACCTTCCACCTCCAGCCTGGCATCAGTCACTGAGCTTGGGTCGGCGTCCCCACCATAGGGAGCACCCACACCTGCATCCCCTGCCCATCTCGGTGGATAGCCGAGTGACTATCGATGGCTGCTGGCCCGCTTGAGCGGCGCTAAATCTAAGATCAACGTCGCTGATCCGAATGATGATACAATCGTGCCCAAAGAGCAAAACCCAGACCAACGCCACCAACCGGTAGCAAGCAAGAGGACCATAACGCGAAGAATTGCGCCAGCGCAGACCAAGTCAACCCCCAATACTTGCGCACCACCGGACATCGTCCACCACCACTGACCAGGAGCCCCGCCACCACCCTTACACTAACGCAATAACGCATGGACGTCTCCCCAAACAACCCACAAACCCTGGCTCAACATCGGCAAAAAGATGGCCAAGGGTCCGGTGGTGCCTCCGGCCAACTGCTGGACAACACCACCAAGAGGAGCGAGGACTGCCACATTAGATCTGGTCGTTTAGATGCCCATGGGGACACCAAAGGCAGCCGACAACTCTCTGGCCACCTGGGCAGCCGCAAAAGGCCAACCTTGCCCACCATAGCCACCTAGATCTCCACCAGCTCCAGTCGAGAGGGGCTCCGCCAGGCAGCCCCCGGTCCCCACATCCACACGCCCACTGATACGTCCATTTTGCATCATGCTTTTTGTCGCCATTCTAGGAACGGGGGTCCCCAGACTTGCCTGCCTGCGGCCCACGGCGTGGCTCTACGAGCGGGCCCGTACGACCCATCTTCATCAACAAGACATTAAAGACCCTTGTGAGGGGCCAAGCCTCGCAAGGTGGACGACACAAGACCTCCTCAGAAGTGGCCTCACCAGGCAGGCTCGTGAGGGGCGGAGAGATCAAGGCACGACAAACCTCGCGAGGTTCTAGTGACGTGAGCCATGACGACCAAGGCCAGGCGGGCGCCAGTGCGTGCAACATCCTTATTTCCTCTTTGGTTCTAAGGAAGCAGGCGCAGGCGCGGAGTATCAAGGCATCAAGTAAAGGTTTCCATATCAGTGCAACAAGACCAATACCAGAAGGACGGCAAGACGGAGGTCACCATGAAGCCCTAGATGACGTCACCACCAGAGCCTTTGGCAGGCGAAGCCTGCTTTTGTTAGGATAAGCTGTACTAGCTCTCCCTTTCAAATTGGCCGTTGTTGGCTCCCTTCCCCCTCAATATTTGGGGAGAGGACCAGGGCCTCTATAAATAGGGCTAGCCACCACCATAGCTAGGGGATGGAGGGTGAATCGAATCCACACACGCACAAGTTCGCCAAGCACAAGAACACCTCAACCTCAGGAGGCTGTTCTTCCCTTTGTATTGTTCATCCTCAGCCCGAGAGGCAATCCGCCACCACCACACTGGAGTAGGGTATTACACCACAACGGTGGCCCGAACCAGTATAAATCTTGTGTCCTCTGTGTTACGAGTTCATCGAGTTAGTTCGTAAGACCTTAGCCGAGTTAGGACGTGGATCGGTAGGGGGGAGATCTTCGTGCGCACCCCAATGTTTGAACCTTAAGGGTTTTGCCGGAACCCGTGATCCAACATTTGGCGCGCTAGGTAGGGGTACGCCGAAGCTTCCCTTCCGTCGCTCCGCGTCACGTCGCTTCATTGTCTCCATGGCGGACGCATGCCGCGCCCGCGCCGAGCGCCAGGCTGCCCTTGCCACTCACGTCGCTCAGACGGCCCCTGTCAGCGGGTGATGTCTACTACACAACCTTCTTCTTGTAGACGTTGTTGGGCCTCCAAGTGCAGAGGTTTGTAGGACAGTAGCAAATTTCCCTCAAGTGGATGACCTAAGGTTTATCAATCTGTAGGAGACGTAGGATGAAGATGGTCTCTCTCAAGCAACCCTGCAACCAAATAACAAAGAGTCTCTTGTGTCCCCAACACACCCAATACAATGGTAAATTGTATAGGTGCACTAGTTCGGCGAAGAGATGGTGATACAAGTGGTATATGGATAGTAGATAAAGGTATTTGTAATCTGAAATAATAAAAACAGCAAGGTAACGAATGATAAAAGTGAGCGTAAACGGTATTGCAATGATAGGAAATAAGGCCTAGGGTTCATACTTTCACTAGTGTAAGTCCTCTCAACAATACTAACATAATTGGATCATAAAACTATCCCTCGACATGCAACAAAGAGTCACTCCAAAGTCACTAATAGTGGAGAACGAATGAAGAGATTATGGTAGGGTACGAAACCACCTCAAAGTTACTCTTTCCAATCAATCCGTTGGGCTATTCCTATAAGTGTCACAAACAGCCCTAGAGTTCGTACTAGAATAACACCTTAAGACACAAATCAACCAAAACCCTAATGTCACCTAGATACTCCAATGTCACCTCAAGTATCTGTGGGTATGATTATACGATATGCATCACACAATCTCAGATTCATCTATTCAACCAACACATAGAACTTCAAAGAGTGGCCCAATGTTTCTACCGGAGAATCATGACGAAAACGTGTGCCAACCCCTATGCATAGGTTCATGGGCGGAACCCGCAAGTTGATCACCAAAAAATACATCAAGTGAATCATGTGATATCCCATTGTCACCACAGATACGCATGGCAAGACATACATCAAGTGTTCTCAAATCTTTAAAGACTCAGTCCGATAAGATTACTTCAAAGGGGAAACTCAATCCATTACAAGAGAGTAGAGGGGGAAGAAACATCATAGGATCCAAATATAATAGCAAAGCTCGTGATACATCAAGATCGTATCACCTCAAGAACACGAGAGAGAGAGAGAGAGAGATCAAACACATAGCTACTGGTACATACCCTCAGCCCCGAGGGAGAACTACTCCCTCCTTGTCATGGAGAGCACCGGGATGATGAAGATGGCCACCGGAGAGGGATTTCCCCCTCCGGCAGGGTGCCGGAACGGGTCTAGATTGGCTTTCGGTGGCTACGGAGGCTTCTGGCGGCGGAACTCCTGATCTATTGTGCTCCCGGATGTTTTTAGGGTATATGGAGATATATAGGCGGAAGAAGTACGTCAGGGGGGCCACGAGGGGCTCGCGAGGGTGGAGGGCGCGAGGGGGGTGGGCACGGCCCCGTGCCTCGTGACCTCCTCGCAGATCCCCCGACGTGCACTCCAAGTCTTCTGGGCTTCTTTCCTTCCAAAAAAGAGTTCTGTGAAGTTTCCTTTTTCTTCGAAACCCTAAAACAGGGTAAAAATAGAAACTGGCACTAGGCTCTGGGTTAATAGGTTAGTCCCAAAAATGATATAAAAGTGTATAATAAAGCCTAATATAGTCCAAAATAGTAGATAATATAGCATGGAGCAATCAAAAATTATAGATACGTTGGAGACGTATCAAGCATCCCCAAGCTTAATTCCTGCTCGTCCTCGAGTAGGTAAATGATAAAAACAGAATTTTTGATGCCGAGTGCTACTTGGCATAATTTCAATGTGATTCTTCTTAATTGTGGCATGAATATTCAGATCCAAAAGATTTAAGACAAAAGTTCATATTGACATAAAAATGATAGTACTTCAAGCATACTAACTAAGCAATTATGTCTTCTCAAAATAACATGGCCAAAGAAAGTTCATCCCTACAAAATCATATAGTTTAGTCATGTTTCATTTTTGTCACACAAGAATGCTCTCATCATGCACAACCCCGATGACAAGCCAAGCAATTGTTTCATACTTTAGTAATCTCAAACTCATAAACTTTCACGCAATATATGAGCGCGAGCCATGGACATAGCACTATGGGTGGAATAGAATATAATGAGGGGGGTTATGTGGAGAAGACAAAAAGGAGAAAGTCTCACATCAATGAGGCTAACCAATGGGCTATGGAGATGCCCACCGATTGATGTTAATGCAAGGAGTAGGGATTGCCATGCAACGGATGCACTAGAGCTATAAATGTATGAAAGCTCAACAAAAGAAACTAGTGGGTGTGCATCCAACTTGATTGCTCACGAAGACCTAGGGCACTTGAGGAGGCCCATTGTTGGAATATACAAGCCAAGTTCTATAATGAAAAATTCCCACTAGTATATGAAAGTGATAACATGAGAGACTCTCTACTATGAAGATCATGGTGCTACTTTCAAGCACAAGTGTGGTAAAAGGATAGTAACATTGTCCCTTCTCTCTTTTTCTCTCATTTTTTTGGGCCTTCTCTTTTTTATGGCCTTTCTCTTTTTTTGGGCCTTCTCTTTTTTATGGCCTTTCTCTTTTTTTGGGCCTTCTCTTTTTTATGGCCTTTCTCTTTTTTATTCCTCACTTGGGACAATGCTCTAATAATGATGATCATCACACTTCTATTTATTTACAACTCAATGATTACAACTCGATACTAGAACAAATATGACTCTATATGAATGCCTCCGGCGGTGTACCGGGATATGCAATGAACCAAGAGTGACATGTATGAAAGAATTATGAACGGTGGCTTTGCCACAAATACTATGTCAACTACATGATCATGCTAAGCAATATGACAATGATGAATGTGTTATGATGAACGGAATGGTGGAAAGTTGCATGGCAATATAACTCGGAATGGCTATGGAAATGCCATAATAGGTAGGTATGGTGGCTGTTTTGAGGAAGATATAAGGAGGTTTATGTGTGAAAGAGCGTATCATATCACGGGGTTTGGATGCACCGGCGAAGTTTGCGTCAACTCTCAATGTGAGAAAGGGCAATGCACGGTACCGAAGAGGCTAGCAAGGATGGAAGGGTGAGAGTGCGTATAATCCATGGACTCAACATTAGTCATAAAGAACTCACATACTTATTGCAAAAATCTACAAATAATCAAAAACCTCGGTACTACGTGCATGCTCCTAGGGGGATAGATTGGTAGGAAAAGACCATCGCTCGTCCCCGACCGCCACTCATAAGGAGGACAATCAAATAACACCTCATGTTTCAAATTTGTTACACAACTTTTACCATACGTGCATGCTATAGGACTTGCAAACTTCAAAACAAGCATTTCTCAATTTCACAACTACTCAACTAGCACGACTTTGATATTATTACCTCCATATCTCAAAACAATCATCAAGCATCAAACTTCTCTTAGTATTCAATACTCTATATGAAAGTTTTTACTAATCTTCTATACCTAGCATATTAGGATTTTAAGAAAATTACCATGCTATTTAAGACTCTCAAAATAATCTAAGTGAAGCATGAGAGTTCACCTATTTCTTCAAAATAAAACTACCACCATGCTCTAAAAGATATAAGTGAAGCACTAGAGCAAATAACAAACTACTCCGAAAGATATAAGTGAAGATCAATGAGTAGTTGAATAATTATGCAACTATGTGAAGACTCTCTAACATTAAATAATTTCAGATATTGGTATTTTATTCAAACAGCAAGCAAAGCAAAAGAAAATAATATTCTAAGAATGGCGAACATCATGTGAAGAAGCAAAAACTTAGGATCAACCGATACTAACCGATAGTTGTTGAAGAAGAAAGGTGGGATGCCAACCGGGGCATCCCCAAGCTTAGATGCGTGAGACTACTTGAAATATTATCTTGGAGTGCCTTGGGCATCCCCAATCTTGAGCTTTTGTGTCTCCTTAATTCCTCTCATATCACGGTCTCCCTAATCTCAAAAGCTTCATGCACACAAAACTCAACAAGGACTCGTGAGATAAGTTAGTATAAACCATTGCAAAAACCTTATCATACTCTACTGTAGAAAATCACTAAAATTATTATTCAACATTGCATACTAAATGCCTCTGCATATTTAATAGTCCTATCCTCAAATAGAATCATTAAAAAAGCAACCATATGCAAACAATGCAAACATAACAGCAATCTGCCTAAACAGGATAGTCTGTAAAGAATGCTGCAACATCCATACTTCCCTAGCTCCAAAGATTATGAAATAAAATTCCCACTGTAGTAAATTTATCAGATCTTAATATGCAAAAGATTTCAACATTTTATCACATTCTTACTTTTCTAGGGAATTATTGCAACAGCGGTAAACTTTCTGTTTTCAAACAGCGACATGTATACTTGTAACATAGGCATAGTAAAGGCTATCAATGCCACTTTTATTGAAATAAAAGATGAAAACCATTGTTCTAAATAACAGAAAGCAAATACTAACAAAATAAATTGATGCTCCAAGCAAAACACATATCATGTGGTAAATAAAAATATAGCTCCAAGTAAAGTTACCGATGAACGAAGACGAAAGAGGGGATGCCTTCCGGGGCATCCCCAAGCTTAGGCTCTTGGCTATCCTTGAATATTACCTTGGGGTGCCTCAGGCATCCCCAATCTTAGGCTCTTGCCACTTCTTATTCCATGGTCCATCGAATCCTTACCCAAAACTTGAAAACTTCACAACACAAAACTTAACAGAAAACTCGTAAGCTCCGTTAGTATAAGAAAATAAATCACCAGTTCAAGGTACTGTAATGAACTCATTCTTTATTTATTGGTGTTAAAACTACTGTATTCTAACTTCTCTATGGTTTATAAACTATTTTAGTAGCCATAGATTCATCAAAATAAGTAAACAACACACAAAAACAGAATCTGTCAAAAACAGAACAGTCTGTAGTAATCTGAATCAAACGTATACTTCTAGAACTCATAAAATTCTCAAATAAATTTCTGGACCTGATTAATTTATCTATTAATCATCTGAAAAAAGAATTAACTAAATATCACTCTCCAAATAAAAATGGAAGCAATTCTCGTGAGCGCTAAAGTTTCTGTTTTTGACAGCATGATCAACAAGACTTTCCCCAAGTCTTCCCAAAGGTTCTACTTGGCACAAATACTAATTAAAAGTATAAAACCACATCTAAACAGAGGCTAGATGAATTATTTATTGCTAAACTGGAACAAAAAGCAAGGAATAAAAATAAAGTTGGGTTGCCTCCCAACAAGCGCTATTGTTTAACGCCCCTAGCTAGGCATGATGATTTCAATGATGCTCACATAAAGGATAAGAATTGAAACATAAAGAGAGTATCATGAAGAATATAAATAACACATTTAAGCCTAACCCACTTCCTATGCATAGGGATTTTGTGAGCAAACAACTTATGGGAACAATAATCAACTAGCATAGGAGGGCAAAACAAGCATAACTTCGAAACTTTAAGCACATAGAGAGGAAACTTGATATTATTGCAATTCCTACAAGCATATATTCCTCCCTCATAATGATTTTCAGTAGCATCATGGATGAATTCAACAATATAACCAGTACCTAAAGCATTCTTTTCATGATCTACAAGCATAGAAAATTTATTACTCTCCACATAAGCAAAATTCTTCTCAAGAATGATAGTGGGAGCAAACTCAACAAAATAACTATCATGTGATTGAAAATTAAGATCAAGATGACAAGTTTCATGGTTATCATTATTATTTCAAGCATACGTGTCATCACAATAATCATCATAGATAGGAAGCATGATTTCATCATAGTAAATTTGCTCATTAAAGCTTGGGGGACAAAAAATATCATCTTCATCAAACATAGCTTCCCCAAGCTTGTGGCTTTGCATATCATTAGCATCATGGATATTCAAGGAATTCATACTAACAACATTGCAATCATGCTCATCATTCAAATATTTAGTGCCAAACATTCTATAGATTTCTTCTTCTAGCACTTGAGCACAATTATCCTTTCCATCATACTCATGAAAGATATTAAAAATGTGAAGCGTATGAGACAAACACAACTCCATTTTTTTATAGTTTTTTTATAAACTAAACTAGTGATAAAAACAAGAAACTAAAATACTCGATTGCAAGATCTAAAGACATACCTTCAAGCGCTAACCTCCCCGGCAACGGCGCCAGAAAAGAGCTTGATGTCTACTACACAACCTTCTTCTTGTAGACATTGTTGGGCCTCCAAATGCAGAGGTTTGTAGGACAGTAGCAAATTTCCCTCAAGTGGATGACCTAAGGTTTATCAATCCATAGGAGGCGTAGGATGAAGATGGTCTCTCTCAAGCAACCCTGCAACCAAATAACAAAGAGTCTCTTGTGTCCCCAACACACCCAATACAATGGTAAATTGTATAGGTGCACTAGTTCAGCGAAGAGATGGTGATACAAGTGGTATATGGATAGTAGATAAAGGTATTTGTAATCTGAAATAATAAAAACAGCAAGGTAACGAATGATAAAAGTGAGTGTCGGTGTCAAAACCGGAGGATCTCGGGTAGGGGGTCCCGAACTGTGCGTCTAGGCCGGATGGTAACAGGAGGCAAGGGACACGAAGTTTTACCCAGGTTCGGGCCCTATCGATGGAGGTAAAACCCTATGTCCTGCTTGATTAATATTGATGATATGGGTAGTACAAGAGTAGATCTACCACGAGATCGGAGAGGCTAAGCCCTAGAAGCTAGCCTATGGTATGATTGTAGTTGTGTATGTTGTCCTACGGACTAAAACCCTCCGGTTTATATAGACACCGGAGAGGGTTAGGGTTACACAAAGTCGGTTACAATGGTAGGAGATCTGCATATCCGTATCGCCAAGCTTGCCTTCCACGCCAAGGAAAGTCCCTTCCGGACACGGGACGAAGTCTTCAATCTTGTATCTTCATAGTCCAGGAGTCCGGCTGAAGGTATAGTCCGGCTATCCGAACACCCCCTAATCCAGGACTCCCTCAGTAGCCCCTGAACCAGGCTTCAATGACGACGAGTCCGGCGTGCAGATTGTCTTTGGCATTGCAAGGCGGGTTCTCCTCCAAGTACTTCATAGAAGATTTTGAACACAAAGATAGTGTCCGGCTCTGCAAAATAAGTTTCCACATATTGCCATAGAGAGAATAATATTTACACAAATCTAATCTGCTGACGTATTCCGTAGTGTGACACACCATGGCCAAGCCTTTATTCATTTTATTATCCCACCTCAGCGCGTCATGCAAGGTGGTTTCCTTGGCTCGTCTCGTTAAAGCAGAGATCGTGTCCCCTTATTCCGGGATTCTCATCAATACGGGTGTGGGTAACCCAACCGCTTTTAGGACTCCTAGATTATAGGCAAGTCCAAATGGACATGGAGAGGACGCTTGATATTCACCCTCTTTATAAAGGGACAAGGCTTTTAATTTTTCCCTCCCGTGCTCAATCGAATCCTTCCCCCACCTCAAGCTCAAACGCCCAAAGTTCAGGTCAGGTGCTCCGAACCTTCAGTCATGTCCGGATCTAGCCTTCAAGACCGATGGGTGCCTTCCTCCGTCTCGGAAGAAGACATCAAAAAGTTGAGGGAGGCCAGATATCTGATCGCCAAGATTATGCATCGGCTGCCTCCCCGAGGGCAGGTCGTCCCCCACCCCTGAACCCAACGAGAATGTCGTGTTCGTCTCCCACCTCCTCCGAGGTCTAGGCCTTGCTTTGGATCCTTTCGTCAGGGGTTTAATGTTTTATTACGGGCTAGACTTCCATGATATAGCTCCGGACTCCTTTCTTCATATCACGACATTCATTGTCGTGTGCGAGGCCTTCCTCCGGGTTACCCCTCACTTTGGCCTATGGCTCAAGACCTTTGAAGTAAAGCCGAAGACGATCGAGGGGCAACATGCAGCATGTGGAGGTGCCTCAATACGCAAGATGACGGGAGCTCCGTGGCCCAAAGGTTCCATCCCAGAGGTGTCTGAACTGTGGCAATAGGAGTGGTTCTACATCACGGCTCCTAGAAGTGCCAAGTGGGCGGCCGCCCCTGTTTTCCGCTCGGGCCCTCCACCACAACTGATGTCATGGATCAGCAGAGGTCTGAGCTGGGGTCCAGGCAAGGACGTGCCTATACTGCAAAGCCGCATTCGAGCTCTCCTCAATGGAGATTTTAGTTTGGTTGCGGTAATACTCCCTCCGTTTTTATTTAGTCTGCATATTAGGTTTGACTGAAGTCAAACTTCATAAAGTTTGACCAACTTTATAGAAAAAATTATAAGCATTTACCATAACAAATCTATATGATGTGTTAGTACATTCAATAATGAATCTAATAGTATTGATTTGTTATTGTATATATTAATATTTTTGTTTATAAACTTAGTCAAAGTTTACAAAGCTTGACTTTGACCAAAGCTAATATGCGGACTAAATAAAAATGGAGGGAGTACAAGTTATGCTGGTTCGTCAAGTCCAACCTTGCAAACGCCGGCCTCTTCGCCTGTGGGAGTTCAATCCCGAGGGACCGCGTGTCATTCAAAATTTTCGCGGCCTGACACACGAGGAGATGTACAAGTCATTCTTCGGACCTCAGGTGGAGTGTCCGGAAATCTTCGAGGACGTGGGCCTGAGTAGTAACCGCGCCGCCGAACAGGTAAGGCATCTTCCAGCCGAACATACTATCTTTCCCTTGTTACGAACTTATTTCTGAGAGTTTGCTTTTTGACCAGGACTGGCTAACAAAGGCAAAGTTGATTCGGTGCTCGGCCCCCCTCCCCGAGGGTTTGGAAAATCCGGTATTGGAAAAGATGCTCCAGACCGCACCTTGCCCGGAGCCCTTGAAGGAAGATACAAAGGAGGATAATACGGGCGGACGTGGGCCCCCAACGCTGCCCATTCTAACCGAGGGAGCGAGCGTCTCCATGAAGGAAGACGACCAGAAGAGGAAAAGGACTGCGCCCGGGGATTCGGAAGCCGAAGCTTCCAAACGGGAGAAGAAGTCTCCCACAGAGGGTCCTACCTTGGGGGGCACTGTTGCCGCACAAAGTCCGTGGGAGGATCAATTCTCCCGCGAGTCGTAAGTGACCCGAAGTACTTTAATAGTACATATATGCCATCTTTTTCTTCTGAGAAAATAACCACCGCATATGTCTTTGCAGTTTGGTCCTTAGCCCCTCTCAAATGAGCTCGTCTTCGGGGGATCTTCTTCCAGAGATGATGGAGAGCGAAATGCCTCCTCCGGACTCCTCCGCTCCGGAAGCGGGCGACCCTGAAGTGTCGTCGCGGAGGGTCTCTCCGAGTCCGGTGAGGCCAGAAGATAATCCCATTGACCCCCGAAGCTCCCAGTGTCCGGCTCCCGAAGAGAGCAGACAAAAGAGTCCGGCACCGTCCAGTGTGCGGTCGGATGTTCTGAGGGAGTTAGTGGGGCGAGTGGCCATCTCAGATGAACATCGTGTGCTGATGAATACGGTGATGGAGAGAATATCGTCCGCCGAAAGTGGATTGCATGAAGCTTTTATGAGTCTACTGACAGGCTTTGAGGTACGTAAAAGAATGTATGATAGTCCTGCACATGCTAGGTGTGCCCTGTGTAGATAGTAGCCCCTGAGACTCTGGTTGTCGTTGGAAACGACGACGAACAGAGGATCATATTCGCAGGTAATAACCATACTGCCTCTATGTGCAGGTGATGGAAGCTCCGGTGGCTAGCCGGACTAGCGAGTTTGCCCATTTAGAACGGCAGTTGGATGCGGCAGACGCCGACATCGAGCTTGTTAACAAAAGGCTTGACGAGGCACAAGGTAAGTGTCATTATCTGGTAAATGCCACATAGAAGAGCAGCATGATGCTAGTATCTTTAATATGTTGTGACTGCAGATGGGGCTACCACTGTTGAAGCCTTGCAGGCAGAACTTGCCCGAGCCAAGGAACAACCGAGGTTGGGTAATGCGGCTGCTTTGAAGGCGGCCGAAGAGTTGCAAGCCGAGAAGGCCACGCATGGCGAGAGCCGAGACAAGATGGCCAAGATGGCCATAGAATTAAAAGCCGCCGCCGACCGTTGCCAGGTTCTTGAAAAGGAAAACCAAGCGAAGGCATCGGACCTTGAGAAGGCTGCTGCGACAAAAAAGGACCTCCGCTCTGCTATGAGGGCAAAGAAGGAGGAGCTGCGAGAAGCCGGGGATATTGTAGCTGGGAAATTCTTTATGTTGCGGAGGAAGTTCGGAGATCCATGGTATGCCCCTCTGGATCGGTTGTGGAGTTCGGAGGATGTATATATGGATTTGGTGGCGAGCGCTGCCGATGCGGCCAAGTATGTCCAGGGTCAGACGGACCTTGAAGTAGACCAGCTATTTTGGAGAAAATTCCATTCTCCCGAGCGTCCGCTTTCATTGACTGACCAATTAGCCGAATGGGCCAAACTAAATAGGTTGTCCGGACTCTCCATGAGGTCTGTTGTGGATCAGCTGTGGCCGGAAAGGTCAAAACCAAAAAGCTATTTCAGATTGGTGCAGCAGTTCCTTGACGTGGTGCCGCGCATTAATGCGATGAAGAGGTCGGCGTGCATAGAGGGCGCATGGATGGCCTTTGTCCATGCTAAAGCATACTGGGCGGAGATGGATGCTACCACTATTGCAGCGCGAGATTCGGCCATAGGTCGAAGGGCTGCTGAGCACTACTTTGAAGAAGTTCTTGAGGGTGCTCGTTTGATAGAGACCCAGTGCTCAAAAAATATTATGTTTGAGTGATATGTAATCTCATTGTAAGCGAAATGCTTTTATAAATTTTTATAAGGCTATTTTTATACTTTTGCCTGAAAGTAATACGATGCCTCCTAGGCGGCCGTTTATGTATACATGTGTATAACCTGAAAGATTGCAGCCGTCGGCTTCAACCCTCACGCATATAATGCGGAGGTGCTCGCAAAAACACGCTTTCACACTTAACCCAATGTCTTGGTCCTATTAAGGAGGTGATAGCGGAGCGAGCGAGGCAACCGGACTATAATGCTTTAGCACTTTCACTTAGCCATAGGAGTTTGACAGTGGGGCTACTAAATAGCCCATGGTGGCTCCGCACTTTCCCGATCCCGGGGTGCATACATGCCTGGCCGGAAAACGGCCCTTCGTTAAGGTGGAGGAATTCTAACATTCCAATAGGTCATCGAGTGGTTGACCAGTCTCACGCTATATCATGACAGTCAGTTTTCGGCTTTATCTACTAAGGTGCTTGTCCGGATGAACCAGGGCACAATCACAGTAGTTCTCCTGGTGCTACCTTAGCCGGTAAAGCGGAATGTAAGGCACCAAAACACAGGAGCCGGGCAAACCCAACATTTGACCAAAGACAATGATTCGAAGCTGATGCATATAGGGCCAAACTCGCGACGCCAAACACTCCCTAAGGTATTCGGTCTTTGTGGTATAAACCAGGCCGAAATAATGGCCTTTGTAAGAAGCCCCTTGTGTCCAGGTACGTGCATTGTTCTGGCGTGGCCACATGCCAAAACGTCAGCATCCTTCTCAACGGTGGATATGTATCAACAAGAGACAGTAAGAAAGGTTTACGCAGGGTCTTAATCTAAAAAGAATCCTTGGAGCGGGTCCCTGCTGTACGTCTGTGCCTGTGTCTCCGTTGTGCCGTATCCTGGACGGGTGTGGCACAATGATCGTCTGTAAAAGAGAGGAATTTAGGTGAAAAAGTTGCCGTGCAAAAAGATAGTTTGTTAAAGAAACCATGCATAATTCAAGATGAGAAGAAATTGCCACTCGTCTGCGCGTGTTGAGCCCCTTGTATTGACAAATAGGGGTGTGACCATTTATTCGGTATAAGTAGCGGCGCCAGACTCGATTAGTTGTATCTGAGGTCTTGACGACCTATTGGATGCTTTTGCTTGTTCGGGCGCCTTTAGTGTGCGGTTGCCAAGGCAGCCTCACTCTCTTCGGCGCGCAGAGATCGCTTGATATTTCCGTGCACTGTAATGATGCCACGTGGACTGGGCATCTTGAGTGTGAGGGAGGCGTAGTGTGGTATTGCATTGAAGCGAGCGAAAGCTTCGCGTCCGAGCAGTGCTTGATAGCCACTTTGAAACGGAGCGATGTGGAAAGTTAAATGCTCGCGACGGAAGTTATCGGGGGAGCTGAATATAACTTGTAGTAGGAGGGAGCCCGTACAACGAGCCCCTGGGCCTGGCGTTACTCCTTTAAAGGTAGTATTGCTATGGCGAATTTGTGTTGGGTCTAACCCCATCCCACGGATTGTATCCTGATATATTAGGTTTAGGCTACTACCGCCGTCCATCAAGACTCTTGTGAAGTGATATCCGCCAATTACTGGGTCTAATACCAGGGCAGCCCATCCTGCGTGTCGGATACTTGCTGAGTTATAGCGATGGTCAAAAGTGATCGGTTGAGATGACCAGTGGCAGGACTTCGTGGTGACAGGCACTTGGGTATATTTTCCTGGGAGTGCCGCGTTGTTTTTTCCCTTGATTATGTGTAACACGTTTACTGTTTGACTTCTGGTGGAAATTTCTTTTGTTCCCCCGTGTCTTGCTTGGGGGGCTCGTCCTCGTCTTCACTTGGTGTATCCTCCCCCTTGTGTACGGCGTTGAGCTTGCCGGACTGCTTGAAGACCCAACATTCTCTGTGGGTATGATTAGCAGGTTTACCAGGGGTACTATGAATCTGACATACTTGGTCCAGAATTTTGTTGAGGCTGGACAATTCATCCCTGGTGCCTTTAGGGGGCGGCTTTTGACCTGGCCGAGAGCTTTTGAATTCGGCATTTACTGTCGTGCTCTTCATGTTGTCTTCTTTATTCCGGCATTTGTTATTGTTGTCGCGCCGTGATTTCCCGTTTCCATCTCTAACTTCAGATGTACTGGGGTCGCTAGTGCTGCATCTGGCTAGCCAGCTGTCCTCACCTGCGCAAAAGCGAGTCATGAGGTTTGTTAATGCGGCCATCATTCTCGGCTTATTTTGGCCAAGGTGTCTGGCGAGCCATTCGTCACGGACGCTATGCTTGAAAGCTGCCAAGGCTTCAGCGTCCGGACAGTCGACAATCTGGTTCTTTTTAGTAAGAAACCTGTTCCAAAGCTTTCGGGCTGACTCTCCGGGCTGTTGAGTTATATGACTCAAATCATCCACATCCGGAGGTCGGACATAAGTCCCTTGAAAATTTGCCCGAAAGGCGTCTTCGAGCTCTTCCCAACTTCCAATGGAGCTTTCGGGGAGGCCTTTGAGCCAGTGACGAGCTGGCCCTTTGAGCTTGAGGGGTAGGTACTTGATGGCGTGGAGATCATCTCCTCGAGCCATATGGATATGAAGGATGTAGTCCTCAATCTAGACCCCAGGGTCTGTTGTTCCGTCGTATGCCTCTATGTTTACGGGCTTGAATCCCTCTGGAAATTCGTGGTCCAGCACCTCATCGGTGAAACATAGGGGGTGTGCGGCACCCCTGTAGCTGGATGTACCGTGTTGTTCGGATGTTTGTTGTGTTGCATTGTATGCTGGGGCGCGCTTGCGTGGTCCATAGATGGATCTTGTTGCGCCGTCCTTTGGGTGCGAGCCCTCGCATGGGTCGCGTATTGTATTGTGAGCGGCGTTGTATGCCGCTCTGTGTTGGTAGAGGGGTCGTCTATCCGACCAGGTGGCTGCTTTGATATTTGGTTGTGGGGGTTCTGAGGCCTCCTCATCGAATTCGGGTAGCAGCTTCCGCTTTGGGTAGCTCTTGGAGGGGCGATTGTCGCTGTACCTTGCTGCAGCGTTGAGTATTTTACTCCATCTGATTTGGAGTGTGTCTTGCGCGGCCTTGAGCCTTTGCTTCTACTTTTTCAGACTCCTCGCGGTGGCAACAAGCCTTTTACGGGCAGTCTGCTGCTCCGGGTGTCTGTCCGGTGTTATGTCGTCCGGACCATTATCTTTGATAGGATTTGTTTGTTCGGTTTGATTATCCGGATTGCCGTTGTCCGGCAGCGGTTCACCCTGCTCCAGCGCTGGGTCTGTGTGATCGCTATTTCTGTCGAGGCGGGATTTGGGGCGGCGCTTGCGTCGCCGCTTTGACTGCTTTTCGAGGGAACAAGCCTTCGGTGCGTCATTCCGCTCCTCGTCGTCATCTTTTGGTGCGTCCACCATGTATACGTCATATGACGAGGTGGCGTTCCATGGCCCAATAGGCGCTGGTTCTTCATCGTCTCCTTCATCGGCATCCATACCGTCGATGTCTTCGGAGTCAAAGTCGAGCATGTCGGTTAAATCGTCAACAGTGGCTACAAAGTGGGTGGTGGGTGGGCTTTGAATTTCTTCATCGTCCGCATCCCAATCTCGCTGACCGTAGTCCGGCCAGGGTTCTCCTGAGAAAGAGAGAGACTTTAGTGATTTTATAATATCGCCAAAGGGCGAGTGCTGAAAGATGTCCGCAGCAATAAACTCCATGATCGGCGCCCAATCGGATTCGATCGGCAGGGGCGCGGAGGGTTCGGAGTCCGGAGAGGAGTCCGGCCTCTTGGAGTCACGAGTCTCGCAGAGTGCGGGGCTGGTGTTCGGCTCGATCGCCGTTGGGATCGTAGGCCCCGAGGCGGCGTCCAACCACCCATCCTCGATTGGCGCAGTTGGATCCGAATTAAGGGTCGAAGCCGATGCGGGTGCGGCCTCTAGGGCACTGTTCGGCTGCAGAGCTAGATCATGCTCGTCGTGACAGTGCAGTGCACTCGACAGTGGCTCGAATCCGTCGAAGGTCAAGTCCCCGCGGATGTTAGCCATGTAGTTTAAACTTCCAAATCTGACCTGACGGTCAGGGGCATAGCTTTCGATCTTCTCCAGATGGCCAAGTGAATTGGCCCGCAGTGCGAAGCCGCCGAAGACGAAGATCTGTCCGGGGAGGAAGGTCTCACCCTGGACTGCATCGCCATTGATGATCGTAGGAGCCATCAAGCCTGACGGCGACGACGTAGAGGACCTCTCAATGAACGCACCAATATCAGTGTCAAAACCGGCGGATCTCGGGTAGGGGGTACCGAACTGTGCGTCTAGGCCGGATGGTAACAGGAGACAAGGGACACGAAGTTTTACCCAGGTTCGGGCCCTCTCAATGGAGGTAAAACCCTACGTCCTGCTTGATTAATATTCATGATATGGGTAGTACAAGAGTAGATCTACCACGAGATCGGAGAGGCTAAACCCTAGAAGCTAGCCTATGGTATGATTGTTGTTGTCTATGTTGTCCTACGGACTAAAACCCTCCGGTTTATATAGACACCGGTGAGGGTTAGGGTTACACAAAGTCAGTTACAATGGTAGGAGATCTGCATATCCGTATCGCCAAGCTTGCCTTCCACGCCAAGGAAAGTCCCTTCCGGACACGGGACAAAGTCTTCAATCTTGTATCTTCATAGTCCAGGAGTCAGGCTGAAGGTATAGTCCGGCTATCCGAACACCCCCTAATCCAGGACTCCCTCAGTGAGCGTAAACGGTATTGCAATGATAGGAAATAAGGCCTAGGGTTCATACTTTCACTAGTGTAAGTCCTCTCAACAATACTAACATAATTGGATCATAAAACTATCCCTCAACATGCAACAAAGAGTCACTCCAAAGTCACTAATAGTGGAGAACGAACGAAGAGATTATGGCAGGGTACGAAACCACCTCAAAGTTATTATTTCCAATCAATCCGTTGGGCTATTCCTATAAGTGTCACAAACAGCCCTAGAGTTCGTACTAGAATAAACCTTAAGACACAAATCAACCAAAACCCTAATGTCACCTAGATACTCCAATGTCACCTCAAGTATCCATGGGTATGATTATACGATATGCATCACACAATCTTAGATTCATCTATTCAACCAACACATAGAACTTCAAAGAGTGCCCCAATGTTTCTACCGGAGAATCACGACGAAAACGTGTGCCAATCCCTATGCATAGGTTCATGGGCGGAACCCGCAAGTTGATCACCAAAACATACGTCAAGTGAATCACATGATTTCCCATTGTCACCACAGATACGCACGACAAGACATACATCAAGTGTTCTCAAATCTTTAAAGACTCAATCCGATAAGATTACTTCAAAGGGGAAACTCAATCCATTACAAGAGAGTAGAGGGGGGAAGAAACATCATAGGTTCCAAATATAATAGCAAAGCTCGTGATACATCAAGATCATATCACCTCAAGAACACGAGAGAGAGAGAGAGATCAAACACATAGCTACTGGTACATACTCTCAGCCCCGAGGGAGAACTACTCCCTCATGGAGAGCACCGAGATGATGAAGATGGCCACCGGAGGGGATTTCCCCCTCCGGCAGAGTGCCGGAATGGGTCTAGATTGGCTTTCGGTGGCTACGGAGGCTTCTGGAGGTGGAACTCCCGATCTATTGTGCTCCCGGATGTTTTTAGGGTATATGGAGATATATAGGCGGAAGAAGTACGTCAGGGGGGCCACGAGGGGCTCAAGAGGGTGAAGGGCGCGCCCAGGGGGTGGGCGCGCCCCCTGCCTCGTGACCTCCTTGCAGATTCCCCGACATGCACTCCAAGTCTTCTGGGCTTCTTTCCTTCCAAAAATGAGTTCCGTGAAGTTTCAGGTCAATTGGACTCCGTTTGGTTTTCCTTTTCTTCGACACCCTAAAATAGGGTAAAACCAGAAACTGGCACTGGGCTCTGGGTTAATAGGTTAGTCCCAAAAATGATATAAAAGTGTATAATAAAGCCTAATATAGTCCAAAACAGAGATAATATAGCATGGAGCAATCAAAAAATATAGATACGTTGGAGACGTATCAGCGGGCCACCCCGCCGCTCTCCGTCGCCTGCCGCCACCGGCCCGGCGGGGAACGAGCAGCAAGCGTCCTGGTGCACCCCTTGGTGCGACCGGACGGCCACACCGCCACTCCATCACTGACTCCCGCTGGTTCATCGTCTCACGCTCGTCGCGTTCCCACGGACGCACGGGCCGCGCTCCTCATGGCGCACGAGCTCCTGCGCAACCGCCTAGTTGATGACCTCTACGAGGACTGGCTTGACTGCATCGCCGAGCTTGTCCGTGCCGCAGGAGGCTCCCCTGTGCCGTCCCACTCTCTGCCTCGCCCTCTGCCAGCCACGGGCGATGCAGCTCAGGAAGCACCTCCACCACCTCTGCACCAAGACGGCGCCCTAGCGCCAAGGCGCG
This sequence comes from Triticum dicoccoides, assembly GCF_002162155.2. Classification (NCBI taxonomy): domain Eukaryota; kingdom Viridiplantae; phylum Streptophyta; class Magnoliopsida; order Poales; family Poaceae; genus Triticum; species Triticum dicoccoides. The sequence goes on from NC_041386.1 coordinate 48,000,765, forward strand.
ACCCACTACGTCCTGCGCCCGCGCGTGAAGAAAGAAGCTGTCAAGAAGTCCCTCGACCACAAGAGAACACTCCGCCACTCCTCGCACTGCCGCGCCAGGATCGTTTGCTGCGGCAAGGCCCCGCGCCGCTTGCCGTAGCGGCGCGCGGGCGACAAGACCAAGTTCCACCTCCAAGGTTGGCCCCGGTGACCACGGCCGGCTGTCGTGCCTTCACCCCCGAGCTGCGTAGCTTCGCCTGGCCGGGCAAGTTCAAGCCAGATCTGCCTCCTTGCTACGACGGCACCCCCGACCCCGCGGAGTTCCTGCAGCTCTACAAAGTGAGCATCGAGACGGCCAACGGCGACGAGAAAGTCATGGCGAACTGGTTTCCCATGGCTCTCAAGGATGGCGCCCGCTCCTGGCTCTTCAACTTGCCTCGAGGCTCAATTTCCTCCTGGGACGAGATGCGCAACTGCTTCATCGCCAGCTTCCAGGGCACTCGCGACCGCCCCCTGGTCGCTGGTGACCTGCGCCGCATCAAGAAACAACCAGGAGAGACCCTGCAGAAGTACATCCAGCACTTTAACAGCGCGCAAATCAAGATCCCCAAGGTGACCGACGAGGCTATCATCTCAGCGTTCTCCGACGGCGTCCGCGACATCAAGATGAAGGAGGAGCTCGCCATCCATGAGGAGCTGTGCATGACCTTGGAGCTGTTCAACATCGCGACCAAGTGTGCAAGAGCTAAGGAGGGGCGCCTCTCCCTCCTCGAGCTCCCTGCTACGGACCCGGAGAAGAAGAAAGCCATGGCCAAGGATGTGAAGCGCAAAAGAGTGGCCGTGCTCGCGGCGGAGCCAGACACCAAGCGCGGCCGAGATCTTCCCGAGTCATCCAAAAGCAGCCGACCGTTCTACGCCTTCCATAACCTGCATACCCACAACACCAGCGACTGTCAAGAGCTTAGAGCCATTCGAGAAGGACGCTTTGGTCGACGCCTTGAGCACAACGACCGGGGCTACGGCCGAGGAGGAGGACGTGGTGGCGGACACTGGGACAACCGTGGCCCGCGCCAGGAGTGGCACGACCGGCCTCGTGAGGACCGCTGGCAGGATCAGCCTCGCGAGGGCGCCTGGAGGGACCAACCTCGTGAGGATTATCCTCAAGGAAACGCTGGCCTTCCTCCACTATCGCCACCACCTGGAAGGAATGATGACCACCACCAAGACGAGGGGGCTGGGGGCTTCTAGGAGCCGTGCGCTACCGCTTGCATCTTGGGCGGAGCTCAAACCCCAGCCTCGTATCGTATCTTCAAATAGTTTGCTCGCGAAGTGAATGCAGTCCTCCCCAAGCTTGAGGCCACATGCCCGCTCAGATGGTCCAGGTGCCCCATCACGTTCAGTTCGGCAGATCATCTCAAGTCCACATCTACTGCAGGCGTCCTCCCAATGCTTTGTTCACCAGTCATCAACAACGTGCAAGTTACCAAGACCCTCATCGACGGCGGCACAGGGCTCAATGTCCTGTCCGTCGACACGTTCGACAACCTCCAAGTGCCATATGACCAGCTTCAGCCTACCAAACCTTTCTCACGAGTGATCGACGGTCTACCACCCCGATCGGGCAGGTCCGCCTCCCCGTTACCTTCGGAGAACACAACAACTACCGCACCGAACTCATCGACTTCGACGTCGCTTACATCCGCCTGCTGTACAACGCCATCCTCGGGTATCCAGCCATGGCCAAGTTCATGGCGGTGACTCATCACGGCTACAATGTCCTCAAGATGCCGGGAAGCGGCGGAATCATCACAATCCCGTGCGAGGAAAGAGACACGGTGTGCTCTCTCGAGCGTGCCTTCCAAGTTGTAGCAATCGACGACCCTGAAAGCCAGGGCGAGCGCCCTCCTGAGGCCACCCCCAAGAAGAAGAAGCAGTTGTGCCATGAAGGGCCTCAGGCAAGCGGCGCCTTGTCAGGATCGGCGCCCGCGCCTGGGGCGCCTCCCTCCATCGCATAGGAAGGCGCACCCAGCGCCCCTCTCGGGCAGGGCTCGGGGGCTCTCTTCTGGAGGGCCTCAGACTTCGCCAGCATCACGAGGAAGGTGCTTGGGCACCACTTGGAGGCGTGCTTCGCGACACATTTCCCTCAGGAGAACACAGGGCAAGGAGTGCCCACCGATCAGGAGTTCATCACCAAGACCACTCAGGAACTGCAAGACGCAAGGGCCATGCGCGACAACCGCCGCTCACCAGGCGCAGCTCCCCATCCAGGCGAGGATGCCGGGCTGCGCGTCTGCATCGATGTCCCAGGGCTCAACTGGACCGCCTCTCAGGAGCTTTTCTGGCCTTTGCGTGTGGGACGCTGCGAGGGCCCACCTCACAGCTACGTTCGCATGCCTTTTGGCCTGCCGAGCGTGGCGACCGCCTATCAACACAACCTGCGGAGCATCCTGGCTGCGCAGGAGGCCAGGCACCACGCTGTGCTGACGGAGATGAAGACGGTCCTCAAGGAACCCCCTAGACCCCCAGAGCCTCCCGAGGCTCAGGGCCCCGGTGGCTCATGAGGAGTAGCCCCTTCGTCGTATACCTTCAGCTGCCCCAACTCTCCTTCATCAACAGAACCAGGTGACATTTTCCAAGTTCATTCAGCTGGGAGCGCCCCCAGGGCTGCATCATTCCCAGGCCGCGTGGGTCCGTCCGTGTGGCATGTATCTCTCCTTTTTTATGTCTTTAGCTTACCTTGTTGGGGGCGCCCCTCGGGCTGCATCATCCCCAAGCCGCTCGGGCCGGACCTAGTGGCTTGCATCTTCCCTGCATTTACTTAAGCCTGTTGCATCAATGCTTAATCTATCTATGACTATCACCTGCTTGATTGTCGCCCACTATGGGAGCCGTGCGCCGGTCGTCTTTCTTCAGGACCCTTCGCGTGAGTAAGTTAAGCATTGCGTCTGTGCTCGGGCCCGTCCTTGCTGCATCAATAAATCCAGCGGTTGAGATCTGTCTGGTGGGCCGGCCCCGCTCACATCACCTCCTGGGGCCGTTGGTGCTTGGCTTTTTCACGCGATGACCTCAGGAGATTCGATCGGCGCAGGTTGTACCTCATAGGACCAACACAGCGAACAAGAACCAAGACCAGGCGCGACCCGCCTTGAGGTAGGGCCTCGTGAGTCCCGCGCTGGCTCACAAGTGTCCAGACACACCTCGTCTAGCCCTGCCGTGCAAGCCACGTGTCAGGGCAGGGCTGTACACGCCCCGGGGGCTCTTCGCAGTAGGGAGTCCACTCTCACGCACTAGAAGCGAACCAACAATCACCACGGCGACCTGTGCCCTTCCTCGCGCTAACTTCCAGGGACTTCATGAGGGCCACAGCAGGCGGTACCGCAGACTCTCCCTCTTCTCTCGTGTGATTCGCTTGCCCGTTAAAAGGGGGGCTCATGAGCATCGCGTCTCAGGAGCTCTTACTGGCTCTCCAGCCCTCACCCCCTGGCCGTGACCATGGCATGCGACCTGGCATACCAGTGGCGGCTGAACTCGCTCGAGGTACGGGACCTGAGGACGCAGAGCACCAAGAAGAACATGGAGGGGAGGGGGAGACCCGCACGAACCTGGCCAAGCTACACTACAGTGGCCGATGTACGAGTTCGGCACGACTCGAGGAGCCGACCCCGAACAGCCAAGAAAAGTTCTCGCTCTAGATCCACCATTCGCTACGGCATGAGACCCTTGCTCACTCCCTTCGCTGCCCTACTGCGACAACATTCTCTTCCTTTCCCATCTCGAGACAGCTGCTTGCGCGCTAAAGGGGACCTCTTGAGCATCGCGCCTCAGGAGCTCTTACTGGACCTCGGACCGCTCACCTCCTGGCCTTGACCATGGCACGCGACTTGGCATACCAGTGACGGCTGCAGCCTGCCTGGGGACCGGGATCTGTCAGCGTAGAGCAGCAAGCCGCCGCAGGATTGGAAAGGGGAGGACGAGCCTCGGCAGGATATGCGCACACAAATCTTCATAATGAGGGCTATGTTGACAAAAGGCATTACAGACGCTTTACACGCCCCCACGGGGTTCATTTCTTGATTCATCGCTGGGAACAAAAGGGAAGGAATTCCTAGGAGTTCTATCTACACGCACCCAATGTCGTCGATGCCATCATCAACAGTGGGCCATGCGAGGCCGACACCAACCCCATCCAGATCAGCGGCGACGGCGGCTGGACACTGCAGCCTTGTTCCGGGCTCGGCGGGAGCTCGGGGGCATCGCCGCCCACAGCACGAACTCGCGCGAGGAGTCCTCAGCATGAACCCCTCGGGTGACGGCGTGCGCCTCTGTGGCGTGGCGGCCGCGGCCCTGGCGTGGGCGGCACCACTCACTGATCCTCCCACCGAAATCATCGACGTGAGCATACAAGGGTAGCGGGTACCCAAGAGGCGGCCTTTTGTACCAAGTCCGCGACACCACTGGCCTCACTACCATCTCGCAACGATGGGACCTCCTCTTCTTCGGCGGGAGCAGCTCGGGCTCAGTGAGGGGAGCCTTTCCCTTCTCCGCGGCAGTGAACCTCCTCGACGGCGCCATTGGTAGCAAGAGAGGAGCAAGGAAGGATAAGAAGCGGAAGAGGCAGAGGAAAGATGGGCGACGGGGGCTCCGCCCCTCCCATTTATACTAGGAGGAGGCCAACCAGCACCCCACACGATCACAGGTAATGATGGTTTTCCTTGCCTGTCGCAGGGACTTGTCAAGTCGAGTAGTTGTCGAGGCAGCATGGGGAAGCGAAGACACCCATGTCCAATCAACCGCCATGCGTCGACCAAGGCCGCATGCTATTGGGGCCTGCGGCGCTCCGCACTTGACCTTTGGCTTCGCCTCGAAGCCAAGTCCGAGCGCACCTTGGGCCCGGGGGCTACTGCCGGCGTTTTGGGAATGGGGGTCCCTAGACTTGCCTGCCTGCGGCCCACAACGTGGATCTGCGAGCGGGCCCGTACGGCCCATCTTCACCAACAAGACATTCAAGACCCTTGCGAGGGGCCAAGCCTCGCGAGGTGGACGACACAATACCTCCTCAGAAGCGGCCTCGCCAGGAAGGCTCGCGAGGGGCGGAGAGATCAAGGCACGACAAACCTTGCGAGGTTCTAGTGACGTGAGCCATGACGACCAAGGCCAGGCGGGCGCCAGCGTGCGCATCGTCCTTGTTTCCTCTTTGGTGCTAAGGAAGCAGGCGCAGGCGTGGAGTACCGAGGCATCAAGCAAAGGTTTCCATATCAGTGCAACAAGACCAAGACCAGAAGGACAGCAAGATGAAGGTCATCATGGAGCCCAAGACGGCGTCACCACCAGAGCCTTTGGCAGGCGAAGACTGCTTTTGTCAGGATAAGCTGTACTAGCTGTCCCCTTTCAAATTGGCCATTGTTGGCTCCCTTCCCGCTCAATATTTGGGGAGAGGACCAGGGCCTTTATAAATAGGGCTAGCCACCACCATAGCTAGGGGATGGAGGGTGAATCGAATCCACACACGCACAAGTTCGCCAAGCACAAGAACACCTCAACCTCAGGAGGCTGTTCTTCCCTTTGTACTGTTCATTGAGGGAGTCCTGGATTAGGGGGTGTTCGGATAGCCGGACTATACCTTCAGCCTGACTCCTGGACTATGAAGATACAAGATTGAAGACTTTGTCCCGTGTCCGGAAGGGACTTTCCTTGGCGTGGAAGGCAAGCTTGGCGATACGGATATGCAGATCTCCTACCATTGTAACCGACTTTGTGTAACCCTAACCCTCACCGGTGTCTATATAAACCGGAGGGTTTTAGTCCGTAGGACAACATAGACAACAACAATCATACCATAGGCTAGCTTCTAGGGTTTAGCCTCTCCGATCTCGTGGTAGATCTACTCTTGTACTACCCATATCATGAATATTAATCAAGCAGGACGTAGGGTTTTACCTCCATTGAGAGGGCCCGAACCTGGGTAAAACTTCGTGTCCCTTGTCTCCTGTTACCATCCGGCCTAGACGCACAGTTCGGGACCCCCTACCCGAGATCCGCCGGTTTTGACACCGATATTGGTGCGTTCATTGAGAGGTCCTCTACGTCGTCGCCGTCAGGCTTGATGGCTCCTACGATCATCAATGGCGATGCAGTCCAGGGTGAGACCTTCCTCCCCGGACAGATCTTCGTCTTCGGCGGCTTCGCACTGCGGGCCAATTCACTTGGCCATCTGGAGAAGATCAAAAGCTATGCCCCTGACCGTCAGGTCAGATTTGGAAGTTTAAACTACATGGCTAACATCCGCGGGGACTTGACCTTCAACGGATTCGAGCCACTGTCAAGTGCACTGCACTGTCACGACGAGCATGATCTAGCTCTGCCGCCGAACAGTGCCCTAGAGGCCGCACCCGCATCGGCTTCGACCCTTAATTCGGAGCCAACTGCGCCAATCGAGGATGGGTGGTTGGACGCCGCCTCGGGGGCTGCGATCCCAACGGCGATCGAGCCAAACACCAGCCCCGCACTCTGCGAGACTCGTGACTCCAAGAGGCCGAACTCCTCTCCGGACTCCGAACCCTCCGCGCCCCTGCCGATCGAATCCGATTGGGCGCCGATTATGGAGTTTACTGCCGCGAACATCTTTCAGCACTCGCCTTTCGGCGATATTCTGAAGACACTGAAGTCTCTCTCTTTATCAGGAGAGCCCTGGCCGGACTACGGTCAGCAAGGTTGGGATTCGGACGATGAAGAAATTCAAAGCCCACCCACCACCCACTTTGTAGCCACTGTCGACGACTTAACCGACATGCTCGACTTCGACTCCGAAGACATTGACGGTATGGACGCCGATGAAGGAGACGATGAAGAACCAGCGCCTATCACGCCCTGGAAAGCCACCTCGCCATATGACATATACATGGTGGACAACCCAAAAGAAGGAGATGGCGATGGAACAACGGAGGATGACCCCTCCAAGAAACAGCCTAAGCGCCGGCGTCAGCGGCGCCGCTCAAAATCCCGCCAAAACAAATACGGTGATTCTAGCACGGGAGATAATAATACTCCGGAAAGTGCCGAAGAAAACCCCCTCCAGCAATATTTAGCACAGGAGGATGGAGAAACCAGCCCTCATGAGAGAGCGGCAGACAGAGAGGTCGAGGACGATAATTATATGCCTCCCTCCGGAGACGAGGCAAGCCTCGACGACCACGATTTCGTCGTGCCAGAGGATCCCGTCGAGCAAGAGCGTTTTCAATGCAGGGTTATGGCCACGACAAGAAGCCTCAAGAAAAAATAGCAACAACTTAGAGCTGATCAAGATTTGCTAGTCGATAGATGGACTAAAGTCCTTGCGGCCGAAGAGCATAAACTCGAACGCCCCTCCAAGAGCTACCCAAACCGCAGGTTGCTACCCCGATTAGAGGAGGAAGCACTTGATGCGGCCGACCGGCCACCTCGTGGCCGCGACAGAGAGGCCTCTCGGCCCTCCACTCAAGCCGCACCCCGTACCAAGGGACGGGAATATGGGCCAGACTTACGAGATATGTTGGAGGACAAGGCAAGGCAAACAAGATCGATCTATGGATCGCGTGAGTTCCCCACGGCTCGAGACGGTAACCGTCACGCCGGCCACAAATTCGGCAGGGCCGAACACAGTAGACAAAGCTCATTGGAGCTACGTCGTGATATAGCCCAGTATAGAGGCGCCGCACACCAACTATACTTCACAGACGAAATAATGGATCATCAAATGCCCGAGGGTTTCAACCCCGTAAATATCGAATCATATGATGGCACAACAGATCCTGCGGTATGGATCGAGGATTATCTCCTTCATATCCACATGGACCGTGATGATGATTTCCACGCCATCAAATACCTCCCACTCAAGCTTAAAGGACCAGCTCGGCATTGGCTTAACAGCTTGCCAACAGGATTAATCAGTTGTTGGGAGGACCTGGAAGCCGCATTCCTCGACAATTTCCAGGGCACTTATGTGCGACCCCCAGACGCCGATGACCTAAGTCACGTAATTCAGTAGCCAGAGGAATCGGCCAGGCAATTCTGGACACGGTTCCTAACAAAGAAAAATCAAATAGTCGACTGTCCAGACACTGAGGCCCTAGCAGCCTTCAAGCACAATATCCATGACGAGTGGCTTGCCCGGCACCTTGGACAGGAAAAGCCGAAGTCTATGGCAGCACTCACGACACTCATGACCCGCTTTTGTGCGGGAGAAGACAGCTGGCTTGCTCGTAGCAACAATATGACCAAGAACCCTGGTAATTCAGATACCAGGGACAGTACTGGCAGGTCGCGTCGCAACAAGCAGAAGCGCCGCATTAACAGCGACAATGCTGAGGATACGGCAGTTAATGCCGGATTCAGAGGCTCTAAATCCGGTCGGCAGAAAAAGCCATTCAAAAGGAATCCTAGGGGCCCGTCCAGTTTGGACCGAACACTCGACCGCTTGTGCCAGATACATGGCACCCCAGAAAAGCCGGCCAATCACACCAACAGGGATTGTTGGGTGTTCAAGCAGGCAGGCAAGGTAGACACCGAAAATGAAGACAAGGGGCTACATAGCGATGACGACGAGGAGCCCCGGCCGCCGAACAACAGTGCACAGAAGGGTTTTCCCCCACAAGTGCGGACGGTGAACATGATATACGCAACCCACGTCCCCAAAAGGGAGCGGAAGCGCGCGTTAAGGGACGTATACGCGGTAGAGCCAGTCGCCCCAAAGTTCAACCCATGGTCCTCCTGCCCGATCACCTTTGATCGAAGGGACCATCCCACTAGCATCCGTCATGGCAGATTCTCTGCATTGGTTCTAGACCCAATTATTGACGGATTTCATCTCACTAGAGTCCTTATGGATGGCGGCAGTAGCCTGAACCTGCTTTACCAGGATACAGTATGGAAAATGGGCATAGATCCCTCGAGGATTAAGCCCACCAAAACAACCTTTAAAGGCGGAATACCAGGTGTAGAGGCCAACTGTACAGGCTTAATCACACTTGAAGTGGTCTTCAGATCTCCGGATAATTTCCGAAGTGAGGAGTTAATCTTCGACATAGTCCCATTCCGCAGTGGCTATCACGCACTGCTCGGGCGAACCGTATTCGCCAAGTTCAATGCGGTACCGCACTATGCATACCTTAAGCTCAAGATGCCAGGCCCTCAAGGAGTAATTACAGTCAATCGAAACATCGAACGATCCCTCCGAACGGAGGAGCACATGGCGGCCCTTGCAGCGGAAGTACAAAGCAGCCTCTCCAGGCAGTTCTCCAGTCCGGCCATTAAATGACTGGACACCGTCAAGCGCGCCCGGAGTAACCTACAACAAGACCGCCTGGCATGATCCGAGCAGGCGTAGCAATGCGGCCCCAACCCCAGCCCTCGCAAAAATGTGACACCAGTACTTTGCGTACATAACTACGCTCTAGAAATACCATGGGTACAGGGGAAGGGGCACCATCACGGCACGCCCGAAACACGGCTTAAACCGCACCAGGGGCTGCCGATTTTTTAATTTTCTCTTACTTTCAGGACTTCACATTTCGGAAGGCCTGTTCGGCAGTTCAATTGCCACACAAGCGATGCAAAAACCAGGGAAGCAGACAAGCCAAGCCGCATTACGGAACTCCCAGGTGGTCTCTATCATGAGCAGTACACCTGTTTCACATACTATTCCGCAACTTGCCCCTGGAACGGACATGTTACATAGTCCAACCTTTTGCTTATTGCATTATTTGTATCGTTCTGCTTTGATTGCAGCCCTCTTTAATAAACAGTGCATAGCTTTTGTCTATTTTTGCATTACTCTTATATATATATATATGTGTGTGTGTGTTCCTTAACGACATATTGCACCCATACACTTTGGTACGGCCTAAATACGCCAGGGGCTTTAGTACCCCTCAATATGGTGTGAGAAGTCTGAACACTTTAACAAGTGCGGCACCCCAAACTTATAGCATTATATGCATCGGCTCCGAATCATGTCTTGGGTCAATAGTTGGGTTTGCCCGGCTCCTATGTTTTGGTGCCTTACGTTCCGCTATATCAGCTAAGGTAGCACTAGGAGAACCACTGCGATTGTGCCCCAGTTGAGTTGGGTCGAGCACCTCAGTGGAGAAAGCTAAAACTGACTGTCATGATGAAGCGAGAGCTGGTCGCTGTTCGAGAGGTTTTTCGAGTCCCTAACGACTTATGCCGCTTAGAGCGAGGAGCCAGCTCTGTCCGGCCAAGGCGTGGATAGGGCCCCGAACTCAGTCTTCCGAATACCAGGGGCTTCGCCGAAATTTAAAATTATAGAATTCTATGGCTAAGTGAGAGTGTTCATGCATTATAGTCCGATTGCCTTGTTAATTGGGCTAAGCGCCTCCCTCGAAGGACCCAAACATGGGAAAAAGAGCGCTCAGGTTTATCCCCGAACACCCCAGCACTAGCGGCACGGGGGCAGAAGCCGACGACTTGCCATCTCTCAGAATTGATCAACAGCCGCACAGAAGGTAATATTTTAAATTCCAACAACATTGCTTAGCACATATGAACAAGTTTTCAGCGCACAGGACAAAACGAGCAAGTTTCACTCAAAAATTACATCCCTAGAACATTCATCCGCCACAAGGCAGGCACCCTTGAGAACATCCTTATAATAATTCTCGGGCTTGCGATGCTCTTTCCCCGGTGGTGGCCCGTCCTTCACAAGCTTCTCAGCATCCAGCTTGCCCCAGTGCACCTTAGCACGGGCAAGGGCCCTACGGGCACCTTCAATGCAGACGGAGCACTTGATGACTTCGAGCCTTGGACAGGCCTCCACCAGCCGCCGCACCAGCCCGAAATAGCTCCCAGGCAGAGCCTCTCCAGGCCACAGCCGAACTAGGAGGCCCTTCATGGCCTGTTCGGCCGCCTTGTGAAGCTCGACCAGCTGCTTCAGCTGGTCGCTCAGGGGCACGGGGTGTCCGGCCTCAGCATACTAAGACCAGAACACCTTCTCTGTCGATCTGCCCTCCTCGGCTCGATAGAATGCGGCAGCATCGAACACACTCCGGGGAAGATCTACGAACACTCTTGGAGAGCTCCAGATTCGGGTAAGTAACAAGTAACTCATGTTTATGTGTTTGCTTTGCATAAAGAATGCCTTACCCGCCGCTATCTTTTTCACCTCATCCAACTCCTGGAGGGTCTTCTGGGATTCGGCCTTGGCAGACTTGGCATTTTCAATAGCCGTCGCGAGCTCGGACGCTCCCGTCTTTGAGTCAAGCTCCAAACTCTCATGTTTTTTTCATGAGAACTTGGAGCTCTTGCCGCACCTTGCCAACCTGGGCCACATACTTCTCCCGCTCGGTGCACTCCGTGGCCGCCTTCTTCTCGGCCTCGAGCATCGCTTGCTTAAGGGTCGCCACCTCAGACATGGCCCCTACAATAGCCACAATAATCCTTTCATTTTTTGCAATTGCACCTTTTTATATATATTTAAACAAGGTATTTCTTACCTTCATTGTCCTTGAGCTGCTTCTTGGCATGCCCGAGCTCTTGCTCGGACTGCTCGAGGTTCTGCTTTAGCGTGTCCACTTCCGCAGTCAGTGTGGCGGACGCAAGCAGAAAAGCCTGCATACGCATATTGACTCCTTTTTGTTAGACTCCTGCGAATTTTATTTGATCCTCTATTAGGCTTTTCTTCCCAAACGCCAAACAGAGCATCAGGGGCTACTGTCTATGCGGTAATATTATTTACACATTCTTTACTTACCTCAAAGCCTGTTAAAAGGCTAGTACAAGCTTCAGTCAGTCCACTCTTGGCGGACTGAACCTTCTGGACCACCACACTCATAATGGTGCGGTGCTCCTCGTCGATGGAGGCGCCTTGGAGCGCCTCCAACATATTGTTCGGTGCCTCCTGTTGGACGGGGGTCACCGGCACGGTGGGCTTGCTCCTCTTGGAAGGAGGTCCCTCGCCGGACTCTGGAACCTTTGAAGGTTCCGGAGCGGTGTCCGGCCTAGAACCGGACTTAGAGCCCTAGGGGGTTTCATCCCCTTTATTCCTGGAGTCCGGGAGGTCGCCTTGCGGCGCCTCCAGGACCACCTCCTCCCGGCTTGGAACATGTTGGGACAACACTTCGGTGTCATCCGTAGGGCGGGGGGAGGAAACCGTCAGAAGCGAGTTCACATCCGACGAGTCCAGTGAGCCGCTCAACGACGCGTCGAGCCGGTCTTTTGGTGGGCTGCATAAACATATTCGACATAAGGGAAAGCTGTGCAATAAACGAATACTATGAACTACTCTGGTATCCGGATACTTACGATTTTGCCAGGGGCTTGGCCCTGGGCGGCCACTCCTCTCCGCCGTCGTCGGCGTCGGTGGAGTAGTCCGGAGGAAGGGTTTTTCCCTTCTTGGACCCTCCGGCCTCCCCAAAGAGGGCGGCCTTCCTTTTCTTCTCTCCTCCCGCTGGAGGGGAAGAGGTCTCTTCTTCTTCCTCCTCGTCTTCACGGGAGGAATGCGCCTCGGAACAATCGGATGATGGATCCGACACCTCCTGGCGCCGGGCACTCTTTCGAGTCCCCGTGGCCTTTTTTGCGGCCTTCTTCTCCGGCACCACATAGGGTGCCGGAACCAGCAGCTTCGCCAAGCGAGCGTCCGCTAGGCCTTCGGGCAAAGGAGCCGGACAGTTGATCTGTCCGGACGTCAGCTGCCAATCCTGTCAAAGGTAAGGGAGCTTAGATCCCGCATGGAGTCAAACTATGAAAAATTGATACCCTGTAAAAGGAAAAACAGCTTACCGCATGAGCGTGACGCTGCGTACTGAATCCACGATCCTTGGTAGCGGATGCGGGGGCCTCGGCGCCCTTGAAAAGCACCTTCCAGGCATCTTCGTACGTCGTGTTGAAGAGCCTGCTCAGAGTTTGGTGCCGCGCCGGGTCGAACTCCCACAGGTTGAAAGCCCGTTGTTGACACGGGAGGATCAGGCGGATGAGCATAACCTGGACTATGTTGACAAGTTTGAGCTTCTTGTCCACCAGGGTTTGGATGCATGTTTGGAGTCCGGTCAGCTCTCCTTTTTTACCCCACGACAGGCCCGTCTCCTTCCAGGAGGTGAGGCGCATAGGGGGTCCGGATCGGAAATCGGGGGCTGCGACCCATTTGGGGTCGCACGGCTTGGTGATATAAAACCACCCTGATTGCCACCCCTTTAGGATCTCCACAAAGGAGCCCTCGAGCCATAAGACGTTGGCCATCTTGCCCACCATGGCGCCTCCGCACTCTGCCTGGTTGCCGCGCACCACCTTCGGCTTGACATTGAAAGTCTTGAGCCATAGGCCAAAATGGGGGTGGATGTGGAGGCAAGCCTCACACACGACGATAACCGCCGAGATGTTGAGGACAAAGTTCAGGGCCAGATCGTGGAAATCCAGGCCATGGTAGAACATGAGCCCCCGGACAAATGGGTGGAGAGGGAATCCTAGTCCGCGGAGGAAATGGGGGAGGAACACCACCCTCTCATGGGGCCTAGGGGTGGGGATGAGCTGCCCCTTTTCGGGAAGCCAGTGCACGATGTCGTTAGACAAGTATCCGGCCTTCCTCAGTTTCTTGATGTGTCCCTCCATGACAGAGGAGACCATCCACTTGCCTCCCGCTCCGGACATGGCTAGAGAAGGTTGAGGTGGAAGTGCGGTCTTGGGCGCTGGAGCTCGAGTGCGCGAGAATGGATAGGCAAAGGAGGAAGAAGGCGTAGGTGAAAAGGTGGATCCTTATCCCCTTATATGGGTGGACGCAACTACGTGTCCCCACCAACCTGGTAAAACTCGCTTTTCTCCAAGCGCCGTAATCAATGGCACGGTTGGGTTACCCACGCCCGTATTGATGAGAATCCTAGAATAAGGGGACACGATCTCTGCTTTGACAAGACGTGCCAAGAAACCGCCTCGCATGACGCGCTGAGGTGGGATAATGAAACGACTCGGATAAAGGCTTGGCCGTGGTGTGTCACACTACGAAATACGTCAGCATATTAGATTTGTGTAAATATTATTCTCTCTATGGCAATATGTGGAAACTTATTTTGCAGAGCCGGACACTATCTTTGTGTTCAAAATCTTCTATGAAGTACTTGGAGGAGGAACCCGCCTTGCAATGCCGAAGACAATCTGCGTGTCGGACTCGTCGTCATTGAAGCCTAGTTCAGGGGCTACTGAGGGAGTCCTGGATTAGGGGGTGTTCCGATAGCCGGACTATACCTTCAGCCGGACTCCTGGACTATGAAGATACAAGATTGAAGACTTCGTCCCGTGTCCGGAAGGGACTTTCCTTGGCGTGGAAGGCAAGCTTGGCGATACGGATATGCAGATCTCCTACCATTGTAACCGACTTTGTGTAACCCTAACCCTCTCCGGTGTCTATATAAACCGGGGGGTTTTAGTCCATAGGACAACATAGACAACAACAATCATACCATAGGCTAGCTTCTAGGGTTTAGCCTCTCCGATCTCGTGGTAGATCTACTCTTGTACTACCCATATCATCAATATTAATCAAGCAGGACGTAGGGTTTTACCTCCATCAAGAGGGCCCGAAACTGGGTAAAACTTCGTGTCCCTTGTCTCCTGTTACCATCCGGCCTAGACTCAGGAGGCTGTTCTTCCCTTTGTACTGTTCATCCTCAGCCCGAGAGGCAATCCACCACCACCACACTGGAGTAGGGTATCACACCACAACGGTGGCCCGAACCAGTATAAATCTTGTGTCCTTTGTGTTGCGAGTTCGTCGAGTTAGTTCGTAAGATATTAGCCGAGTTAGGACGTGGATCGTAGGGGGGAGATCTTCACGCGCACCCCAGTGTTCAAACCTTAGGGGTTTTGCCGGAACCCGTGATCCGACACTTTTATATCGATATTTATTACATTATGGGCTGTTATTACACATTATGTCACAATACTTATGTCTATTCTCTCTTATTTTACAAGGTTTACATGAAGAGGGGAATGCCGGCAGCTGGAATTCTGGGCTAGAAAATGAGCAAATATTAGAGACCTATTCTGCACATCTCCAAAAGTCATGAAACTTCACGGGAGCATGTTTCAGAATATATATCAAATATTGGGCAAAAGAAGTACCAGAGGAGGGCCACACATCGTCCATGAGGGTGGGGGCGCGCCCTACCCCCCTGGGCGCGCCCCCTGCCTCGTGGGCCCCCTGGCAGCCCTCTGATGCCCATCTTTGGCTATATGGAGTCTTTCGTTGAGAAAAAAATCATAGCTTTCGGGAAGAAACTCCGCCGCCACGAGGCGGAACCTTGGCGGAACCAATCTAGGATTCCGGCGGAGCTGTTCTGCTGAGGAAAATTCCCTCCGGGAGGGGGAAATTGTCACCATCGATCCACTGACCGGGAGGGGGTCAATCTCCATCAACATCTTCACCTGCACCATCTCATCTCAAAACCTAGTTCATCTCTTGTATCCAATCTTTGTCTCAAACCCTCAGATTGGTACCTGTGGGTTGCTAGTAGTGTTGATTACTCCTTGTAGTTGATGCTAGTTGGTTTACTTGGTGGAAGATCATATGTTCAGATCCATTATGCATATTAATACCCCTCTGATTATGAACATGAATGTGATTTGTGAGTAGTTATGTTTGTTCCTGAGGACATGGGAGAAGTCTTGCTATAAGTAGTCATGTGAATTTGGCATTCGTTCGATATTTTGATGAGATGTATGTTGTCATTCCTCTAGTGGTGTCATGTGAACGTCGACTACATGACACTTCATCATTGTTTGGACCTAGAGGGAGGCATTGGTAAGTAATAAGTAGATGATGGGTTGCTAGAGTGACAGAAGCTTAAACCCTAGTTTATGTGTTGCTTCGTAAGGGGCTGATTTGGATCCATATGTTTCATGCTATGGTTAGGTTTACCTTAATACTTCTGTTGTAGTTGCAGATGCTTGCAATAGGGGTTAATCATAAGTGGGATGCTTGTCCAAGGAAGGACAGTGCCCAAGCACCGGTCCACCCACATATCAAATTATCAAAGTACCGAACGTGAATCATATGAGCGTGATGAAAACTAGCTTGACAATAATTCCCATGTGTCCTCGTGAGCGCTTTCCTTTATATAAGAGTTTGTCCAGGGTTGTCCTTTAATACAAAAAAGATTGGGACATCTTGCTGCACCTTATTTACTTTTACTATTTGTTACCCGTTACAAATTACCTTATCACAAAACTATCTGTTACCGATAATTCCAGTGCTTGCAGAGAATACCTTGATGAAAACCGCTTATCATTTCCTTCTGCTCCTCGTTGGGTTCGACACTCTTACTTATCAAAAAGGCTACGATACATCCCCTACACTTGTGGGTCATCAAGACTCTTTTCTGGCGCCGTTACCGGGGAGTGAAGCGCCTTTGGTAGGTGAAATTTGGTAAGGAAAAATTTATATAGTGTGCTGAAATTTACTATCACTTGTTACTATGGAACATAATCCTTTGAGGGGCTTGTTCGGGGTATCTTCACCCCGACCAGTAGAGCAAAGAGTTGCTCCTCAACCTATTGAACCTACTAAAAATGTTTACTTTGAAATTCCTTCGAGTATGATAGAGAAACTGCTAGCTAATCCTTTTTCGGGAGATGGAACATTACATCCCAATTTGCACCTAATTTATGTGGATGAAGTTTGTGGATTATTTAAGCTTGCAGGTATGCCCGAGGATGTTATCAATAAGAAGGTCTTCCCTTTATCTTTGAAGGTAAAGGCATTGACATGGTTTAGGCTATGTGATGATATGGGATCATGGAACTACGACCGATTGAAATTGGAATTTCATCAGAAGTTTTATCCTATGCATCTTGTTCATCGTGATCGTAATTGTATATATAATTTTTGGCCTCGCAAAGGAGAAAGCATCGCTCAAGCTTGGGGGAGGCTTAAGTCAATGTTATATTCATGCCCCAATCATGAGCGCTCAATAGAAATTATTATTCAAAAAATTTATGCTCGGCTTTCTCTTGATAATCGCTCCATGCTCGATACTTCTTGTACTGGTTCTTTCATGATGAAGACTATTGAATGAAAATGGGATTTATTGGAAAGAATTAAACGCAACTCTGAAGATTGGGACCACGACGAAGGTAAGGAGTCAGGTGTAACACCTAAGTTTGATTGTGTTAAATCTTTTATGGATACCGATGTTTTTCGTGAATTTAGCACTAAATATGGACTTGACTCTGAGCTAGTAGCTTCTTTCTATGAATCCTTTGCTACTCATGTTGATCTTCCTAAGGAGAAGTGGTTTAAATATAATCCTCCCATTGAAGTAAAAGTAGTTGAACCTATTAAAGTTGAAGAAAAGACTATCACTTATAATGATATGTTTATGAATGAAAGAAGGGAAATAGATGAAGTATTCTTTAAACAGGGACCTATTTTGAAACACAACTTGCCTGTTGAAATCCTAGGGGATCCTCCTCCACCTAAGGGTGATCCCCTGCTTGAGCTTAAACTTTTACCTGATACTCTTAAATATGCTTATCTTGATGAGAAAGAGACATATCCTGTTATTATTAGTGCTAACCTTTCAGAGCAAGAAGAAAATAAATTATTGAAAACTCTGAAGAAGCACCGTGCTGCTATTGGATATACTCTTGATGATCTTAAGGGCATTGGTGCCACTCTCTGCTAGCACAAAATAAAATTGGAGAAAGATGCGAAATCGGTTGTTGATCACCAACGACGGTTAAATCCTAAGATGAAAGAAGTGGTAAGAAAAGAAATACTAAAGCTTCTGGAGGCAGGTATAATTTATCCCGTTGCTGATAGTCAGTGGGTAAGCCATGTCCATTGTGTCCCCAAGAAGGGAGGTATTACTGTTATTCCTAATGATAAAAATGAATTGATCCCACAAAGAATTGTTACAGGTTATAGAATGGTAATTTATTTCCGCAAATTAAATAAAGCTACTAAAAAGGATCATTACCCTTTACCTTTTGTTGATCAAATGCTAGAAATATTATCCAAACATACACATTTCTACTTTCTAGATGGTTATTCTGGTTTCTCTCAAATACCCGTGTCAAAAGAGGATCAAGAAAAGATAACTTTTACTTGCCCTTTCGGTACCTTTGCTTATAGACCTACGCCTTTTGGTTTATGCAATGCACCTGCTACTTTTCAAAGATGTATGACTGCTATATTCTCTGACTTTTATGAAAAGATCGTTGACGTTTTCATGGATGATTTCTCCGTTTACGGAACTTCTTTTGATGATTGCTTAAGCAACCTTGATCGAGTTTTGCAGAGATGTGAAGAAACTAATCTTGTATTGAATTGGGAGAAGTGTCACTTTATGGTTAATGAAGGTATTGTCTTGGGGCATAAAATTTCCGAAAGAGGTATTGAAGTTGATAAAGCTAAACTTGATGCTATTGAAAAGATGTCGTGTCCTAAGGACATTAAAGGTATACGAAGTTTCCTTGGTCATGCCGGTTTTTATATGAGGTTCATTAAGGACTTCTCTAAAATTTCTAGGCCTCTGACTAATCTCTTACAAAATGTTGTTCCTTTTGCTTTTGATGATGACTATGTAGAAGGATTTGAAATACTTAAGAAAGCTTTGATTTCTGCACCTATTGTTCATCCTCCTGATTGGAATTTACCATTTGAAATCATGTGTGATGCTAGTGATTATGCTGTAGGGGCTGTTCCAGGACAAAGAGTTGATAAGAAATTAAATGTTATTCAATATGCTAGTAAAACTCTAGACAGTGCTCAAAGAAATTATGCTACTACTGAAAAAGAATTTTTAGCAGTTGTGTTTGCTTGTGATAAGTTCAGACCTTATATTATTGATTCTAAAGTAACTGTTCACACTGATCATGCTGCTATTAAATATTTGATGGAAAATAAGGATGCTAAACCTAGACTTATTGGATGGGTTCTCTTGCTACAAGAATTTGATTGGCATATTATTGATAGAAAGGGAGCTGAGAACCCCGTTGCAGAGAACTTGTCTAGGTTAGAGAATGTTCTTGATGACCCACTACCTATTGATGATAGCTTTCCTGATGAACAATTAGTTGTGATAAATTCTTCTTGTACTGCTCCATGGTATGATGATTATGCTAATTATATTGTTGCTAAGTTTATACCACCTAGTTTCACATACCAGCAAAAGAAAAGGTTCTTCTATGATTTAAGACATTACTTCTAGGATGAACCACATCTTTATAAAGAAGGAGTAGATGGTGTTATTAGATGTTGCGTACCTGAGCATGAATAGGAACAGATCCTACACAAGTGTCACTACGAGGCTTATGGAGGACATGCTGGAGATAGAACTGCACATAAGGTATTGCAATCCAGTTTTTATTGGCCTACTCTCTTCAAGGATGCATGTAAGTTTGTTTTGTCTTGTGATGAATGTCAAAGAATTGGTAATATTAATAGACGTCAAGAAATGCCTATGAATTATTCACTTGTTATTGAACCATTTGATGTTTGGGGCTTTGATTATATGGGACCGTTTCCTTTGTCTAATGGGTACACACATATTTTAGTTGTTGTTGATTACGTCACTAAGTGGGTACAAGCTATTCCAACTAGCAGTGCTGATCATAACACCTCTATTAAGATTCTTAAAGAAGTTATTTTTCCGAGGTTTGGAGTCCCTAGATACTTAATGACTGATGGTGGTTCACATTTTATTCATGGTGCTTTTCGTAAAATGCTTGCTAAGTATGATGTTAATCATAGAATTGCATCTCCTTATCACCCACAGTCTAGTGGTCAAGTAGAATTGAGTAATAGAGAGCTTAAGTTAATTTTGCAAAAGACTGTTAATAGATCTAGGAAGAATTGATCCAAGAAACTTGATGATGCATTATGGGCCTATAGAACTGCAAACAAAAATCCTATGGGCATGTCTCCGTATAAGATGGTTTATGGTAAAGCTTGTCACTTACCTCTCGGACTAGAACATAAGGCATATTGGGCCATTAAAGAGCTCAACTATGACTTCAAACTTGCCGGTGAGAAGAGGCTTTTTGACATTAGCTCACTTGATGAATGGAGAGCCCAGGCTTATGAGAATGCCAAATTGTTTAAAGAAAAGGTTAAAAGATGGCATGACAAAAGGATACAAAAATGAGAGTTTAATCTAGGTGATTATGTATTGTTATACAACTCTCATTTAAGATTTTTTGCAGGCAAACTCCTCTCTAAATGGGAAGGTCCTTACATCATCGAGGAGGTCTATTGTTCCGGTGCCATAAAAATCAACATCTTTGAAGGCACAAATCCGAGGGTGGTGAACGGTCAAAGAATCAAACATTATATCTAAGGTAATCCCATAAATGTTGAAACTACTATTATTAAAACCGTAACCCCGGAGGAATACATAAGGGACACTTTCCAGAACGTTTCAGACTCCCAAAAGGAATAGGTACGTGGTACGGTAAGTAAACCGACTCCAAAACAGTTCTAATGGCAATTTTCTCCGTTTTGGAATATTTAAGAAAATAGGAAAATAAGAAGTAGTCCGGAAAGGACACAAGGCTTCCACGAGGGCGGAGGGCGCGCCCTACCCTTTGGGCGCGCCGCCCTGCCTCGTGGTCACCTCGTGTGCCCTCCGGACTCCGTTTTCTTGCACGATACTTCTTTTGGTCGGTAAAAATTCATTATATAATCTCCCGAAGGTTTTGACCACCGTACCACGCAAATATCTCCTGTTTTTCTTTCGAGCTGTTTTCTTCCAGGGTTGTCAAGGCCAGGCATCATGTCGTCTCCCTCCTCCTCCAACAGTGAGGGCAATGATGCTTGGATAATGAAGATAGAGCTGAAGAGAGAAGAGCCCGGAGAGCTCAACAAGGATGATGGGATCAAGAAGGCCATGGGGGATCAAGTTCCGATAGTAGTAGAAGAATACATCCTTGAACCTCATCACAATCTCTTTACCCCAACGGAGATTGAAGCTTTCAAGATGATTGAGTTAGCTCACATTCAAAACAAGTATCTCACAAGTGAAAATATTTTGTTGAAGGAGCATATTGTCGCACTCAAGGGCATTATCCGCAAATTGGAGGACCTCCTACACTCGATGTGTGACTATCCATCATCATCAACACCTTCTTCACCAACAAATAAGAACTAAGTATCAGGTATGGGCACTCCCCTTGGCAACTGCCAAGCTTGGGGGAGTGCCCTGGTATCGTATTATCACCATCACTTTTATCTTTACCGTTTTTCTTAGTTCGATCCTTTTGGTAATATCTTGATCTAGTAGAATAAAGTTTTAGTATGATCTAGTTTTGAGTTTTGCTTTATGATCCTTCTATGTAATCAAGTCTGTGAGCTATATATAATAAAGATTAGTGTTGAGTCAAGGGCTTGATTATCTTACTATGATCTTGAGGGAATAAAATAAAAGAAAAAGAGTAAAAAGAAATAAAGATATCATATGGATCTTATGGAGAGTAATGACTTCACATATAAAGAGTATGATGAATAAAAGTTGTTGAGAGTTGACAAACATAGTTTTGGTCATAGTTGCAATTAATAGGAAGTAATAAAGAAAGAGAGTTTTCACATATAAATATACTATCTTGGACATCTTTTATGATTGTGAGCACTCATTAAAATATGACATGCTAAAGAGTTGACATTGGACAAGGAAGACAACGTAATGGGTTATGTTTTCTTACATCTGAGATAAATTATGTTGTCATGGTTCATCCAACATGTTGAGCTTGCCTTTCCCTCTCATGCTAGCCAAATTCTTAGCACCAAGTAGAGATACTACTTGTGCTTCCAAATATCCTTAAACCCAGTTTTGCCATGAGAGTCCACCATATCTACCTATGGATTGAGTAAGATCCTTCAAGTAAGTTGTCATCGATGCAAGTAATAAAAATTGCTCTCTAAATATGTATGATTTATTAGTGTGGAGAAAATAAGCTTTATACGATCTTGTGATGTGGAAGAAATAAAAGTGAGGACTTCATAATAAAGGTCCATATCACAAGTGGCAATATAAAGTGACGTTCTTTTGCAATAAGACTTCGTGCATCCAAACATAAAAGCACATGACAACCTCCGCTTCCCTCTGCGAAGGGCCTATCTTTTATTCTTGTCTTATACTTCATGCAAGAGTCACGGTGACCTTCACCTTTCCTTTTTATATTTTATCCTTTGGCAAGCACAATGTGTTGGAAAGATCCTGATATATATAGCTAATTGGATGTGAGTTTTCATGAACTATTATTGTTGACATTACCCTTGAGGTAAAAGGTTGGGAGACAAAACTATAAGCCCCTATCTTTCTCTGTGTCCGATTAAAAATTCATAGCCATAAATATCTCGTGAGTGTTAGCAATTGTGAAAGACTAAATGATGGTTGAGTATGTGGACTTACTGAAAAGCTCTTATTGACTCTTTCTGATGTTATGATAAATTGCAATTGCCTCAATGACTGAGATTATAGTTTGTTGGTTCTCAATGAAGTTTCTGATTCATACTTGAAATTGTGATTGAATTGTTACTTTAGCATAAGAGATCATATGACAATATATGTATATGTTGTTGTTCTAAGAATGATCATGATGCCCGCATGTCCGTATTTTATTTTTATCGACACCTCTCTCTCTAAACATGTGGACATATTTTTCGATATCGGCTTTCTCTTGAGGACAAGCGAGGTCTAAGCTTGGGGGAGTTGATACATCCATTTTGCATCATGCTTTTATATAGATATTTATTGCATTATCGGCTGTTATTACACATTATGTCACAATACTTATGTCTATTCTCTCTTATTTTACAAGGTTTACATGAAGAGGGGGAATGCCGGCAGCTGGAATTCTGGGCTAGAAAAGGAGCAAATATTAGAGAGCTATTCTGCACATCTTCAAAAGTCCTGAAACTTCACGAGAGCACGTTTCAGAATATATAAAAAATATTAGGCGAAAGAAGTACCAGAGGAGGGCCACCCTCCGTCCAATAGGGTGGGGGCGCGCCCTACCCCCTGGGCGCACCCCCTGCCTCATGGGCCCCCTGGCAGCCCTCTGATGCCCATCTTTGGCTATATGGAGTCTTTCGTCGAGAAAAAAAATCATAAGCAAGGTTTCGGGAAGAAACTCCGCCGCCACAAGGCGGAACCTTGACGGAACCAATCTAGGGTTCCGACGGGAGCTGTTCTGTCGGGGAAACTTCCCTCCGGGAGGGGGAAATCATCACCATCATCATCACCATCGATCTTCTCATCGGGAGGGGGTCAATCTCCATCAACATCTTCACCATCACCATCTCATCTCAAACCCTAGTTCATCTCTTGTATCCAATCTTTGTCTCAAAACCTTAGATTGGTACCTGTGGATTGCTAGTAGTGTTGATTACTCCTTGTAGTTGATGCTAGTTGGTTTACTTGGTGGAAGATCATATGTTCAAATCCATTATGCATATTAATACCCCTCTGATTATGAACATGAATATGATTTGTGAGTAGTTACGTTTGTTCCTAAGGACATGAGAGAAGTCTTGCTATAAGTAGTCATGTGAATTTGGTATCCGTTCGATATTTTGATGAGATGTATGTTGTCATTCCTCTAGTGGTGTCATGTGAACGTCGACTACATGACACTTCACCATTGTTTGCATCTAGAGGGAGGCATTGGGAAGTAATAAGTAGATACTGGGTTGCTAGAGTGACAGAAGTTTAAACCCTAGTTTATGCGTTGCTTCGTAAGGGGCTGATTTGGATCCATATGTTTCATGCTATGGTTAGGTTTACCTTAATACTTCTGTTGTAGTTGCGGATGCTTGCAATAGGGGTTAATCATAAGTGGGATGCTTGTCCAAGGAAGGACAATACACAAGCACCGGTCCACCCATGTATCAAATTATCAAAGTACCAAACGCGAATCATATGAGCGTGATGAAAACTAGCTTGACGATAATTCCCATGTGTCCTCGGGAGCGCTTTCCTTTATATAAGAGTTTGTCCAGGCATGTCCTTTACTACAAAAATGATTGGGCCATTTTGATGCACCTTATTTACTTTTACTATTTGTTACCCGTTACAAATTACCTTATCACAAAACTATCTGTTACCGATAATTTCAGTGCTTGCAGAGAATACCTTGCTGAAAACCGCTTATCATTTTCTTTTGCTCCTCGTTGGGTTCGACACTCTTACTTATCGAAAAGGCTACGATAGATCCCCTACACTTGTGGGTCATCACCCACAACCAAGGGAAGCAACAACCGGAGCAACACACGCGTCTCAGCTCCCCCCGCACGTGCCCAAGCCCCTCTAGCAAGCGCACCACCCAGCACGACAACCACGCCCGACAGCCGCTACTTCCATGCACCGCACCAGCCCCCACCCGAATATGTGCCAGATCCGACGTGGGGACGTCAAATCCTAGCTAGCAGACCCCGGTTAGCCACATGTCACCACCTGCCTCTCACGTCGCCCGCCTGGACACCAGATCAAGGCTCCCAATGGCGCATGCATCCACCAGAGCACAGCCTCATGCGCCTGCCACCGCCATCCGCACCGCAGCGCACGCTGCCGCCACCCATGCCAGCTATTGCGCTGCCGGACCCACACAAACATGGCGCCCCATTCGGCCATGTTGTCCCGCGCCAGCCACCCGGAACAAGCGAGGGGAAGAGGCTGCCCACCGCCACCGGCACCTCCAGGGCTTTGCCTCACGGCTCTTGCCAAGAACGGCGGGGAAGGGGGACGGGAGGATGGGGGAGTGACCGGTGGCTAGGGTTGGTCCTCTCGGTCGGCCGCGAGGGCGATGATGAAGCTATGTACCTAGGGTAGGGTCATGGACCTGTCCAGTGTACCCTCCCCAAGGACATCTTTACAAAGAATCAGAAGCAGTCGAAGAGAAATCATCATCCACTCGACCGTGGAGATGCGCTCACTCGACCACCTTGAAGACACTCGACCACCAGAAGATGAGGAACCCTCCACTCTGCAACGGTTAAGACTTAAACCATAGCATTATGAGCATTTATGACATTTACTGTAGACGTTACCTGTAACGCCTTTCCTTTATGAGCATTGAACTCTGTGTAACGGAGGGGAGCTGGGGTCTTGGCGCACTCTATATAAGCCACCTCCCTCCTCTGGGACAAGGGTTCGCACTTTTGTAAACACACACACACGTATAATCCAGTCGATCGCCTCAGGGCACCAAGACGTAGGGTTGTTACTTCCTCCGAGAAGGGCCTGAACTCGTAAAACTCATGCGTACAACTACTCCATAGCTAGGATCTTGCCTCCTCATACCTACCCCCCATTCTATTGTCAGTCTTAGATCCACGACAGTTGGAGCCCACCGTGGGGCAGGTGTCTTAATGACTTATTGGAGAAGTTGCAATTTTTCCGATCCCCATCATCATGGTTCCAGGCGGAGGTTTGGCTGAGGGCCGCGAGATCCATCTCGGCGCGCTCGTGTTTGTCGCCGACGACTCCGCTTGGCTTTAGGAGGCACCACTCGACGTCAATGCGCTCCCCGCCCGCGGGGCGACACACTTTCACGCGTGCGTCCACGGCGTCCTCCTGCGGCAACCGTTGACCCAGTACCAGTCGACTCCTACGGCTTTCCCCCTCCCCGCGACCCGCTGGAACAAGCGCACCGGCCGGTCGAGGGTTCAACGGTGGGTGAAGCATGCGGTGGCCCGCCAGTCGGCCACCCCTCAAGTCGCGGCGCTCGAGCCCGACGAGTCTCTCTACGGCCTGTTCGATCTGTCGACTGGCTCCGTAGAGGCTGCATCCGAGTGCGGCAGCAATGACTCGGCAGCAGAAGTCCTGATGGTCAATGGACCACGCGGTCCTCCTGGCTTCGATCGTGAAGACGGAGGTGACGGGAACGGCGATCCGTCGCGCGTTCACGAGGAGTACCGCCCTGAGCCTCTCTCCTCACAGCAGAGAGAAGAACTTCGTCGCTGAAACATGGATGCCCTGCATACTCCTATCGTTGGAGAAACGCCCGAGGCCCAGGCCTTGGAACAGGCTCGCTTGGCCAATCTGGCTGAGCGCACTCGGCTGGAGAACCTACAGCGCGCACTCGATGATCGCGCTCGTCAACATGCTCCTGAGTCGAGCCGACACCAACTTTTTCCACCTCCGGCTCAGGTATATCGAACACCAATCCAAAACCTAGCAGCTGCGTCCCGGATAGCAGAGTCGATTCAACCTTCCCAGTCAGAAGCTGGCCGAGGTCTGGCGCAGATCAGGGCCTTGCTCCGGGCAGCAGGAGAGCAGAATACGGCCGTGTCTCAGTCGTGAGATAGGATCCATAGCAGATCTATGGTCGCAGATACGGTCCAGTCGGCCCATAGCCTGAGATCGCCCCCGAGGCGTGAGGGACGTGGAGAGCGGCGTGATCAGTACAGAAACCAGGAGCAGTATGATCATCGAGCCGATCGCGATGGTCGCCGTCGAGTGCCCACGCCTCCTCCAAGGAGTGGGTCGTACGTGCCGCGGCCACATGAAGACAGGCGCCCCAACAGCGTCGGAAGAGGTATTCCAGTCGACCCCA
The DNA here is from genome assembly GCF_002162155.2 of Triticum dicoccoides. NCBI lineage: Eukaryota > Viridiplantae > Streptophyta > Magnoliopsida > Poales > Poaceae > Triticum > Triticum dicoccoides. The sequence goes on from NC_041386.1 coordinate 48,027,275, forward strand.
GGGAGCCAGGCTTTGATGCAAGATCTATTCTCGTACAAGGCTTGGTTGACAGAAACAGAGCTCACCGAGATGGCCATGACAGAGGCCCGCAAACCAGCAACAGGGTGCATGTCTCTGGCCCAGTGTGCTTCAACAGAGCTATCAGAGCTGCAGTGATTCCCCCCAACTTCAGGTTGGCGACTGGAGTCAGTAAGTTCACCGGAGAGTCCAAGCCTGACACCTGGCTCGAAGACTACCGAGTGGCTGTCCATATTGGTGGCGGCAATGATGAGGTGGCCATGAAACACCTTCCTCTAATGTTGGAGGGCTCGGCTAGGGCGTGGCTGAATCAGTTGGCGCCTGGTAGTATCTATACTTGGGAAGATCTCGCCCGAGTGTTTGTCAGAACGTTTGAGGGTACTTGCAAGCGGCCAGCAGGTTTGACGGAATTACAGTGTTGCGTCCAAAAACCGAATGAAACTTTGAGAGATTATATCCAGAGGTGGATCACCCTGCACCACACGGTGGAAGATGTGTCTGATCATCAGGCAATTTGTGCTTTCAAGGAAGGCGTCAGGTACCGAGAGTTGAATCTGAAATTCGGTCGGACAGGGAACATGACTTTGACTCGGATGATGGAAATCGCCACCAAGTATGCCAATGGTGAAGAGGAGGAGCGACTGCGGAGCGGCAAGCACAAGGCAGTCGCCCACGAAGCCGGAGGAGGAAACTCCAGTCGGAATGTCACATCCCTGGTCCTGTTATGCACTAGGCTAGACCTCATGTGAGCATCATGTTTAAATTTTTGAAACCTGAACTGAGGAATTTTGGAAGCCTCAAAAACATAAATAAAAGAAGGGCAAAACCCTAAAAATCTCATTCATTGCTCCAAAATGCTCTTCTTAAATGTTTGATAATTTTTGGTAAGGGTTCTGGTCCCAACCAAAATATTGAACATTTTTAAGGATTTATTTTTGGGACTTTGAATTTAAATCATTAGCTATTTGAATTTGAATTATATTCATATAACTAGAATATAATTTCAAATACCCCTGAAATATTTTATGAGCTTTTGGAAAAGTCCATATAGCAAAATAAAAATATTCAGAGGAGCTTTTGGCATTGTTTGAATTATTATTTTTAATTCAAAACAGTGGCAAAAGAATTAAATAAAAGAAAAACAGAACAGAATTATAAAAAAAAGAGAGCAGAACCACCTGGACTTACCTGTGAAGCCCACCTGGTGGCCCAACAGGACCGGCCCAGCGCAGCCCAGCCCACCCTTCTCCTGTCGTCTTCCTTCCCTCGCACCGAAGCTGCTCGGTGGCAAGCGCTGGCGATGCCCCGGGCACCTCCTGCTTCCCCCGGTCTCCCTAGCGACGCCACGACGACGCCTCGTGTCCCCACGCTCCTCTTCCTCCCTCGCTGCTCCCTCTCTCTTCCTCGAACACTCTCCCCCTCCTCTGTTCTCCCGCGACCGAATGGAGCCCGTCGCCGCCGACCAGCGCTCGCGCGGCCACAGCCACCGTCTCGCCTCCCCGACGCCTCCCAAAGCTCCGCTGCTCCGCCCTCGTCCTCCTCGTCGTCTCACGCGACCAGAAGGGCCCCGAGCAGCCGCCATCGTCATCGTCTTCAAGCTTCGGCCCCGGCGCCCTTCTCCGTCGATTCGGCCACTCCGGCGCGCCCCCGAGCCCGCTAACCCTCCCTGCAGCTCCGCGGTGAGCCTTTGACCCGATTCCCCCTCTCCCCGTGCCCTATCTCCCTCTCTAGCCGCCGTTCACAACGAGCCGAGAGCTCTTCGCTGACGGCCATGGCGCCGCCGCGGCCACAGTTGCTGCCGCCCGTGTTTGAGCACGTGTCTGCGCTCAGCGTGGTCCCAGGAGCCCAGAACAAGCATCCGTTCATCCTCTCGTCAACCGTAGCCTCGTTTCCGTCGAGGTCCGAACCTCGGCCGCCGCCGCGAGCCTGATTCCGGCGAGCCCGCTCGACCTCAGCCCCTCCCGCTTGCTTAGATGGATACGGCTGAGCGCCAGCTACGCGTAGATGATCGTTGCCGCTGTTTTGGTCGCCGGAGGACGTTTCCCGAGCCCCTCCGCCGCGTCTGGACTCGCCGGCGGTTAAACGCCGGCGACCGTTGACCCTTGACCGGCGTGGGTTGACCCCACCGCCCGGTTTGACCCTCCCCTCTCTCTGACTGACGTGTGGGCCCATCCCCCCTGTTTAATTAGTACCAGGTTAAGTTAGTGCTAACTAACTTAGTTAAGTAGATAGGACACTGACATGCAGGCCCAGGCTCTAATTAAACTTAGGTTAGTTAACTGTGTCACTGACGTGTGGTCCCCACACGTCAGGTTTGACCGGACCAGCCCCTGTTGACCTGTGACGTCAAGGTGATGTCATGCTGACGCATTAAATGATTTTCTGGATTTGAAATAAATCAGAAAATCCAGAAAATGGTATAAACTTCTAAAATTCATAGAAATTCAACCGTAACTCCAAATTAAATAAATTATATGAAAAATTATCAGAAAAATTCAAGGAATCCATCTGTACCATTTTCATGCATGTTAGAACAACTTATAGCTGCTGTTTAGCACAAATCAATTAAATGGCATTTGAATAATCACATATGGAGTTTGAATTTGAATCTTGTATTCAAACCAACTTCATTTAACCTGTTGCTAGTTGCATTAGCCCAAAATACACTCATATTGCCATGTCATGAGCATGCATCATATTGTGCATTGCATTGATCATGTTTCTTCTGTGTTTGCCGGTGTTGTTCTCCCTCGGTAGACGTTGTACCGACGATGTGATCGTTGACACTGATGAAGACTCAATGTTATCTTCAGAAGTGCCAGGCAAGCAAAACCCCCTTGTCCATTCCGATACAATCCTACTCTCTCGCTCCTGCTCTCTTTTACTGCATTAGGACAACACCAATTCATCTGTTACTTGCTGCGGTAGCTGAACCCCTTTATCCTTTGCACGACCTGTCATTGCCACAGTAAATAGACGAAACCCACTAGCATGAGTAGGAGTTGTTTGAGCCCTGATGTGCCTACACATTCATGCTTGTTTGTCATGCCTGCTACTGCTTAGAGTTGAGTCAGGTCTGATTCATCGAGGATGAATCAGAGGTGTGTGAACATGTCCTACTATGTGTGAGCTAAGTGTGTGAACACGATTTGGTAAAAGGTGTCGGTGAGAGGCCATGTAGGAGTACATGGTGGGTTGTCTCATTGAAGCCATCCTTAGGAACTGAGTTCTGTGTTTGTGATCCATGATTCAGCTACTACCATGCATTGGGCCCTGAAATATGACCCCGCTCGACTTCTTATTCACCCTAGTCCTCTGTCCAGGAGTTGCAAGTAGTTTCTGGTGTTTTTAGCTTACTGGAGGCCGTGGACAGCGCTGACCGTAGGGGTGGGCTGTGATGCGGTAGGTACGTGGCACGGTGTACCGGATGCCCGTTTGGTATCTCGGGAACCCTGTTCACATCGTTCGGGGCTGTGAGCGAAACTCCGGCCGGATCTCCTCATGGATGGAACCCGAATAGGCGATAAACCTGGACTAGAGACTTGAGTGTTTAGGTAGGTCGTGGTCTACACCCACGTCGGCTTTCGCTTGAAGTCTGCCGAGCACATGTCGTGTGCAGACGCTAAGTGGTGGAAACATGTATGAAGAAGTACACCCCTGCAGGGTTAACATCATCTATTCGAATAGCCGTGTCCGCGGAAAAGGACTTCTGGGTTGCTTATATCAGTTCATAGACAAGTGAAAGTGGATACTCTAAAATACGCAAGATAAGCGTGAGTGCTATGGATGGCGTTCTCGTAGGGAGACGGAAGCGGATCCATAGTGGTGTATTGATATGGTGAATATGTGGACTCGTGTGCGCCAGCTGAAGAGTTACTTGCAATCATAGTTTAGGTTAGCCACTGAGTCAAAGCTGGCTTGCTGCAGTTAAACCCCACCATCCCTTTGTTGATAATGATGCATATGTAGTTAGCTCTGATGTAAGTCTTGCTGGGTACATTTGTACTCACGTTTGCCTATTTTATGTTTTTGCAGAGAGACTTCGGTCTCACTAGTAGTTTCGCGTGGACTTCGACGTTTAGCTTGTTACCTCAGCTACGATCTTGTGCCCCGGCAGGATCTGGTAGATAGTCAGGCTTCTCAGCCTTTTTTCAGTTATAGATGTCTGTACCCAGACATGATAGCTTCCGCTTGTGCTTTGATTTGTATGCTCTGATTGTTGGGTCATGAGACCCATGTTTGTAATATCTCGCTCCTCGGAGCCTATTGAATAAATTACTTGAGTCGTAGAGTCATGTTGTGATGCCATGTTGTATTTGCACATATCGAGCATATTGTGTGTATGTTATTGAAATGCTTGGTATGTGTGGGATCTGACCATCTAGTTGTTTATCTTTAGTAGCCTCTCTTACGGGGAAATGTCTCCTAGTGTTTCCACCGAGCCATGGTAGCTTGCTACTGCTCCGGAACACTTAGGCTGGCCGGCATGTGTCCTTCTTCGTTCCTGTGTCTGTCCCTTCGGGGAAATGTCACGCTTTGAGTACCGGAGTCCTGTTAGCCCGCTACAGCCCGGTTTACCGGAGTCCTGCTAGCCCAGTGCTACAGCCCGGACCCACTTGCTGATGACCGACACGTTCGAAGCTGGGTCATGAATGCCTGTCCCTGTAAGTCTGTGCCACTTTGGGTTTACGACTAGTCATGTCAGCCCGGGCTCCTTATCATATGGATGCTAGCGACACTATCATATACGTGAGCCAAAAGGCGCAAACGGTCCCGGGCAAAGGTAAGGCGACACCGTGGGGATACCGTGCGTGAGGCCGCAAAGTGATATGAGGTGTTACCGGCTAGATCGATGTGACATCGAGTCGGGGTCCTGACATCGTTGGCCATGTAGGAGTACATGGTGGGTTGTCTCATTGCAGCCGTCCTCAGGAACTGAGTTCTGTGTTTGTGATCCATGATCAGTTACTACCACACATTGGGCTCCGGGCGCTCCAAGCCCTCTCGACTTATTAATCAACTTGATCTCTGTCCAGGAGTTGCAACTAGTTTCTGGTGTTTGTAGGCAGTGTTAGTAGTCTACCAAGTGGCACCCGGTACAGGTGGGCTTGGGACAGACTAGGCACAGTGGCCCGGTGTACCAAGTGGCACCCGGATGGTGGGCTTGGGAACCCTGCACACATCGTTTGGGGCCGTAAGCGACACCCCGGCCGGATCTCCTTGCGGATGGAACCTGAATAGGCGATAAACCTGGACTAGAGACTTGTTCGGTTAGTCAGGTCGTGGCCGACTCCCTCGCCCGGCTTCCGCTTGAAGGTTGCCGAGGTACATGACGTGTACAGGGCGGTAAGTGGCGAGAGCGTGTGTGAAGAAGTACACCCCTGCAGGGTTAACATCATCTATTCGAATAGCCGGATTCCTCGGATATGGAAACTTGGACCCCTTGCATAGTTCATAGACAAGTGAAAGTGGATACTCTAAAATAGCAAGATAAGCGTGAGTGCTATGGATGGCGTTCTCGTAGAGAGACGGGAGCGGATCCATAGTGGTGTATTGATATGGTGAATATGTGGACTCGTGTGCGCCACCTCAAAAGAGTCGCTTGCAGTCGTAGTTAGGTTAGCCACCGAGTCAAAGCTGGCTTGCTGCAGTTAAACTCCTCCACCCCCTTTGTTGATAATGATGCATATGTAGTTAGTTCTGATGTAAGTCTTGCTGGGTACATTTGTACTCACGTTTGCCTATTTTATGTTTTGCAGAGAGACTTCGGTCTCACTAGTAGTTCCACGTGGGCTTCGACGTTTAGCTTGTTACCTCAGCTACGATCTTGTGCCCTCGGCAGGATCTGATAGATAGTTAGGCTTCTCAGCCTTTTTCATTTATAGATGTCTGTACTCAGACATGATAGCTTCCGCTTGTGTTTTGACTTGTATGCTCTGATTGTTGGGTCATGAGACCCATGTTTGTAATGTCTCGCTCCTCGGAGCCTATTGAATAAACTACTTGAGTCGTAGAGTCATTTTGTGATGCCATGTTGTATTGCACATATCGAGCATATTGTGTGTATGTTATTGAAATGCTTGGTATGTGTGGGATCTGACTATCTAGTTGTTTATCTTTAGTAGCCTCTCTTACCGGGAAATGTCTCCTAGTGTTACCGCTGAGCCATGGTAGCTTGCTACTGCTCTGGAACACTTAGGCTGGCCGGCATGTGTCCTTCTTCGTTCCTGTGTCTGTCCCTTCGGGGAAATGTCACGCGATGAATACCGGAGTCCTGTTAGCCCGCTACAGCCCGGTTCACCGGAGTCCTGCTAGCCCAGTGCTACAGCCTGGATTCACTCGCTGATGACCGACACGTTCGATGCTGGGTCATGGATGCCTGTCCCTGTAAGTCTGTGCCACTTTGGGTTTACGACTAGCCATGTCAGCCCGGGCTCCTTATCATATGGATGCTAGCGACACTGTCATATACGTGTGCCAAAAGGCGCAAACGGTCCCGGGCAAAGGTAAGGCGACACCCGTGGGAATACCGTGCATGAGGCCGCAAAGTGATATGAGGTGTTACATGCTAGATCGATGTGGCATTGAGTCGGGGTCCTGACAGCGTTGGTATCAGAGCTTGACTGTCTGTAGGATTACCAAGCCAAACTGGTCGAAGTTGAGTCTAGATATTCTTTAGTTATATAAGGGAATTGATTGTGGGATGGAACGTAAGGCTCTTTTTACTCCTTATACCTTATGCCTTCTGATCTGAGTCATCTTATCTTTCCTGCGGGGATTAAGAACTAGGCTTTCTCTTCTTTCTATCAGGATCACGTATTACTAGTCCGTAGACTTATAAGATTGTTCGATTTAAGCTTGAGTCTAGTTCCTACTACTTCTGTATGTTAACTGATGATCTCGAAACCCTGATATTGTGCTTCTGAGTGGTTATGCCACCATTTTTGTGAATGTCTCAAATCTTTTCTGAGCATTTACAGCCGTTATGCTGTCCGAGTCATCCCAGGTTTCCAAAGAGTCTGATGCATTTGCAAAATCCTTTTCCTCTGGTTTCAATGTCTTTTAGGCCAGGTTAATCACCCAAATTGTTGAGTTGAGGTAATTTATTGCCTTGACATATATGTTGGAGCTATTATGACCCTAGGTGTCTTAGTGGATCATCTAGTAATTTAGCCATGATTGTGTCCCAGTGTGATGATTCTGGCCTTTATTCTCGAAAGCATCCCGTGATGCCACATAGTTAGTAGGTATTCTACTCCTGGGTTTTGAACCCGAGATTCACTCTACTTACTTCATGTTGATAGGGTTTGCTAGTTCCTTTAGGATATTAGTAACCTTTGCGATAGTCCTCGAGGTTCGTGGTACATCCTTCTTCCAAATACCATGAAGTACTTATGGCCGAAGTTCCTCGTTGAACTGAACGATCACAACCAGAGTGCTCTTGATGAGTTCTCCATTATATATTGTGGTTCTGCCAGTCCTACCTCTCTGCGTGGGTTATCCGGAAGAAACATGTGGAACTTGGTTCGACATACTAATCTATGCATCCACAACTCAGAAAATTATATGTTCTTTGAGTTGTCCCTCTTAGTTGTCTTCTGACCCTCGTCTATCATTTGATAGTCAAGAGTATGCGTGCGTTCATTCATCGATGCCTATTACTCTTGTGGTCCGTCAAGCCATTCTATTCCAGAATGACTAGGAGAAACAAACTCCAGTACCTCTTCCATATCCAGGATTGGGTCAAAGAAGTTGTGCTCCGCAGATCAAATTGCCAATCCAGCTTTTGTTCTGTTCTACCTTGGAGTATTACCCCCTTTATGTCAGAATTGTCATGAGAACTGCACCAACTCTCATGAATTTTGACGTAGTGATACTTCTCACCATCACTAGTCATTCCTCGGCCCTCGTGTTGATGCAACCGGAATACCGGCAAATGAATTCTAATGTGTGAAATCAATACTCCCAGCAACCTCGTTGCTTGGTAGTTAAATGGATGATAACCTCATTCTCAGCATATTGATTATTGAATCGTCACCCTAAGACTGATCGTGCTATCTACTTCTTATTTCGGTGCACCCTTCGATTGATGAGTTAGGATCTTGTCAAGTCCTCACTCATTTGATCATATCGTCTTGCCCCCAAAAGTGAGATTGTTCTCGAGCTTAGTAACATACCGGTGGTTCGTGATTTTCCGAATATCTTCTCGGAAGTATTACCAGGTTGTTCCCTGACTGTTATGTTGAGCTCGTGATCAAGTTGGTTTCTTGTGAACCACCTTCTCTCCAAGAGTCGGTGTTAGATATCCCTGAGCTAGTTGGTTAAGCTAGACAACAACTTGGAGAATTGGAAGATAAAAGCTTGCCTAACTTAGTTTGTTCCAAAGGGATATTCTTGTGTAGTGTGTGTTGAAGAAAGATGATATCTTCACCGATTGGTCCCTGTGATCAGTTGCTGGACCTATTGTCTTATCAATCCTTTGATTTGAGTGTGGGCTATCGTCAAATCAAATCAGTACCAACAATGCTCGTAATGTTGTCTTATTCGTGGTTGATCCCTCGAGCATACACCATTACATCTTTGGTCTGACCAATGCTATCACCGTGTTCACTTAACTATGGAATTCCTTTTAAAAGGAAACCCGGATGAATTGTTGTTGAGCCCATTGACAACATCCTTATCTCCTCCATGATTTTGTTGAACATTAAGCTAGTGTTGGAAACTTTTGAAAGCATTTGTTCATGCTAGTTCATGAAGCATATGTTCGGATGTAAGAAGTGACTTCCTCCAGTTCATGTGCATCTGATGCAAGTTGCCGCCGTGGATTCGAGAAAGTCAATGTTGCTTTCTTTGGAATCATTCCAAATCAGTCATGCACACGTGCAAAGAATGCTGTGGTTTGAAGACTTGCAACCTTCAATCTATATGTGTCCCTAGCACACTAAGCCACTGATTGACTTGTTCAAGGAAAAGAAATCTATGCTTGGGATCTAATCCATGGACTTGCGTAAAGACTTCGATATCCTCGATGATGGTTCTCCACCTGAACTCGGTAGTGTTTTATTGTAAGACTACCACGTGGTCATGCTTGTCTAGGACATCGTGTTCACATGTTGTAGCAGAACCAGCTCATGTTTTGGAGCTTACTATCGTAGTTCATTCCCCGAGAATCTCGCAACGTCATCTCGTCGATTTGTGTTGCAAACTTTCATTTTTCTTCCTAGACTCGATGAGTCTGGAATATCCTGACACCAACCAGATCTGAATCTCAGGCAGATATGATGGTTTGGAACATTTCCCAAGAACGATAATATTGGTCCCTCGATAACCGGTAAAGTGGATGTCGTGGCCAACACACCCAGCCGGAAGACCTATTATTGTAGTATCTTGTTTGAGGAAGTTGGCCACCTCCCCATAAGGATTTCGTAGGATTTACCTCCGTAACTGTTCCTTATGGATTCTGTTGCTCCTGAAGTCCAACCTTTACTTGATGTTCTAGTTATCAAACCATATCTATGAATGGGTTACACTAGCACGTCAAGGAGAACATTAGAAGCGGAGTGCTAAATGTCTCTCGGTCGATCATCCAGATTTTATTTCCTTGGCCCCGCCAAGGGTGAAATCTGAGAAAGTGTTATCCTCCTTTGCATCTGCATCGTCCATCGCTATTCATCATGGTAGTATGTTGTGTTGTCAGCACCCTTGACACGGATGTTGATAAAACCTTGATGATTGTGGAAATGCTCAAGTTCTTGAGAGCACGTACAAGCGCTACGTGTTATCATCGGCTCTAACTGGGATTCCTCTCAGTTTCCTCGGCAATGCTATGACCTTTTCAAACAGTGAATTCACTCTCTATTGATGAGCCTCTCCCCAGTTACCAGAATCATTCCCAGCATTTGCATTTTGTTCCCAGCTTGCACCGCCAATGTGCCATTCTACCATGGGTCTCTTCCATTTCCGGTGGTAAGCAAGTTCATCCATTACGTTGTCTTCAACAAGGTAATCCACATCAGCCAAGTCCGAGTATACCATTCCACCGACCCCCTCCAAACGATTGCTCGAGAATTACCTTAGGCTGGTTTAAAGAGTCTCAATGATCTCTGAATCAAAGGTAATTCTTTTTGCCACTTAAGGGGATATTTCTACGAGTCACCTTCCCTAAGGTGCATCGTTATGGTATCATGGGAACTCAACTCCTCGCTACGTTGACAACCGTTCACCACCCTCTTAGGTGTGGAATTGTGGTCTACCTAGTGAACCTTCGTCATCTGCTTCACTCCATTCCTATGGATGTGTGCTTCGCCTCTCAGCTCGAGAGATGTTGCTATGTCTCATTCCGTGAGTTAATCCTGAGTTGTTCGACCTTCGAGAAGAACCATTCTTTTAGGATCTTTCCTTTCCTCTCGTTGTCATGTTAGTTGGAGTTCTCAGAGCAAGACTTCGAGACAAAGATGGTGATCAAATCAACGCTTTGATAAAGTGCACCCTGGATCGTGAAGATTGTGCTAGTTTGCGTTTCCCCTTCACCCTACCCTACGCTTGAATCTCGGGACGAGATTTTGTTTAGTGGGGGTGAGTTGTCACATCCCTGGTCCTGTTATGCACTAGGCTAGACCTCATGTGAGCATCATGTTTAAATTTTTGAAACCTGAACTGAGGAATTTTGGAAGCCTCAAAAACTTAAATAAAAGAAGGGCAAAAACCCTAAAAATCTCATTCATTGCTCCAAAATGCTCTTCTTAAATGTTTGATAATTTTTGGTAAGGGTTCTGGTCCCAACCAAAATATTGAACATTTTTAAGGATTTATTTTTGGGACTTTGAATTTAAATCATTAGCTATTTGAATTTGAATTATATTCATATAACTAGAATATAATTTCAAATACCCCTGAAATATTTTACGAGCTTTTGGAAAAGTCCATATAGCAAAATAAAAATATTCAGAGGAGCTTTTGGCATTGTTTGAATTATTATTTTTAATTCAAAACAGTGGCAAAAGAATTAAATAAAAGAAAAACAGAACAGAATTATAAAAAAAAAGAGCAGAACCACCTGGACTTACCTGTGAAGCCCACCTGGTGGCCCAACAGGACCGGGCCAGCGCAGCCCAGCCCACCCTTCTCCTGTCGTCTTCCTTCCCTCGCACCGAAGCTGCTCGGTGGCAAGCGCTGGCGATGCCCCGGCCACGTCCTGCTTCCCCCGGTCTCCCTAGCGACGCCACGACGACGCCTCGTGTCCCCTCGCTCCTCTTCCTCCCTCGCTGCTCCCTCTCTCTTCCCCGAACACTCTCCCCCTCCTCTGTTCTCCCGCGACCGAATGGAGCCCGTCGCCGCCAACCAGCGCTCGCGCGGCCACAACCACTGTCTCGCCTCCCCGACGCCTCCCAAAGCTCCGCTGCTCCGCCCTCGTCCTCCTCGTCGTCTCACGCGACCAGAAGGGCCCCGAGCAGCCGCCATCGTCATCGTCTTCAAGCTTCGGCCCCGGCGCCCTTCTCCGTCGATTCGGCCACTCCGGCGCGCCCCCGAGCCCGCTAACCCTCCCTGCAGCTCCGCGGTGAGCCTTTGACCCGATTCCCCCTCTCCCCGTGCCCTATCTCCCTCTCTAGCCGCCGTTCACAATGAGCCGAGAGCTCTTCGCCGACGGCCATGGCGCCGCCGCGGCCACAGTTGCTGCTGCCCGTGTTTGAGCACGTGTCTGCGCTCAGCGTGGTCCCAGGAGCCCAGAACAAGCATCCGTTCGTCCTCTCGTCAACCGTAGCCTCGTTTCCGTCGAGGTCCGAACCTCGGCCGCCGCCGCGAGCCTGATTCCGGCGAGCCCGCTCGACCTCAGCCCCTCCCGCTTGCTTAGATGGATACGGCTGAGCGCCAGCTACGCGTAGATGATCGCTGCCGCTGTTTTGGTCGCCGGAGGACGTTTCCCGAGCCCCTCCGCCGCGTCTGGACTCGCCGGCGGTTAAACGCCGGCGACCGTTGACCCTTGACCGGCGTGGGTTGACCCCACCGCCCGGTTTGACCCTCCCCTCTCTCTGACTGACGTGTGGGCTCAGCCGCCCCCCCCCTGTTTAATTAGTACCAGGTTAAGTTAGTGCTAACTAACTTAGTTAAGTAGATAGGACACTGACATGCGGGCCCAGGCTCTAATTAAACTTAGGTTAGTTAACTGTGTCACTGACGTGTGGTCCCCACACGTCAGGTTTGACCGGACCAGCCCCTGTTGACCTGTGACGTCAAGGTGATGTCATGCTGACGCATTAAATGATTTTCTGGATTTAAAATAAATCAGAAAATCCAGAAAATGGTATAAACTTCTAAAATTCATAGAAATTCAACCGTAACTCCAAATTAAATAATTTATATATGAAAAATTATCAGAAAAATTCAAGGAATCCATCTGTACCATTTTCATGCATGTTAGAACAACTTATAGCTGCTGTTTAGCACAAATCAATTAAATGGCATTTGAATAATCACATATGGAGTTTGAATTTGAATCTTGTATTCAAACCAACTTCATTTAACCTGTTGCTAGTTGCATTAGCCCAAAATACACTCATATTGCCATGTCATGAGCATGCATCATATTGTGCATTGCATTGATCGTGTTTCTTCTGTGTTTGTCGGTGTTGTTCTCCCTCGGTAGACGTTGTACCGACGATGTGATCGTTGACACTGATGAAGACTCAATGTTATCTTCAGAAGTGCCAGGCAAGCAAAACCCCCTTGTTCATTCCGATACAATCCTACTCTCTCGCTCCTGCTCTCTTTTACTGCATTAGGACAACACCGATTCATCTGTTACTTGCTGCGGTAGCTGAACCCCTTTATCCTTTGCATGACCTGTCATTGCCACAGTAAATAGATGAAACCCACTAGCATGAGTAGGAGTTGTTTGAGCCCTGATGTGCCTACTCATTCATGCTTGTTTGTCATGCCTGCTACTGCTTAGAGTTGAGTCAGGTCTGATTCATCGAGGATGAATCAGAGGTGTGTGAACATGTCCTACTATGTGTGAGCTAAGTGTGTGAACACGATTTGGTAAAAGGTGTCGGTGAGAGGCCATGTAGGAGTACATGGTGGGTTGTCTCATTGAAGCCGTCCTTAGGAACTGAGTTCTGTGTTTGTGATCCATGATTCAGCTACTACCATGCATTGGGCCCTGAAATATGACCCCGCTCGACTTCTTATTCACCCTAGTCCTCTGTCCAGGAGTTGCAAGTAGTTTCTGGTGTTTGTAGCTTACTGGAGGCCGTGGACAGCACTGACCGTAGGGGTGGGCTGTGATGCGGTAGGTACGTGGCACGGTGTACCGGATGCCCGTTTGGTATCTCGGGAACCCTGTTCACATCGTTCGGGGCTGTGAGCGAAACTCTGGCCGGATCTCCTCATGGATGGAACCCGAATAGGCGATAAACCTGGACTAGAGACTTGAGTGTTTAGGTAGGTCGTGGTCTACACCCACGTCGGCTTTCGCTTGAAGTCTGCCGAGCACATGTCGTGTGTAGACGCTAAGTGGTGGAAACATGTATGAAGAAGTACACCCCTGCAGGGTTAACATCATCTATTCGAATAGCCGTGTCTGCGGAAAAGGACTTCTGGGTTGCTTATATCAGTTCATAGACAAGTGAAAGTGGATACTCTAAAATACGCAAGATAAGCGTGAGTGCTATGGATGGCGTTCTCGTAGGGAGACGGAAGCGGATCCATAGTGGTGTATTGATATGGTGAATATGTGGACTCGTGTGCGCCAGCTGAAGAGTTACTTGCAATCATAGTTTAGGTTAGCCACTGAGTCAAAGCTGGCTTGCTGCAGTTAAACCCCACCATCCCTTTGTTGATAATGATGCATATGTAGTTAGCTCTGATGTAAGTCTTGCTGGGTACATTTGTACTCACGTTTGCCTATTTTATGTTTTTGCAGAGAGACTTCGGTCTCACTAGTAGTTTCGCGTGGACTTCGACGTTTAGCTTGTTACCTCAGCTACGATCTTGTGCCCCGGCAGGATCTGGTAGATAGTCAGGCTTCTCAGCGTTTTTTCAGTTATAGATGTCTGTACCCAGACATGATAGCTTCCGCTTGTGCTTTGATTTGTATGCTCTGATTGTTGGGTCATGAGACCCATGTTTGTAATATCTCGCTCCTCGGAGCCTATTGAATAAATTACTTGAGTCATAGAGTCATGTTGTGATGCCATGTTGTATTTGCACATATCGAGCATATTGTGTGTATGTTATTGAAATGCTTGGTATGTGTGGGATCTGACCATCTAGTTGTTTATCTTTAGTAGCCTCTCTTACGGGGAAATGTCTCCTAGTGTTTCCACCGAGCCATGGTAGCTTGCTACTGCTCCGGAACACTTAGGCTGGCCGGCATGTGTCCTTCTTCGTTCCTGTGTCTGTCCCTTCGGGGAAATGTCACACGATGAATACCGGAGTCCTGTTAGCCCGCTACAGCCCGGTTCACCGGAGTCCTGCTAGCCCAGTGCTACAGCCTGGATTCACTCGCTGATGACCGACACGTTCGATGCTGGGTCATGGATGCCTGTCCCTGTAAGTCTGTGCCACTTTGGGTTTACGACTAGCCATGTCAGCCCGGGCTCCTTATCATATGGATGCTAGCGACACTGTCATATACGTGTGCCAAAAGGCGCAAACGGTCCCGGGCAAAGGTAAGGCGACACCCATGGGAATACCGTGCGTGAGGCCGCAAAGTGATATGAGGTGTTACATGCTAGATCGATGTGGCATTGAGTCGGGGTCCTGACACGGAAACAAAAACGCAAGGCCGAACTAGCTGCTCCGGGTGAGGCCTTGGCTGTGGTTCAAGGAAAGTTCAAGGGGAAGCCCAAAGGGCCGTGGAACCCCAAGAAAGTAAAAGATCAAGATGGAAATGACGTGTTGGATCTGCCGTGCCATATCCACACCAAAAAAGACGAAGAAGGTAACCACTCGACAGTGTCGGCTCAGCTGGTGCTTGCTGCTCCAATCAGCAAAGAGCCTATTTTGCTTTATATAGCAGCCACTTGACAAGTCGTCAGTACAGTACTTATGGTCGAGCGGGAAGAAGGAAAAGCATACAAAGTTCAACGCCCCGTTTATTATATTTCTGAAGTCCTGACCCCGTCAAAGCAAAGATATCCTCACTATCAGAAGCTTGTCTATGGAATTTACATGACCACAAAGAAGGTTGCACACTAATTCTCAGATCACTCTGTTATAGTCGTCAGCGATGCTCCATTGTCAGAGATTCTGCACAACAGGGATGCAACTGGTCGAGTGGCAAAATGGGCGATTGAACTCCTTCCCTTGGATATCAAGTTTGAGGCAAAGAAAGCTATCAAGTCCCAAGCAATAGCAGATTTCCTCGTCAAGTGGATCGAGCAGCAACTGCCGACTCAAGTTCACTCGGAGCACTGGACCATGTTCTTTGATGGATCGAAGATGTTGAACGGTTCTGGTGCTGGAGTAGTTCTGGTATCCCCCCGAGGAGACAAGCTCAGATATGTCCTCCAGATTCACTTTGATTCCTCCAACAATGAAGCAGAGTATGAAGCACTCCTGTATGGGTTGCGCATGGCCATCTCACTCGGCGTCCGCCGCCTCATGGTCTATGGCGACTCAGATTTGGTAGTTAATCAAGTGATGAAGGAGTGGGACGTCAGAAGCCCAGCCATGACTGGTTACTGCAACGCGGTGAGAAAGCTTGAGAGGAAGTTCGAGGGGTTAGAACTCCACCACATCCCCCGATTGAAAAATCAAGCAGCCGATGAATTGGCAAAGATAGGTTCCAAGAGAGAGTCCATTCCCAGCAATGTGTTCTTGGAGCATATTCACACGCCGACAGTTCAGGAAGACCCTTTCATTGAAGAGCCCCCACAACCCAAGAGCGCCACGGATCCGACTGAAGTTCAGGTCCCAGCTGTGGTCGACCTAATCATGGAGAATCTGGCCATTACTCCCGACTGGACGGTGCCCTACATTGCGTACATCCTCAGTAAAGAGCTCCCAGAGGATGAACAAGAAGCTCGACAGATCGTCCGCCGATCTAAAGCTTTTACTGTGGTAAGAGGGCAGCTGTTCAGAGAAAGTACGACTGGAGTCGGTCAGAAGTGCATAACACTAGAAGAAGGTCAAATGATCCTCAATGACATCCACTCAGGGACCTGTGGTCACCATGCGTCCTCTCGGGCCATCGTGGCTAAAGCATACCGAGCTGGATTCTATTGGCCACGAGCAAATGAGATGGCGAAAGATATAGTCGACAGATGTGAAGGCTGTCAATTTTACTCCGATATGTCTCACAAGCCAGCGTCAGCCCTGAAGACCATCCCCCTCGTCTGGCCCTTCGCTGTTTGGGGACTGGATATGGTTGGACCGCTGAGGACCGGCAGAAGCGGATTCACTCACGTGCTCGTTGCAGTCGACAAGTTTACCAAATGGATCGAAGCCAAACCCATCAAGAACCTTGACGCTAGCACCGCTGTCAGTTTTATCAGAGAATTGACGTTCCGATATGGAGTCCCACACAACATCATCACGGACAATGGATCGAACTTCGATTCTGATGAGTTCAGAATTTTCTGCGCCTCTCAGGGCACTCGAGTCGACTATGCTTCTGTTGCTCACTCGCAGTCGAACGGACAAGCAAAAAGAGCCAATGGCCTAATTCTCAAAGGCAACACGCAGCAGGTGCTTGGGTTGATGAACTTACGTCAGTTCTGTGGGGTTTAAGGACAACTCCTAATCGGTCGACTAGAAGAACTCCTTTCTTCTTAGTCTATGGAGCCGAAGCTGTCCTGCCAAGTGACTTGCTCCACAATGCACCCCGAGTTGAACTCTTCTCCGAAGCAGAAACAGAGCAGGCCCGGCAAGATTCAGTCGATCTCTTAGAGGAGGAAAGAGAGATGGCCTTGATCCGCTCGACCATTTATCAGCAAGATTTGCGTCGATTCCACGCCAGGAATGTGAGGGGTCGGGCCTTTCAAGAAGGAGACTTGGTTCTTCGAGTGGATCAGCAGAAACCACACAAGCTCGCTCCAACTTGGGAAGGCCCCTTCATCATCACCAAAGTTCTCCACAACGGAGCATACCATGTTTACAATATCGAGCATCAGAAAGACGAGCCACGAGCTTGGAACGCGGAGCTGCTCCGCCCCTTTTATACTTAAACACTCATTTGAATAAAATGTAATAACCAACACCTTTTGTAATTCGTTTATCAAAGACAAGAGCTTACGGTTCTCTCATTCGATTGTGTTGTTCTTATTTACTCCTGAAATCCCCTAGTGGGTGGGCTTAGTCGCGAATCCGTTCCACCTAAATTCGAAAAAATCCTACCGAGTGAAGAACAATCCTTCCACTCGGGGGGCTTAGCTGCAGTCGAGTACTCGCCTAAGTTCTCTCACTAAGAGGCTTAACGGCAGTCCAGCAGTCGCCTAAGTTTGGAAAAATCCTACCGAGTGGAGAGGAATCCTCCCACTCAGGGGCTTAGCTGTAGTCGAGCACTCGCCTAAGTTCTCTCACTAAGAGGCTTAACGGCAGTCCAGCACTCGCCTAAGTTTGAAAAAATCCCACCGAGTGGAGAGCAGTCCTCCCACTCGGGGGCTTAGCTGCAGTCGAGCACTCGCCTAAGTTCTCTCACTAAAAGGCTTAACGGCAGTCCAGCACTCGCCTAAGTTTGAAAAAATCCCACCGAGTGGAGAGCAGTCCTCCCACTCGGGGGCTTAGCTGCAGTCGAGCACTCGCCTAAGTTCTCTCACTAAGAGGCTTAACGGCTGTCCAGCACTCGCCTAAGTTTGAAAAAATCCTACCGAGCGGAGAGCAGTCCTCCCACTCGGGGGCTTAGCTGCAGTCGAGCACTCGCCTAAGTTCTCTCACTTAGAGGCTTAACGACAGTCCAACACTCGCCTAAGTTTGAAAAATCCTACCGAGTGGAGAGCAGTCCGCCCACTCGGCGGTTTAGCTGCAGTCGAGGACTTGCCTAAGTCCTCTCACTGAGAGGCTTAACGGCAGTCTAGCACTCACCTAAGTTTGGAAAAATCCTACTGAGTGGAGAGCAATCCTCCCACTCGGGGGCTTAGCTACAGTCCAGTACTCGCCTAAGTTTGAGACCCATCCCTATCCGCAAGGACGACGAGGTGCAGGTCGACTGCAACCTTCTTCTTCGGAGCTGCGGCACTAATACAATGTCCGCTCCATCCCTATCCGCAAGGACGACGAGGTGCAGGTCGACTGCCACCTACTCCTTCGCAGCTGCGGCACAAATACAACGTCCGCTCCATCCCTATCCGCAAGGACGACGAGGTGCAGGTCGACTGCAACCTTCTTCTTCGGAGCTGCGGCACTAATACAACGTCTGCTCCATCCCTATCCGCAAGGACGACGAGGTGTAGGTCGACTGCCACCTTCTCCTTCGGAGCTGCGGCAGAAATACAACATCCTCTCCATCCCTATCCGCAAGGACGACGAGGTGCAGGTCGACTGCCACCTTCTCCTTCGGAGCTGCGGCACAAATACAACGTCCGCTCCATCCCTATCCGCAAGGATGAAGAGGTGCAGCAAGCAAAGTCCATCAAAAGGCAAACACAAGCACATTCGGAGATAAACCAAATTCAGATAAATACTAAAAGATTCCAAGCAGCGAATCAAAAGTACTCGGGCACGAAGCCCGAAGGAGTTTAACGGTTACAGAAACCACTCGGCATTCCGAGGCAAATTTAAAGCGTATCCAAGTTTCATAAGATTGTTCACTCAGCCGGAGGAGGACTGGCAGGCTCCACGAATGAGTCCAGATCGATCCCATCAGCGATCCGAGTGGTAGCAGCAATGAAAGTCTCCATGAAGGACTGGAAGTCGTGCTTTTTGGTGTTAGCGACTTTGATCGCAGCCAGCTTGTCTTCACGAACCTCCTTGCAATGGACTCGCACCAGGGACAGCGCCACGTCAGCACCACACCGGGCGGAGGATTTCTTCCATTCTTGCACTCGGTTAGGGATCTCGTTCAGTCGAGTCATCAGAGATTCCAGATCATTCTGAAGCGCCGCCTCCGGCCAAAGCGTCGAGTCGATTCGAGAGACAACCTCCTTCAGGCGTGCGAGGTAGCTTATGGCGCTGGCGATACGGGACTCCAGTCGGAGCACGTTCATCGCAGTTTCGTCGCAGACCGGGGAAGCGATAGGGTCCAGGCCCGTCTCGACCCTCCCAGTTTCTTCGTCAAAGTCTTGACAAAGTTCTGCAGCCAAGAGTTAGTTCAATCAACCGAGCAAAATCCGATGGCAAACATCAACACAGTCGGATTAAAAGAAATACCTCCCAGTATGAGATAAAGCTTCTTGGCGAGGGTCCTGAGATAGGCTTCTGTGTCGTTCCTCTTGCGGATCGCAGACTCCAACTTTTCATTCAGGGCGACCTTATCCTTCTTCAGGCCGGTCACTTCGCGGTTAGCTTCATTAAGACAAGATGTCAGTCTAGTCACCTCTCCTTCAAGCGTTCCGACTGAAGCAAGCTTCTTCTCTGCGAGAGCGGTTTTGTCTTGGGATGCTTTTTGCGCGGCGGCGAGGTCCGAGTCCTTCTTGTCCAGAGCCAACTTCATTTTCTCTGCAAAAGAAATAATCGAATCAAAAAAGAGATCAACGAGATATATTGAAATTCAGTCGGCAATCAGTTACCTTCCATACCAGCGGCCTCGTCTTGAGCTTTTTTTTTAGATTTTGCTGAACCAATTCCAAGTCTAAGTTGAGTTGCCTCTGCTTCTCTTCGATTTCGGCAAACTTGGAGATAAGAGTACAAGACTTTTGCAGGAGGCAAGAGACAGGTCAATCGATAGGTTCAAAATCAGTTCATTTCCGAATGAATAAAACCTAAAGAAGTGGACAACAAGCTGTTCAGACCCCAGTCGATTGCCAGCAGTTGACCGCGGTCTCGGGGACTACACCCAGTGGGTGCACTTGCCATGCCCCCACCGGTTCTGATCCCACTTGCCCAGCTCGCCGGAGTCGAGTGCAAGGAGTAAAAAAAGAGAGAAAGAACAATTGCGTCGTCAAGAAAAGAAGAACTCAGACCATAGTCGACTGCCAGCAGTCGACCGCGGTCTCGGGGACTACACCCAGTGGGTGCACTTGGCGTGCCCCCACCGGTTCTGATCCCACTCGCCCAGACCGAGTGGAAGAGCGAAACTACCAGAAACGATAGCAACACCCATTGGGTGCTCTAATTCAACGCGAACAACAGGAGATTGTGCAGAAGAAGATTTTTCGAGAACAAAAATAGTCAGAAAGTCTACTCACCTCGACGTTGGCCCGAAGAGCGGCACTAGCATCGTAGGCAGCCTGACTACTCTCGTGCACTATCTTCACCCGCTCCATCATCATATCAGCCTGTCGGATGGCTTCCACAGCCGCTTCCGACTGGTTGTCTGGGACGGGGTAGCTGGTAAAAAAATGTGCACACGACCCAGGTGCAGCTGCTTGAGGCTCTGCGGTGTGGAGTTGGATAGTTGAAGGAACCACAGGCGCGGTCGACCGCGTGGGGTGACCACTCGTCAAGGGTGCAGCGAACGTCACAGCGGCCCTGCCCGCATCTTCAGCCTGACAGACGGGAGGCGTTGCAGTTGGTTCCTGCCGAGCCACCCTGCTAGCTGTTACCTTCTTGCTCTTCCTAGGCTTAGGAGCCACATCTTCGTCGTCGTCCGGAGGGTCAATGATGTTGGGTGGAGCTGCAAGACAGAACATTCGACCCCAAGTGAACCACTCAACCCTAAAAGGATCAAGAATCGAAATCGCAAGAGTTCATACCTGGGTTAGAGGTCACCGCATCCTCCATTTCCTCGTCCCGGTACTGGTATGAAGAGGTCCCTGACGTAGAAGCACTGCAAAGGCCCGCATTCAATCGGTTACATCCAGTTAATTGAATCCACATAAAGGACAAGTCAGATGGTTACCCGGAGATAGTAGGAACGGTCACTTTGATCAGAGGCAAAGCTTTGGGCGGTTTGGAAGAGATGGCTTTCGGCACTTTCGGCGCTGGAAGCGGCGCGACCTTGGATTGCTTTGGAGGCTTCTCAGTCGGCGTCGGGGAAGACGTCCTGGGGCGCTTCGAGGATTGCCCGATCGGTGCAGCCACCAAGTCTGGAGCGCGTGCCGGGTCTTGAGTGTGCTTGGACCTCCTCTCCCTGCAAGGAGCGACTCAACTTCTTCTTCATCGGTCGATTCATCGCTCTCCTCGTCCTCCTCGGCTTCCGAATGCTCCTCGCCGCTCTCACCCCCGCTCCCTTCTTCTTCAGCGCCGGGGTCCTGCACTCCGTTGGGCATCGAGTACATTTGAATGAGGGCCTGAAAGGATAACAATCAAAAGACATTCAGTCGACCACAAACGGGAGATCACGTGGTGAATCGGAAAGATACTTGATAAAATAGAAATATACCTGCTCCGGCTGGCGCGAGTTGTCAAATGGAATCACCCTCCTGGATCCCCGAGGGTTGTCTTTGTTGCCAGTGATTCCCCTCAACCAGTTCTCTAAAATATCCTCGCTGACCTCCTCCGGGTGGATCCGAGGGGTATCTTCGAGCCCAGAGTACATCCACATCGGATGGTCGCGCGATTGAAGAGGTTGGATGCGTCGACCGAGAAAGACCTCCAGCAGATCCATCCCGGTCACTCCGTCGTGGACAAGCTGGACGACCCGTTCGACCAGCTCCTTGACATGCGCCTTCTCTTCTGGAACTACCTTCAGGGGAGCAGGCTTCTCCACTCGAGCCAAGGAGAAAGGAGGAAGTCCAGTCGACTGGCCAGGGGTTGGTTGATCCTTGCAGTAAAACCAAGTCGACTGCCAGCCCCGGACCGAGTCAGGAAGGATCATCGCTGGGAAAGTACTCTTTCTCCTCATCTGGATCCCTAGACCACCGCACATCTGGATCACCCGTCCTCTCGTCACTCGACTTGGCCTTTTTAACCGACTGGGAACGGCAAGTGTGTGTTTGAAAAGCCCCCAGTGCTGTCGACAGCCCAAGAAGTTTTCGCACATGGACACGAAAGCGGCCAGATAGACTATGGTGTTCGGAGTGAAATGGTGGAGCTAAGCCCCAAAGAAGTTCAAAAAACTCCGGAAGAAAGGGTGGGGAGGCAGCGAGAATCTGCGATCTACGTGGGTTGCTAAGAGGACACACTCACCCTCTCTGGCTGCGGCTCAGTTTCGTCCCTCGAGAGCCGAGCCGACTTGTGGGGGATCAATCCCCCCTCTACCAGGTCGTCGAGGTCGTCCTGCGTGATTGCCGAGCGGATCCAGTCGCCCTGGATCCAGCCCGCCGGCAGGCCGAACCTCGACGAGGATCCGCCCCGGCTGGTCCGCTTGCCCTTCGCCTTCGCGGTTGCCTTCTTCGCGCGTTCCAACGCCGCCGTCTTGCCCTTCCCCATGGTGGCGGATCGAGCTCGAGCGGAGGTCCGGCGACGAGGCGGAAGCGAGAGTGGCGGAGGGATCGGGAGAAAGAGAAGAGAGAATGGGAGCGTGCGGAGCAGAGGCCTGGCCCGAGACCTTTTATAAGGCCTTCCACCGAGTGGCTGACTAGTGGACCCAAGCGATCTAAACAAATCCCGCAACAGTCGCGCGTGCAGTACGTGGTGAAAAAGGTGGCGCGGGGATCGAGGAGACTTACCTAATCCGTCCCGATAACCTCGTTTCCTCCCATCTGGCGCGATTCCCAAAATTCGAATCCCGTGAGATCCACGGAGAGCGGAACAACCTGTCAGACTGAAGACAAACACCCTCTACATCATCATTCGGAATTCAACCATGAAGGTTCACTCGACAACAACCAAGAATGGACCAAGGCGATTGAGAAAGGAGTCGACGTCGTCTCCTCAACTCATTGTTTCAAGACAAGGCATATTCATAGCACAAAGAGTGGGTCGGAAGTGTTCTCGACCCCTTCCTCACTCAAATCCTGATCCATTCAGGGGCTAATGATGAAGCTATGTACCTAGGGTAGGGTCATGGACCTGTCCAGCGTACCCTCCCCAAGGACATCTATACAAAGAATCAGAAGCAGTCGAAGAGAAATCATCATCCACTCGACCGTGGAGATGCGCTCACTCAACCACCTTGAAGACACTCGACCACTAAAAGATGAGGAACCCTCCACTCTGCAACGGTTAAGACTTAAACCATAGCATTATGAGCATTTATGACATTTACAGTAGACGTTACCTGTAACGCCTTTCCTTTATGAGCATTGAACTCTGTGTAACGAAGGGGAGCTGGGGTCCTGGCACACTCTATATAAGCCACCTCCCTCCTCTGGGACAAGGGTTCGCACTTTTGTAAACACACACACACGTATAATCCAGTCGACCGCCTCAGGGCACCGAGACGTAGGGCTGTTACTTCCTCCGAGAAGGGCCTAAACTCGTAAAACTCGTGCGTACAACTACTCTATAGCTAGGATCTTGCCTCCTCGTACCTACCCCCCATTCTACTGTCAGTCTTAGATCCACGACAGGCGACGCGAGAGGAAAGGGGAAAGTTCCCTGTCTGGTAGCAGAAATCTAGCACCGTCATTTATGTCTCCGACGATGAGAACTTCAAAACATGTTTCAAGGTGTATCGACACACACGACTATCTTCTCGACATCAAGACCAAGATTTACAAGAATTATTGAAACAAGGTCGTGAGTATACGGGTTTTGCGACTCTTGTTGGATGGTAAAATGGATCCAGACTGCTTGGTCCGGACGGATGCGGGCTTGAGGGTGAGATGCCCAATACAAACATATCTCCATGGTGAACCGATGCACGTGTTATGTTATTCTAAATCAATCTCGCGCCAGATAAATAAAACTGATGATTAGAGGTGAACGAGACGTACTCCTTCCCTGATGAGTTCAAAATTGAACTGTACGGTCTGTTTGCTGATCAGTACCATCCACTCTCCTGCTTTTATATGCGAAAGGAGTGAAATCAGCACATGCATGGTCGATATGTCCGAGTGGTTAAGGAGACAGACTTGAAATCTGTTGGGCTTCGCCCGCGCAGGTTCGATCCCTGCTGTCGACGTATCATTCCTAGTTTTTCTTTTTCCTTTTTTTCCTTTTTTTTCCTATTCCTTTCCCTTTCCCCCTTTTGTTGTCAGACCCAATAATAACTGCATAGGAGAGACAGATATGAGAGTGCATGCACGGCAACGGTACGCACGCTCACTAATGCACAGTGATATACATCATTCTAAAACAAAATCCCAGCACCTGATAAAACCAATCATGGATGGAGCAAACAAATTTCCTTTTGTTACAAGTCAAAACTGATTCGTAGTACAAATCTTGTCACTCACCAAAGTCGCTACTCACTAGCGCTATTCTTTTGTTCCTGGAAATGAAGATCGAAGCCCTGCCAATGGCGAGCAAGTCGGTGTTCATCTCACGATCAATGTCAACACAGGTGACAGGTGAACCATACTATATAACTGTGGCTTTCGGGCCCTGAGTAAGTAACACTAGAATTCCCAACCAACATCACCCTCCTTACTGACGACTTCTAGTAGTCTAGCACACGGCGAAAAAGGTTGATACGTAGGCTGAAACAATAGTACAGTGTATTATTTTCCAGTCCTGCTGAATTTCAGCACGGAATATTTGTAAATTCCAATCACCTAAAATCGCACATCATATGTGGAAAAACTCAAACATCCTTGTGATATGAATGCCCACAATCTTCGTAGTTTGCTAATTGGGCATCGGGTTGTTGAGTGTCTCAACTGGCGCTTGGCCTCCATGGGTGTGTACTTCAGCTCAGCGGGAGACCTATTTCGAGATCGGACATGTCATGCTATACAGAACGGGCACACATTTCAAACAAGCACAATTTTGACATGTCCAATCCATTATTGCATAAATCCAAGAGCTATCGGAGCCATGTAATAAGTAGAAAAAATAACTATTTGAGCGGCAGACTGCTTCCCGGCGACATGCTCTGTTTTCAGAAAAATGTTCAGGCGACAACCTTCAATTTCAGAGAGCAACCATAAAAATACTTCTCTCAGACATCAGTACATCACAATCACAGAACATGACAATTGCTGGGTGTCTAGGTGATTTTCATCAAATCAAATAGGCAATTGCAATTCGCATCGATGATGAGAAACAGAGAGATCCAGCCAAAATAAAAAAAATGAGAAGCAATAACTGAGAACAATCTCGCATGATCAACAAAAGCTCAGTTCAGATAATATTCATCGATTCGTGAGTAATACTACAAGATTTGCCCAAGGAACAAACAAATGCATAGCAATTCGAGATTTACACAGAGAGAATCCAATCTGTTTTGCTCCTATTACAATTTACGAGATATCAATATCCCCAGGCTCGCTGACGTCCGCCGCGCCTGATCCGGCCGGCGCCGCTCCTCTGGTACGGATGGTGGCGGCAGCGCGCTGTAGACGTGGTCGAGTCTGCTTCTGACGCCAGGGGCGATGGAGGCGGCGTACTGGGCGTGTAGTCCGGCGACTCGGCGCGCCTGGAAGGAGTTGACGGTGTGTAATACGTCGACGCGCACGACTCGGCGTCAGACACCACCAGAGGCGACGGAGGCGGCGTGCTGGGCGTGTAATCCGGCGAGGAAGCGCGCCCGGGACCGAAAGGACTCAACGGAGTATAGTAAGGTGATGAAGCAGCGTGCTCTGACGGCGTCAGGGGCGTGTAGTCTGGGGACGCGCCGCGCGGAGGAGACGGCATCATGAAAGCGAGCCGAACAGGGCTCGACGATGTGTACTCGAGCGACGGCGAAGGGCTCGACGGTGTGTAGTCGGGGCTCGTCGGAGTGTAGTCTGGGCTCGCCGGAGTGTAGTCCGGGCTCGCCGGCGTGTAGTCGGGGCTCGCGGGAGTCTAGTCCAGCTCCGGTGACTGCAGGGGGCTCGACGGAGTGTAGTCCTTGTAGCTCGCGAGCGGCGAAGGGCCCGATGGGGTGTACTCCTCGTAGTCGTAGTAGCCATCAAACGGCGGGTTGCAGCACTCGCCGCCGAAGCCGAAGCCCAGGAAGAAGGGGCCGCGCTGGGACGCACCCGGGGTGTAGGACGGCGGCGGGCAGAACCCGGATGCGAGCGCCATGGTCACCGTCTGGAGTTGGCCGGCGGGATCTACAACCAGAGCGCGTCCGCGTGCGTACGATGTGGAGGGAGGAGGAGGTGGAGGAAGACTGCGATCGAATCAGCCGGGGCGGGGGGCATAATATCGCCGCGTGACTGCGTGGCGGCCACGCACGCCTGCGAGTTCGTCCCGAGTCGGATTCGAAATGCGGAGCTCTATCATGGCGTCGACGCAACGCGGCGGTCCCTCACGCCTCCGAGTTCTCCCCGGAGTCCATCCATGAGACCATGACCCAACGCAACGCGGCGGGAACGCGCAGTCCGGCCGAGCCTGTCACGCATTCAGTTCAAAACGCAACTCCGACGGAGGCCCTTATTCTTCATCTCCTTCATTCATTTTTTGATTGATTGATTGATTCTCTCCACTTTGGGAGAGTGGAGGGGAAAGATTTTCAAAAATAAAATAGAGAAGTCGGCGATATAGTTCAAACTTTTGCGATCGATTTTGTTGTTATTTCTCTGCTTTCGGCGTCTTCAGAGGATTGCATTTCTGTGTTTGCTGTTCGTCAGTTACCGAACTTGGTATGCGCCCGGCCCAGCTAGTGTCTGAGCTGGTGGATTTTCTTTTTTCTTTGACGCGGTTTTCATTTTTCTTGGAAGACTTGAAGTAGGTTTGTGGTGAGCTACTCCTGGTTCAGCAAAAACCCATCCCAAAACCAAACTATAAAACATGCAAAGGAATTAACCCGAACAGGATCAGCAGCATCTTCAGACATCTAATAATAGTAACGGAATTGCTAAGACGCATCTAGATGTTTTTTAAGTATGTCACATCTAAGTTTTTAACCGTTAGATCTATTCTGCTGTAATTATCGTTCAGGGTTGATTTGCATCCCACCGGCGTGTCCCGCGTCGCTCGCGCACATAGCTGTCACTCGATCGTTGCTTGTTTTTTTTTTGGTCCGGTCGCGCGTTGCACGGGCCAGCCTGTTTTTCATTGTTGCTTTTGTCTTTTTTAACTGCGTTGTAACAATTCAACGAGGCTATTGGTTTCTATCGCCCATACATTTCGCATCTCACTTCTTGTTGTCTCGCTTTTATTCTTCCACTTTAGATTTTTTTTATAATTCATGATCTTGCATGTGAGGCACTTTTTGAAGTGGGTGGATACTTACTAAAATTTACTATTTTTTGTGAACACTTCCAGAAAAAATCTTTTCTAAAATTCATGAACATTTTAAAAATATTTGAACAGTTTTGAAATCAGATTTGCTAAATTTCATGAAGATTTTTTTTGCGAGACAATTTCATTCAGATTTTAACAATGTCTTATCTAAGTTATGGCCCGTTCAATTTATTTGTTGTAATCTTTTGCGCAAATTTGTCCCCGCTTCTTTTTTGTCGTGCACATCACATGTCGTTGCGATGTCTAGTTGTCGAACGGTTTTTGTTAGGCCATTTTTGTTCGACCTCTATTTTTGTTTTTTCTGGCAATTTTCATGTGTTTTTTGTCGTTTGTTATTGGCATGTTTTATATAAGCAGAACAAATAGGGTGCTATATTGGTTGCCTCTAGGATCGCCTCCATTTTGCGGTTTCCTTGCCTCTTTTCATTCCTTCTCTCTCCATTTTCCCTTTGTCTTTCATTATAGCCGACATCCTTTTCCGTGCGACACTTTTTTTGTCTTAGTTGCAATTTCACCCTTAGCTTGCAATTGGACCAACCTTTTTTCGACTCAGTTGCATGTCCACTATTAACTTGCAGTTGGGTCCGAACTTTTTTTGTTTGCAGTTGCAAGTCCACACTCGACTCGCAACTGTGCCTGATGTTTCGTTTGTATCACAACTAGGGTTGACTCTTTTTTTGCATTAGTTGCGAGTCCACTCACCATGCAACCATGTCTGACTTTTTAGACTCAGTTGCAAGTCCACCATCAACTAGCAACTAGGGGTCCAACTTTTTTTTCTTGCAGTTGCAAGTCAACCGTCGACTCACAACTGGACACTTGATCTTTCTTTGTTGCAATTGCAAGTCAACCAATGACCCACAACTATGCGTGACAATTTTTTTTCTAGTTGCAAGTCCAGCATTGGCATGCAACTCGGCTCTTGAACTTTTTTGGTCTGAGTTGCAAGTCTAGCCTTGACTTGCAACTGGGCCCGGCATTTTTGACCCAATTGCAAGTCAACCCTTGACTCGCAACTGGGCTCAATATTTCATTTGTATCACAACTGGGCCCAACTCTCCTTTTTTGCATTAGTTGCAAATCCACCCTCAACTTGTAACTAGGTCTGACTTTTTTTGCCTCAGCTGCAAGTCCACCATCCACTCGCAACTAGGGGCTAACTTTTTTGTACCTGTTTGCAAGTCAACCTGTGACTCACAACTAGGCCTATCCCTTTCTTATTATCCTGTTGCAAGTCAACCAACGACTCGCAATTGGGTCAACTCATAACTAGGCTCTTGATCATTGTTTTTTGCCAAAGTTGCAAGTCAACCAACGACTCACAATTGGGTTCGATCCTTTTTTTTGTCCCAGTTGCATGTCCATCACTAACATGCAACTGTGCCGGTGATCTTTTTTGTCCCAGCTGCAAGTACACCCTTAACTCTCAACTGATGGTTTTAATCCAAGTAAAGTTGATCATCGTCTCACAACTCAGCTCGACTCCTTTTTATCCATGTTGCAAATCCATCATCGACTCGTAACTAGGCTGACCATTTTTTTTGCTAGTTGCAAATCTACCATTGACATGCAAGTGAGCTCTTTGGTCATTTTTGCCCCAGTTTACAAGTCCACCCTTTGGCTCACAACTAGGCTCGACTTTCTTTTCTACCTCAGTTGATTGTCCCCCTAACGAGCCGCATTTCATGTTTGTGTTTCCTCTGGTCGTGTGTGTTGTATCATTGTGTTGTTGCGAGTTGTGATATTTCTTTTTGTGATTTGCTAATTCTCATCTAGATGAGATTTAGCAATTGCACATTCTAGTTTCCCACCGTTGGATGACCCTGCTAAGATTCATGCTATGCCCAACATGTGCCATGTTTGCTTTCGTGTATTGTCTTATTTATCGGTCCATGAACCAGGCATGTCCATGTCTTTTCATACTTTTTTGTTTATCGAGGGATGTGTGTGTGTGTGTGTGTTTATCGAGGGTCCCCAGTTGCATGTCAACCATCGACTTGCAACTAGGGGAGTGTGTGTTTGTCGGTGCCCCTAGTTGCAAGCTGACCACTGACTCACAACTAAAGGTGTGTGTGTGTGTGTGTGTGTGTGTGTGTCGAGTGTCCCCAGTTGCAAGCCGAACATCGAATAACAACTAAGTGTGTGTGTGTGTGTTTGTCGAAGGTCCCTAATTGCATGTCAATCATCGACTCACAACTAGGAGAGTGTGTTTGTCAAGACCTAGTTGCATGTCAACCATTGACTCTCAACTAAGGGTGTGTGTGTGTGTGTTTGTCAAGGGTCCATAGTTGCATGCCGACCATTGACTTGCAACTCGGGGAGTGTGTGTTTGTCGAGGGTCCCTAGTTGAATGTCGACCATCAAATCACAACTAGGGGTGTGTGTGTTTATCGAGGGTCCCCAGTTGCATGTCAACCATTGACTCGCAACTAGGGGTGTGAGCGAGGGTCCCTAGTTGCAACCTGACCATCGACTCGCAACTAGGTCTATGTAGTTTTGTCGAGGCTCCCCAGTTTCAAGCCGACCAACGACTAGCAACTAGGGG
>NC_041386.1:48057295-48070099 GCF_002162155.2 Triticum dicoccoides
GGGGTGTGTATGTTTGTCGGTGCCCGCAGTTGCAAGCAGGCCATCGACTCGCAACTAGGAGTGTGTGTGTGTGTGTGTGGAGGGTCCCTAGTTGCATGTCAACCATTGACTCGCAACTAGAGGGTGTGTGTTTTTGTCGAGGCCCCTAGTTGCAAGCCGACCATCGACTCACAACTAGTGTGTGTGTGTGTGTGTGTGTGTGTGTGTGTGTGTGTGTGTGTGTGTTCGTCGAGGGTCCCCAGTTGCAAGCCGAACATCACAACTAAGGGGTGTGTGTGTTTGACGAGGCCCCCAGCTGCAAGTCCATCCTCGACTCGCTACTGGTATTGTAGTTATGTGTAGTGCTGATAACCCACAAGTATAGGGGATTGCAACAGCTTTCGAGGGTAGAGTATTCAACCCAAATTTATTGATTCGACACAAGGGGAGCCAAAGAATATTCTCAAGTATTAGCAGCTGAGTTGTCAATTCAACCACACCTGGAAACTTAGTATCTGCAGCAAAGTGTTTAGTAGCAAAGTAATATGATAGTGATGGTAACGGTAACAAAAGAGTAACGAAAGCAACATAGTGTTTTTGGTATTTTGTAGTGATTGTAACAATAGCAACGGGAAAGTAAATAAGCGTAAACCAGTATATGGAAAGCTCGTAGGCATTGGATCAATGATGGATAATTATGCCAGATGTGGTTCATCATGTAACAATCATAACATAGGGTGACACAGAACTAGCTCCAATTCGTCAATGTAATGTAGGCATGTATTCCGAATATAGTCATACATGCTTATGGAAAAGAACTTGCATGACATCTTTTGTCCTACCCTCCCGTGGCAGCGGGGTCCTAATGGAAACTAAGGGATATTAAGGCCTCCTTTTAATAGAGAACCGGAACGAAGCATTAGCACATAGTGAATACATGAACTCCTCAAACTACGGTCATCACCGGTAAGTATCCCGATTATTGTCACTTCGGGCTTAACGGATCATAACACATAATAGGTGACTATAGACTTGCAAGATAGGATCAAGAACACTCATATATTGATGAAAACATAATAGGTTCAGATCTGAAATCATGGCACTCGGGCCCCAGTGACAAGCATTAAGCATAGCAAAGTCATAGCAACATCAATCTTAGAACATAGTGGATACTAGGGATCAAACCCTAACAAAACTAACTCGATTACATGGTGAATCTCATCCAACCCATCACCGTCCAGCAAGCCTACAATAGAATTACTCACGCGTGGCGGTGAGCATCATGAAATTGGTGATGGAGGATGGTTGATGATGACGACGGCGACGAATCCCCCTCTCCGGAGCTTCGAACGGACTCCAGATCAGCCCTCCCGAGAGGTTTTAGGGCTTGGCGGCGGCTCCATATCGTAAAATGCGATGATTTCTTCTCTCCTATTTTTTCTCCCCAAAAGCAGTTATATAGAGTTGGAGTTGGAGTCGGGGGCCCACGAGGTAGGGGGTGTACCCTAGGGGGGCGCCCCCACCCTCGTGAGAAGGGTGTGGGCCCCCTGGTCTTCATCTTTGGCGAGGATTTTTTATTATTTATTTTAAGATATCCCGTCGAGTTTCAGGTCATTCTGAGAACTTTTGTTTTCTGCACATAAAATAACATCATGGCAATTCTGTTGAAAACAGCGTCAGTCCGGGTTAGTTCCATTCAAATCATACAAGTTAGAGTCCAAAACAAGGGCAAAAGTGTTTGGAAAAGTAGATACGTTGGAGACGTATCAACTCCCCCAAGCTTAAACCCTTGCTTGTCCTCAAGCAATTCAGTTGACAAACTGAAAGAAATAAAGAAAAACTTTTACAAACTCTATTTGCTCCTGTTGTTGTAAATATGTCAAGCTAGCACTCAAGTTTTCAGCAAAGATTATAACTAACCACATTTGCAATAATTCTCAGGTCTCATGATTACTCATATCAATAACATAATCAACTAGCAAGACATAATAATAAATCTCGGATGACAACACTTTCTCAAAACAATCATAATATGAGATAACAAGATGGTATCTCGCTAGCCCTTTCTAAGACCGCAAAACATAAATGCAGAGCACCTTTAAAGATCAAGGACTGACTAGACATTGTAATTCATGGTAAAAGAGATCCAATCATAGTCACACCCAATATAAATTAACAGTAATGAATGCAAATGACAGCTGCGCTCTCTAGCTAGTGCTTTTTAATAAGAGGGTGATGACTCAACATAAAAGTAAATAGATAGGCCCTTCGTAGAGGGAAGAAGAGATTTGTAGAGGTGCCAGAGCTCGGTTTTAAAATAGAGGTGAATAACATTTTGAGCGGTATACTTTCATTGTCAACATAACAACCGAGAGATGGCAATATCTTCCATGCTACACACATTATAGGCGGTTCCCAAACATAATGGTAAAGTTTATACTCCCCCTCCACCAACAAACATCAATCCATGGCTTGCTCGAAACAACGAGTGCCTCCAGCATACATCAGGTCCAGGGGGAGTTTTGTTTGTAATTATTTTTATTTAGTTTGCATAAAGCATGGGACTGGACATCCCGGTGACCAGCCCTTTATCTCGTGAGTGAGGAGCGGAGTCCACTCCTCTTGAGAATAACCCACCTAACATGGAAGATACAGACAGCCCTAGTTGATACATGAGCTATTCGAGCATATAAAATAGAATGATTATTTGAAGGTTTAGAGTTTGGCACATACAAATTTACTTGGAACGGCAGGTAGATACCGCATATAGGAAGGTATAGTGGACTCATGTGGAATAAATTTGGGGTTTAAGGAGTTTGGATGCACAAGCAGTATTCCCGCTTTGTACAGGTGAAGGCTAGCAAAAGACTGGGAAGCGGCCAACTAGAGAGCAACAACAGCCATGTACATGCATTAAAATTAATAAACATTGGATGCAAGCATGAGTAGGGTATAATACACCATGAACATAAATATCGTGAAGGCTATGTTGATTTGTTTCAACTACATGCGTGAACATGTGCCAAGTCAAGTCACTTAAATCATTCAGAGGAGGATACCACCCTATCATACCACATCATAACCATTTTAATAGCATGTTGTCACGCAAGGTAAATCATTATAACTGATAGCTAATCAAGCATGGCATAAGCAACTATGATCTCTAATTGCCATTGCAAACATGTTTATTCATAACAAGCTGAATCAAGAACGATGAACTCATCATATTTACAAAAACAAAAGAGGTCGAGTTCATACCAGCTTTTCTCATCTCAGTCAGTCCATCATATATCATCATAATTGCCTTTCACTTGCACGACTGAACGATGTGAATAATAATAAGAGTGCACGTGCATTGGACTAAGTTGGAATCTGCGAGCATTCAATAAAAAGGAGAAGACAAGGCAATATGGGCTCTTTTGACAGATAAATAATAGTGCATATAAGAGCCATTTCAACAATTTAATCATGGTCTTCTCCTACTGACCCCCAAAGAAAGAAAAGAAATAAAACTATATACACGGGAAAGCTCCCAACAAGCAAAAGAAGAACAGAAAATATTTTTGGGTTTTCTTTTTAATTACTACTACAAGCATGGAAAGTAAATTAATTGAAAGCTACAACTAATTTTTTGGTTTTTCTTAAGGTTTATTAAACACACAAGAAGAAAGCATAAAAAAGGAAAATAAACTAGCATGGATGATACAATGAAAAAGTATGAGCACCCACATCTAGCAATGAGTGTGTGTGAACATAAATATAATATCAGTGAGAAATACGTACTCCCCCAAGCTTAGGCTTTTGGCCTAAGTTGGTCTATGGCCACGGCTGGCCTGGCTGATATCCATAATAATAGTTAATGGGGTCGTACTGTGATGAGGAAGAAGAAGGCTCCGATTGCCATTGGCTGACAATCATCTCCGGATCCCACTGATCGATAGTTAGACTGTCGTGAAGGATCAAATTGTGGTTCCGGTTCTGGCTCCTCGGCTGGTGCAGGGTTCCGGTAGGCGTGGATAGCCGTCAACGGAACAAGGTACTTGCCTACAGTCAAATCAAACAAAGAAGGAGCAGGCAAGGTAATAGCCTCAGGATGATGTTTATTAAAGAACAATTGATATTTAAGCTCTCCTGCCCTATTCTTAACAATAAAATCATGTGCCACCATACTTTTATAATCTAGATAAACACGAGGCAGCACTTTTTCTTCCTTCTCAGCATGCCTAATAGGTATGTTAAAATGTGCAGCTAGGCGTGTAGCATAGATGCCTCCAAAGATGGGACCCTTAGTATGGTTCATACTTAACCGTCTAGCAATAATGCCGCCCATACTAAAAGTGTTATCACTGTATAAACCTTGGAGCAGAATAATTATATCAGGGATACTAAGGTTTCCACAGTTTCCGCGTCCAATTAAGCAACGACTAGCAAATAATGCAAAATAACGTAAAATAGGAAAATGTATGCTAGTGATTCGTGCATCGGAAACCTTCCTAGTTTCCCCTACAGTGATAGTATTAATAAATCCCTCCACATCATCATGATGTGGTTCTTCTGTCTTGCCCCCAAAAGGGACTAAACAAATCCGACATAAATCATAAAGTGACATCTCCTTATGCTCATCATATAAATGAAACTCCACCATAGGTGGTGAGTTCCTAGAATGAAAATAAAAGTTTTGCACAAAGGTATTTGTGAGTAAGGGATACTGATCGCATTGGTCGTGGAGGAAAGCGGTGAGGCCTGCATTATGAGCTAATTCATGAAAATCTTCATAAATCCCGGCTGCCCTCAAGAAATCCTCGGAAGGCCATTCACACGCCCGAACCTCCGCGGTGCGCGGCAAATTATACTTAGGCTTCGGTGCCTTTTCCTTTGAGCTTTGGCTCGATGAGCCCCTCAATAATCTCCTCATCATTTTCTGAAAAATTCTGAATTTTTTGGTAACTTCAAAATAAAAGTAAACCAAACTCAATAATATTGATAGCAACTACTCCTACAAGTGCCTAGAGCCTATATCATGCATCAAAACTACTTTTGACCATATAAATTTGACATGCAAGCTCAAGAACAGGGTCACCTAAGCAGCAAAAATTTGCAATGAATAAAACACTAGAACAAAAATTAATTAGACCAATGGAGGAGTCACATACCAAGGAACAATCTCCCCAAGCAGTTTTGTGAGAGGTGCTTTGAGCAAGGAGATCGAAAATGGCAGCAAAATGAGCTTGGACTCGGGTTTGAGCTGGTTTTTTGTGTTTGGGGGAGGAAGATGAAGTGTGTGGCTGAAAGAATAAGTGGAGGAGGGCCACCATGGGCCCATGAGGTAGGGGGCACGCCCTAGAGGGGTGGGCGCGCCCTCCACCCTCGTGGCAAGGTGGTTGGCCCCCCTGGTGTGTTCTTTGTTCCATAAATCCTCAAATATTCTAGAAAAAATCATATTTAATTTTCAGGGCATTTGGAGAACTTTTATTTTCGAGGTATTTTTATATTGCATGGATAATCAGATAACAGACAGAAAAGTATTTATTTTTACTTTATTTTAACTAAATAACAGAAAGTATAGAGAGGGTACAGAAGGTTGTGCTTCTAGTTTCATCCATCTCATGCTCGTCAAAAGGAATCCACTAACAAGGTTGATCAAGTCTTGTTAACAAACCCATTCCGATTAACATGAAACCGGAGAAATTTTGAATAACACTAGGTTACCTCAACAGGGATATGCACATCGCCAATAATAAGTATATCATATTTCTTCTTGACAGTCGGAAGAGGAAATTCAAAACCTCCAAATATAATCGATGGAATTTTTCCGATAGAATTGATACTATGAACTTGAGGTTGTTTTTTCGGAAAGTGTACCGTACGCTCATTACCATTAACATGAAAAGTGACATTGCCTTTGTTGCAATCAAGAACAGCCCCTGCAGTATTAAGAAAAGGTCTTCCAAGAATAATAGACATACTATCCTCCTCGGGAATATCAAGAATAACAAAGTCCGTTAAAATAGTAATGTTTGCAACTACAACAGGCATATCCTCACAAATACCGACAGGTATAGTAGTTGATTTATCAGCCATTTGCAAAGATATTTCAGTAGGTGTCAACTTATTCAAATCAAGTCTACAATATAAAGAGAGAGGCATAACACTAACACCGGCTCCAAGATCACATAAAGCAGTTTTAACATAGTCTCTTTTAATGGAGCATGGTATCGTAGGTATTCCTGGATCTCCAAGTTTCTTTGGTATTCCACCCTTAAAAGTATAATTAGCAAGCATGGTGGAAATTTCAGCTTCCGGCATCTTTCTTTTATTTGTAATAATATCTTTCATGTACTTGGCATAAGGATTTGTTTTGAGTATATCAGTTAATCGCATACGCAAAAATATAGGTCTAATCATTTCAGCAAAGCGCTCAAAATCCTCATCATCCTTTTTCTTGGATGGTTTGGGAGGAAAAGGCATGGGTTTCTGAACCCAAGGTTCTCTTTCTTTACCATGTTTCCTAGCAACAAAGTCTTTCTTATCATAACGTTGATTCTTTGATTGTGGGTTATCAAGATCAACAACAGGTTCAATTTCTACATCATTATCATTACTAGGTTGAGCATTAATATGAACATCATCATTAACATTTTCATTAGGTTCACGTTCATTACCAGATTGTGTTTCAGCATCAGACATAGAGATATCATTTGGATTATCAGGTGGTTCAACAATAGGTTCACTAGAAGTTTGCACAGTTCTATCATTTTTCTTTTTCTTCTTTTTAGAAGAACTAGGTGCATCAATTTTATTTCTCTGAGAATCTTGCTCAATTCTCTTAGGGTGGCCTTCAGGATACAAAGGTTCCTGAGTCATTCTACCAGTTCTAGTAGCCACTTTAACAGCATAATCATTTTTCTTACTATTCATCTCATTGAGCAATTCTTTTTGAGCTTTAAGTACTTGTTCTACTTGAGTGGTAACCATAGAAGCATGTTTGCTAACAAGTTTAAGTTCACCTCTAATATTAGCCATACAATCACCCAAGTATTTAATCATATCAGCATCTTGTTTTAATTGTCTACCAAAATAAGCACTGAAGTCTTCTTGCTTAAACATAAAATTATCAAACTCATCCAAGCGTTGACCAGCAATTTTAGCAGGAGGGATTTCAGCTTTATCATATATATAGAGAGAATTTACCTTTACTACCTGTGTCAGGTTATCGAGGTCTGGAGATTCTTCAATAAATAAAGGATTAAGATCATATATTTCTTCATCAGGCGGTAAATTGAGACCATGTATTTCTTCAATAGGAGGTAAATTCTTAACATCTTCAGTTTTAATACCTTTTTCTTTCATAGATTTCTTTGCCTCTTGCATATCTTCAGGACTGAGAAATAGAACACCTCTCTTCTTCGGAGTTGGTTTAGGAATAGGATCATTAATTGGAGCAGGAGCTGCCTCAGGAGGTGGCTCAGGAGGTGCCCAATTATTTTCATTTTTCAACATATTATTCAATAAGATTTCAGCTTCATCCGGTGTTCTTTCCCTGAAAAGAGAACCGTCACAACTATCCAGGTAATCTCTGGAAGCATCGGTTGGTCCATTATGAAAGATATCAAGTATTTCATTTTTCTTAAGGATGATCAGGCAAAGCATTAAGTAACTTGAGAAGCCTCCCCCAAGCTTGTGGGAGACTCTCTTCTTTAATTTGCACAAAGTTGTATATTCCCTTTAAAGGAGCTTGTTTCTTATGAGCAGAGAAGTAGTAAATCATATCCTGGGGACTACGCACACAACCAGGATCAAGAGAATTAAACCATATCTTAGCATCACCCTTTAATGAGAACGGAAATATTTTAAGGATATAAAAGTAGCAAGATCTCTCATCGTTCGTGAACAGGGTGGATATATCATTTAATTTAGTAAGATGTGCTACAACAGCTTCAGATTCATAACCATGAAAAGGATCAGATTCAACCAAAGTAATTATATCAGGATCAACAGAGAATTCATAATCCTTATCAGCAACACATATAGGTGAAGTAGCAAAAGCAGGGTCAGGTCTCATCCTAGCATTTGGAGATTGCTTATTCCATTTAGCTAATAACCTTTTGAGTTCATATCTATCTTTGCAGGCTAAAATAGCTAAAGAAGCATCTTGATCTAATAAATAACCCTCAGGAATAAGAAGTGATTCTTCATCATCACTTTCATCTTCATAATCAGATTAAACATTTTCAATCTCTCTAGCCCTAGCAAGCCGTTCCTCTAGAAAATCACTAAGTGGCATAGTAGTATCAGGCATAGAGGTAGTTTCATCATAAGTATCATGCATAGCAGAAGTAGCATCATCAATAACATGCGACATATGAGAACGAATAGCAGAAGCAGGTGTAGGTGTCGCAAGCTTACTCATAACAGAAGGTGAATCAAGTGCAGAGCTAGATGACAGTTCCTTACCTCCCCTCGTAGTTGAGGGATAGATCTTAGTTTTTGGATCTCTCAAGTTCTTCATAGTGTCCAGCAGATATAAATCCCAAGTGACTCAAAGAATAGAGCTATGCTCCCCGGCAACGGCGCCAGAAATTAGTCTTGATAACCCACAAGTATAGGGGATCACAACAACTTTCGAGGGTAGAGTATTCAACCCAAATTTATTGATTCGACACAAGGGGAGCCAAAGAATATTCTGAAGTATTAGCAGCTGAGTTGTCAATTCAACCACACCTGGAAACTTAGTATCTGCAACAAAGTGTTTAGTAGCAAAGTAATATGATAGTGATGGTAACGGTAACAAAAGAGTAACGAAAGCAAAGTAGTGTTTTTGGTATTTTGTAGTGATTGTAACAATAGCAATGGGAAAGTAAATAAGCATAAACCAGTATATGGAAAGCTCGTAGGCATTGGATCAATGATGGATAATTATGACGGATGTGGTTCATCATGTAACAATCATAACATAGGGTGACATAGAACTAGCTCCAATTCGTCAATGTAATGTAGGCATGTATTCCGAATATAGTCATACGTGCTTATGGAAAAGAACTTGCATGACATCTTTTGTCCTACCCTCCCGTGGCAGCGGGGTCCTAATGGAAACTAAGGGATATTAAGGCCTCCTTTTAATAGAGAACCAGAACGAAGCATTAGCACATAGTGAATACATGAACTCCTCAAACTACGGTCATCACCGGTAAGTATCCCGATTATTGTCACTTCGGGGTTAACGGATCATAACACATAATAGGTGACTATAGACTTGCAAGATAGGATCAAGAACACTCATATATTGATGAAAACATAATAGGTTCAGATTTGAAATCATGGCACTCGGGCCCTAGTGACAAGCATTAAGCATAGCAAAGTCATAGCAACATCAATCTTAGAACATAGTGGATACTAGGGATCAAACCCTAACAAAACTAACTTGATTACATGGTGAATCTCATCCAACCCATCACCGTCCAGCAAGCCTACGGTAGAATTACTCACGCACGGCAGTGAGCATCATGAAATTGGTGATGGAGGATGGTTGATGATGACGACGGCGACAAATCCCCCTCTCCGGAGCTTCGAACGGACTCCAGATCAGCCCTCCCGAGAGGTTTTAGGGCTTGGCGGCGGCTCCGTATCGTAAAACACGACGATTTCTTCTCTCCTATTTTTTCTCCCCGAAAGCAGTTATATAGAGTTGGAGTTGAAGTCGGGGGCCCACGAGGTAGGAGGCGCACCCTAGGGGGGGGGCACCCTCGTGAGAAGGGTGTGGGCCCCCTGGTCTTCATCTTTGGCGAGGATTTTTTATTATTTATTTTAAGATATCCCGTGAAGTTTCAGGTCATTCTGAGAACTTTTGTTTTCTGCACATAAAACAACATCATGGCAATTCTGTTGAAAACAGCGTCAGTCCGGGTTAGTTCCATTCAAATCATACAAGTTGGAGTCCAAAATAAGGGCAAAAGTGTTTGGAAAAGTAGATACGTTGGAGACGTATCAAGTGCCAATTGCAAGACCGTCATCGACATACAACTGGGTCCATAGTTTGTTTGTTTTTCATCCCGGTTACAAGTCCACCCTCGACTCGGAACTGGGCTTGTAGTTTATTTTTAATCCCTGTTGCAAGTCCACCCTCGACTCGTAACTAGACCCATAGTTTGTTTTTAACC
Organism: Triticum dicoccoides; assembly: GCF_002162155.2. NCBI lineage: Eukaryota > Viridiplantae > Streptophyta > Magnoliopsida > Poales > Poaceae > Triticum > Triticum dicoccoides. Next base: position 48,067,432 of record NC_041386.1, read on the forward strand.
TAGTTGCAAGTTCACCCTCGACTTGCAACTAGGAGTGTAGTTTGTTTTTCATCCCAGTTGCAAGTCCACCCTTGACTCGCAACTAGGCTCATAGTTTTCCTAGTTGCAAGTTCACCATCGGCTCGCAACTGGTCTTGTAGTTTCGTGTAGTTGTCTTAGCTGTAAGTCCAACATTGAGTCACAACTTGCTGACCTGACTAAGTTGCATGTCCACCCTAGACACACAACTCGCCCGACCCAGTTGCATGTCCGCCCACGACATGCAACTCACCTTACCTTGTTGTTTGTCGACCACTGATACACAACTCGTCCTAACCTGATCTAGTTGCATGTCCACCGTTGACCTGCAATTTGCCTCGATCCCGACCCAGTTCCATGTCCACCCTCGACACCAAACTTGCCCGACCCAGTTGTTTGTATACTCTTGACACACAACTTGCCCCGAGTCAGTTGCATGTCCACCCTTAGCTTATCTTTTTCCCCCTTTTGATTTTCCTCCACCATGCGATTTTTTGTGTTTTCAATAATGTTTACCGTGTTTAAAAATAAGTTCATTGTGTATTTATAAAATGTTTATCATATCTATACCTACTATTAAAGGGAATAGGTATTCTTGGTTTGGTTTAGTCCTTTTCGTTCGGTTTACACGCTAAGCGATTTGGGCCAGATACTTGTACGTTGATGGGCCTTTTATGGGCTTTTATAGAAACCGCGAAAAATAATTGGGTCAAAATAAATCAACATTGTGGAAATTAAACACATTTCCTCTTGTCTAGCTCTTCGATGTAACAACCAACGACCTATGCGCCTTTTCACATTTACTAATCACAACTCGCTCTAAATATACGAGTGACAGTCATCATGTTTAGGACGAGCTAATTAAGCGAATGAGCTAATAAAGGAAGGATTGTGGGGTTGAATAGAATATTTAAACGGATGTGGCTAATTAAAGAAAGGACTATGCGTAAACCGGTGGAATAACTAAAAGAAAGATTGTGATCTTAATAAATTTTACATGAAAGATTTGAGGTAAAAAGGTAGGGTAATTAAAAGAAAGATCTCTAAGCTTCAATGTGTTGGGGCTACTAAATTAGAAAAGGAAGGATCTGATTCCCGACTAAACGGATGAGGACATCATGGTAATTAATGAAAGGATTATACTTAAATTCCATTAAAAAGGGACTATACTTAAATGAAATCAGTGGGAAATTATGTCCGACAAAGAAAATATGAACACGGCTAAATTGTGATGTACTCCCTCCGTAAACTAATATAAGAGCATTTAGATCACTATTTTAGTGATCTAAACACTCTTATATTAGTTTACAGAGGGAGTATTTTTTATATTCATTTTGTAGAAAGATACTGCATTGCAGCATGATCTTTATAGTGAATCCGATATTCTGGGATATTATGCTTACACAAAATATCAATTTTTCCCGTTGCAACGCACGGGCATATGTGCTACTTTCTTTTAAAAAAATTGTCTTGTTCTAAAATTTTTTTGTGTATGTTGAAAATGTATGTTAAAAATGTTCATCATGCACATGTATTGTGAAAATATGTCAACACTTTTTTAAAAAACATGAGCACTTGTTAAAATTGCATGATACATATAGACACCCAAACATTTTTCTTCATGCAATACATGACCATATTTTCATCTTTCGTTTATCTTCGTAAATAGGATTTACATCAAGCTAGTGAAGTAGTTTTTTAAAATATACGTATAGATTAGAAGTTTTTTCATGCATGTGTCTTTTGGCCCTTCGCCCACACTGATTTTTTAAAGAGAATTGGGGACTACTTACGAAAAAGGAACAATGTTGTCGTTTGTTTGTTTGTTTGTTTGTTTGTTCTCTTCACAGTTTTTCCTTGTTTATTCCTTTTTCATTTTTTTCTTCACCAGATTTTGTTTCCTTTTTACTCTTTTTCTTTGAAGAAGTATTTTCTAATTTCCTTTTTCTGTTTCAAAAATTATTTGGAATTTGAAAAATTCTTTTGTTTTTTTGAGTTATTGGGTTTCTCAAAAAATGGTTAACATATCAGATTAAGTTCATGTTTTTCAAAAAATGCTCGCAAGTTTCGAAAAATTATCGTGGTTTTAAAAAAGGTACAGATATTTAAAACAATGATCCTTTTTAAAAAAATGTTCACAAATGCTAATCATCTCTTGAGCTTTACACGTACTGGACTAAACTACAAGCTCTCACCTTGACTACACCAGTTTCTAAACCTATAGGCATGCACGTATGTTTCTTAATTTGTCGTGTTTGATGCTAACAAAAGAAAGTGGCACGCATGGTACTCTTAAGCTTTACGTTCTGCATATTTTATGACTTTGCGTGCTCAAACACAATACACTTGGGTTCGTACAGTGAGCCGGCTCAGTGGCGAAGGCCTGTGCTATGTGCGGCAAGCAGAAACTGGCTGGACAATCAAATAAAAAATAAAATAAACAAACGACGAAACAGTCGGAGGAAGTTGTCAACGGGCAACAAACATGGATGACATCATCTTAGATGTGACATAGTTATGTCACATCTAAATGTGTCCTAGTCACACTTTAATAGTAATAGCTGCAGACCAGTGGCGGAGCTACTTGGAGGCCAACCTAGGCCATGGCCCCCCAAGCTCATAGGAAAACATGCAAATATGCCGTAATATT
>NC_041386.1:48070804-48097972 GCF_002162155.2 Triticum dicoccoides
CAGACATCCTTTCCATGCCAACTTCTGCTTCAGAAAATGATAAACTGGCCTCGGTGATAATCGCACTTTAAAATTTACAAGAACCCATTAGGGCTTTCAACATCGCAGGGATTTATATAAGATTACAACATTTTACAAGCGCTTTTACCCGGCGTTTTTGTTCATTCCATGAATTGCTCTCAGCACTACATAACACAAGTAATCAACTGCTGACTAACAAAGTAACAACAAAAGGGGAGGTCAGTTCAGACTCTGGACACTGCTAGCCAATTTGCATCCCATTCCTAAAGGAACAAAAGAACCCAGAGGACAAGGCTCTCGTTATTATTCACCCCTCTAAACTGCCAACACTCTTTCTTCATCATCATGGATAAAAAGATGACAATTGCTGGGTGTCTTGGTGATTTTCATCAAATCAAATAGGCAATTGCAATTTGCATCGATGGTGAGAAACAAAGAGATCCAGCCAAAATAGAAAATGATGAGAAGCAATAACTGAGAACAACCTCGCATGTTCAACAAAAGCTCGATTCAGATAATATTCATCGATTCGTAAGTAATACTACAAGATTTGCCTAAGGAACAAACAAATGCATAGCAATTCGAGATTTACACAGAGAGAATCCAATCTGTTTTGCTCCTATTACAATTTACGAGATATCAATATCCCCAGGCTCGCTGACGTCCGCCGCGCCTGATCCGGCCGGCGCCGCTCCTCTGGTACGGATGGTGGCGGCAGCGTGCTGTAGACGTGGTCGAGTCTGCTTCTGACGCCAGGGGCGATGGAGGCGGCGTACTGGGCGTGTAGTCCGGCGACTCGGCGCGCCTGGAAGGAGTTGACGGTGTGTAATACGCCGATGCGCACGACTCGGCGTCAGACACCACCAGAGGCGACGGAGGCGGCGTGCTGGGCGTGTAATCCGGCGAGGAAGCGCGCCCGGGACCGGAAGGACTCAACGGAGTATAGTAAGGTGATGAAGCAGCGTGCTCTGACGGCGTCAGGGGCGTGTAGTCTGGGGACGCGCCGCGCGGAGGAGACGGCATCATGAAAGCGAGCCGAACAGGGCTCGACGAAGTGTACTCCAGCGACCGCGAAGGGCTCGCCGGAGTGTAGTCCGGACTCGCCGGAGTGTAGTCGGGGCTCGCCAGAGTATAGTCTGGGCTTGATGGAGTGTAGTCGGGGCTCGCCGGCGTGTAGTCGGGGCTCGCGGGAGTGTAGTCCGGGCTCCCCGGAGTGTAGTCCTTGTAGCTCGCGAGCGGCGAAGGGCCCGATGGGGTGTACTCCTCGTAGTCGTAGTAGCCATCAAACGGCGGGTTGCAGCACTCGCCGCCGAAGCCGAAGCCCACGAAGAAGGGGCCGCGCTGGGACGCACCCGGGGTGTAGGACGGCGGCGGGCAGAACCCGGATGCGAGCGCCATGGTCACCGTCTGGAGTTGGCCGGCGGGATCTACAACTAGAGCGCGTCCGCGTGCGTACGATGTGGAGGGAGGAGGAGGTGGAGGAAGACTGCGATCGAATCAGCCGGGGCGGGGGGCATAATATCGCCGCGTGACTGCGTGGCGGCCACGCACGCCTGCGAGTTCGTCCCGAGTCGGATTCGAAATGCGGAGCTCTATCATGGCGTCGACGCAACGCGGCGGTGACGCACGCCTCCGAGTTCACCCCGGAGCCCATGACACAACGCAACGCGGCGGGAACGAGCAATCCGGCTGAGTCTGTCACGCATTCAGTTCAAGAGCAGTTCAAACTTCTGAGATCAATTTAGATGTTGTTACTCCCGGTGACTTGTGTCTCGGCACTTTAGGTTAATTGCTTTGCTATGACTTAATTGTGATCTCACCACTTTAGGTTAATTGCTTTGCTATGTGCCAGATAGCTCATGTGTTGCATTTGCCATGGCTATTATAGACGGACAGTAATGACTGTGTTCCTAGGTTTAGACAGACAATGTCTTTCATGCCATTTGTTCAACATCAGACATCATTTGCCATTTGCCATTTGCCATTTGCCACATGTTCAGTTCAGTAGAGATGTCATGCTAGTAATTCCTTTCTTTTCTTCTAAAATTGACAAATTATCAGTCTCTGTTCCCTGGGTAATGATGAATGGATTCGTGATGGCCGCAGATAAACACCTGCGACGGCTTCTACTGTGACTACTTCACCCCAACGCCACCTGTAATGTCTGAGTTTTGTTACTGATGATGATAACAGTGAAGTCTGTGCACCGTACATTGACATATTGAAGTAATCTGTTAATCTGAATTTTGTTACTGATGATGACAGTAAATTTGTGCATTGTAGTTTGTTAATCTGGACAGCTCAGTAGCTAATACATTCAGTTTTTTTCGATAAAGGGTGGACTTTATTGACTCAAAATGAAGCATCAAAAGGATACAAACACAATGAGAACACACCCGGCCTCTGCATAGCTAGGATGCACACAGCCAACACCAACGCACGCACACAAACACGTCTGAAAATAGCAAAGTCATATAAGACCAAAACTATGCGTAGGCGAGGAAAAAGAAAAAAAAATGCCTCAAAGTGATCAGATCCGCGATCGGCAAACTATAACAATGACAATATCTGCACCGACAATCTCATGACACCATGCGGACGATGAGGTTCTTCAACAGCAACGCCTTCAGGAATGGAGCGACACTCAAGTGTCGCCATCACCGGATCCAAGCACCGAAGGCTAGAATCTAGGCTTTCACCCTGAAGAATCAGTCCGAGCATTCCGAACAATGCCTTCGACACGGTAATGATGTAAACCAAAGTTTAGTTCTTTTGACTGTAATTTGTTAATCTGTTACTCCATTTGTTACTGAATTTTGCTCTTGGGGTTTAGTAGTGAGATAGAACATGCATGGTCCAGCCTTCAGTTGGAGTATTGCCTAAGTTCAGTTAGGTTCAGTAGTGCTCCTAGGTTTAGTAGTGTTGCTCATGTGCTATACTTTGACAGCCTGGAGTATCAATGTTTTCCTATTACAGCGTAATCAAGTGACGGGCAAATTTCTCTCAAACAAACACCTCCGTAGTGGAGTGATCAGTAGTGTAGTGCAGTGTACTGTAGTTCCCGCTCTTCTCAAATTGGGGCATATAGTGTAGTGTAGTTCCCTCCTCAAATTAATCCAAATAGTCCAAATAGTTCAAATTAATTCAATTATTCCAAAGTATTCAAAATAATTCAAATTAAACCAAACATTCCAAATTAAACCAACTAACCCAAATTATCCAAAATAGTCCAGATTATTCAAATTAATTCAATTATTCCAAATTATTCGAAGTAATCCAAATAATTCAAATTAAACCAATTAACCCATTAGTCCAAATAATCCAAATAGTTCAAACTAGTACAGTACGGTCTAATAATATAAAAAGGGGTTTTTATTTCTGTGCCTCTCCTTCCTTACTTGTGCTGAGTTTTGCTCCGCCCATTCAATATTGCTCACTTTTCCCCGGCCTCTACTCACCTCTGCCTCACAAAAGGCCAAATGGTGCCTTGTCGTCGGGTCAATGCCATTGAGCGTTACTTCGCCCAGTACTGACGCGTGGGAGAAAGGCTAACGAGTGGGACCGGATAGTAGACGGCTGGGTCATTTGTCTCATAAAAAATAGGGACGGAATCTCTCTCTCTCTCTCTCTCTCATTTTGCATCCCCCGCTGCCCGAACAGCCCGCTCCCACCTCCCCCCACCCCAAATCCTGCAGCCACCATCGGCGATGATGACATCGTTGGAGATGTTATGCGTTGTTGATGTTGTCTTACTAGAGAAGAACAAGGAGATCTGCTCCTTGTTTCCAAGCACCAAAGCTCTGGCGTAGCATGCCTTGCAATTTTTTATAGATGCGAGGATGGATGAGATATGGCAGATAATTCCAGATCGCATCAAGGGGGTGATTTGTATCATGGTTTTCGTTTGGGCGGTGCGCGAGGCAGTGGAGCCCCTGGATCCTCGGCATCGAGCTCGCTAGTATTCTTACCGGTCTCGACGCGACCTGTCGGATCTAGAGGTCAAACAAGAGCTCCTTGGTATTCCGGGGATGATCAACGTGCAGCCTCCCCTGGTATGTCTCTAGACATAATTATGCCTGGCAATGTGGAGGAGTTTCTGAGGATCATCGAAAGGCCTGCGCCCGATGACGAGCAAATGGTGGAGGAGTATAAGGATGAGGACGAGGATTGGTTGTCAAAGCCTTCTCCGGCCGCCGACTAGCAGATGGTGGAGGTGGACTGTCGGTGTCAAAACCGGCGGATCTCGGGTAGGGGGTCCCGAACTGTGCGTCTAGGCCGGATGGTAACAGGAGGCAAGGAGCACGATGTTTTACCCAGGTTCGGGCCCTCTTGATGGAGGTAAAACCCTACGTCCTGCTTGATTAATATTGATGATATGGGTAGTACAAGAGTAGATCTACCACGAGATCAAGGAGGCTAAACCCTAAAAGCTAGCCTATGGTATGATTGTTGTATGATGAAGTTGTCCTGCGGACTAAAACCCTCCGGTTTATATAGACACCGGAGAGGGTTAGGGTTACACAAAGTCGGTTACAATGATAGGAGATCTTGAATATCCGCATCGCCAAGCTTGCCTTCCACGCCAAGGAAAGTCCCATCCGGACACGGGACGAAGTCTTCAATCTTGTATCTTCATAGTCCTGGAGTCCGGCCGAAGGTATAGTCCGGCTACCCGAACACCCCCTAATCCAGGACTCCCTTAGTAGCCCCTGAACTAGGCTTCAATGACGACGAGTCCGGGGCGTAGATTGTCTTCGGCATTGCAAGGCGGGTTCCTCCTCCAAATTCTTCATAAAAGTTTGTAAACACCAAGAGTAGTGTCCGGCTCTACAAAATAAGTTTCCACGTATTGCCACAGAGAGAATAATATTAACACAAATCTAATCTGCTGACGTATTCCGCAGCGTGACATCACACTACGGCCAAGCCCTTATTCGAATCGTTTTCACTTTTCCACCTCAGCATGTTTTGCGAGGCGGTTTCCTTGGCACGTCTTGTCAAAGCAGAGATCGTGTCCCCCATTTACGGAATTCTCATCAATACGGACGTGGGTAACCCAACCGCGCCATTTATCATGGCGCTTGGGAGGCAAGCGAGTTTTACTAGGCTGGTGGGGACGCATAGTCGCATCCGCTCATATAAGGGGATAAGGATCCACCTTTTTACCTATGCCTTCTTCCTCCTTTGCCTATCCATCTTCTGCGCAGCCGAGCTCCAGCGCCCAAGCCCGCACTTCCTACCTCAACCTTCTCCAACAATGTCCGGAGCGGGAGGCAAGTGGATGGTCTCCCCCGTCACGGAGGGCCATGTCAAAAGGCTAAGGAAGGCCGGATACCTGTCCAAAGACATCACGCACCGGCTTCCTGAGGAGGGGCAGCTTCTCCCCACCCCAAGGCCCCATGAGAGGGTAGTATTTCTTCCCCACTTCCTCCACGGACTGGGTTTTCCTCTCCACCCATTTGTCCGCGGGCTCATGTTCTACTATGGCCTAGATTTCCATGATCTGGCCCCAAACTTCATCCTCAATATCTCTGCGTTTATCGTTGTGTGCGAGGCTTTCCTCTGCATCCACCCCCATTTCGGCCTCTGGCTCAAGACCTTCAACGTCAAGCCAAAGGTGGTGCGCGGCAACCAGGCGGAGTGTGGAGGTGCCATGGCGGGCAAAATAGCTTGAGGGCTCCTTTGTGGAGACCTTGAAGGGGTGGCAGTCAGGGTGGTTTTACATCACCGAGCCATGCGATCCGAAGTGGATCGAAGCCCTTGAATTCCGATCCGGACCCCCTACGCGGCTCACGTCCTGGAAGGAGACGGGCTTGTCGTGGGGCGACGAAGAAGAAGTGACCGGACTGCAAAAATGCATCCAGTCCCTGGTGAACAAGCAGCTCAATCTTGTCAACGTAGTCCAGGTCATGCTCGTCCGCCGGATCCTTCCGTGTCAAGAACGGGACTTCAATTTGTGGGAGTTCAACCCGGCGCAACACCGAACTCTGAGCAGGATCTTCGACACGACGTACAAAGATGTCTGGAAGGGGCTAACCAAAGGCGCCGAGGCTCCCACATCCACCTCCGAAGACCGCGGATTCAGCTCGCAGCGTCCTGCTGGCGAGGTAAAATATTTTCATCTTTTACAGGATGTTAAGTTTTCTTCATAGTTTGACTCTATGCGGGATCTAAACTCCCTCACCTTTGACAGGATTGGCAGGCAAAGTCCGGACTGATTAACTGTCCGGCTCCCTTGCCCGAAGACCCAACCCCTGCTCTCCTAGTGAAGCTGCTGGTTCTGACACCTTATGTGGTGCCGGAGAAGAAGGTCAAGAAGAAGAAGGCCACGGGGACTCGAAAGAGTTCCCAGCATATGGTGGTGTCGGACTCGTCGTCCGATGAGTCCGAGACGCGCTCCTCCCGTGAAGACGAGGAGGAGGAAGAAGAGACCTCTCCCCCTCCAGCGGGGGGAGGAAAGAAGAGGAAGGCCACCCTAGTACGGGAGGCCGGAGGGTCCAAGAAGAGGAAAACCCCTCCGCCGGACTACGCCCTCGACGCCGACGAGGACGAAGAGGAGTGGTCGGACAGGGCCAAGCGTCCGGCGAAATCGTAAGTGTTCGGATACCAGAGTAACTCATGATATTCCTTTTGTTGCGCAGCTTTCCCTAATGTCGAATATAATCATGCAGCCCGCCCAGGGACGGGCTCGACGAGTCGTCGAGCAGCTCCCTGGATTCATCGGACGTGAATTCAGTTCTGCCAGCTGCTTCCCCCTGTGCTGCGCATGACGCCGAAGTGGCGTCGCGACAAGCTCCGGGGCAAGAGGAGGTGGTCTAGGAGGAGCCGCGTGGTGACCTCCCGGACTCCAGGAGTGAAGGGGACAAGACCCCCCAGGGCTCCAAGTCCGGCTTTAAGCCGGACACCGCGCCAGAATCGTCAACGGTTCCGGACCGCGGCAGGCGAACTCCTGCCAAGGGGAGCAAGCCTATTGAGCCGGCGTCCTCTGTCCAACCGGAGGCGCCGGACAATCTGCTGGAGGTGCTTAAGGGCGCCTCCATCAACGAGGAGCACCGTACCATCATGAGTACGGTGGTCCAGAAGGTTCGGTCCACCAAAAGCGGACTTACTGAAGCTTGTGCTAGCCTGCTAACAGGCTTCGAGGTAAGTAGAAATATGTAAAAATATTACCGCATAGACAGTAGCCCCTGATGCTCTGTTTGGCGTTCGGAAAGAAAAGCCGAATAGAGGATCTATTAAATATCGTAGGAGTCTAACTAAAAAGAAGTCAATATGTGTATGCATGCTTCACTGCTGGCCACCGCCGCACTGACTGCGGAGGTGGGTGCCCTGAAGCAGGGCCTCGAGTGGACCGAGCAAGAGCTCGGCCTTGCCAAATGGCAGCTCGAGGAGAAAGAAGGTAAGAGATACCTTATAGAAAAAATGCCTATAAGAAGACGCAATTGCAAAAGATGACAGGAGTATACTACTTATTGTAGGGGCCACAACTGAGGTAGCGACCCTCAAGCAGGCACTGTCCGAGGCCAAGAAGAGAGCGGCCACGGAGCGCACCGAGCGGGAGAAATTTGAGGCACAGGTCGGCGAGGTGCAGCAAGAGCTTCAGGCTCTCATGAAAAAACATGAGAGTTTGGAGCTCGACTCGAAGACGCGAGCGCCCGAGCTTGCTGCGGCCCTTAAAACTGCAAAATCTGCCAAGGCCGAAGCCCAGAAGGCCCTCCAGGAATTGGATGCGGTGAAAAAGATAGCGGCGGGTAAGGCATTCTCTATGCAAAGCAGACATATAAAAGTAAACTACTTGTTACTTACCCGAATCCGGAGCTCTCCAGGGGCATTCGCAGATCTTCCCCGCAGCGTATCCGATGCCGCTGCATTCTACCGAGCCGAGGAAGGCAGCTCGATGGAGAAGGTGTTCTGGTCTCAGTACGCTGAGGCCGGACACCCTGTGCCCTTGAGCGACCAGCTGAAGCAGCTGGTCGAGCTCCACAAGGCGGCCGAACAGGCCCTGAAGGGCTTCATATTTCGGCTGTGGCTTGGAGAGGCCCTGCCTGGGAGCTACTTCGGACTGGTGCAGCGGCTGGTGGAGGCTTGTCCAAGGCTCGAGGTCATCAAGTGCTCCGTCTGCATCGAAGGTGCCCGTAGGGCCCTTGCCCGTGCAAAGGTGCACTGGGGTAAGCTGGACGGTGAGAAGCTTGTGAGGGACGGGCTGCCGCCGGGGAAGGAGCATCGCAAGCCCGAGAACTATTACAAGGATGTTCTGGCTGGTGCCCACCTTATGGCGGATGAATGCACCAAGGATGTAATTTTTGAATGAACAAGCTCGTGTTATCCTGTGCGCTGAAAACTTGTTCATATGCGCTAAGCAATGCTTGAATTTAAAATATTACTTTCTATGTGGCCGTTTATCAAAAAATTGAGAGATGGCCAGTCGTCGGCTTCTGCCCCCATGCCACTAGTGCTGGGGTGCTCGGGATAAACCTGAGCGCTCTTTTTCCCATGATTGGGTCCGTCGAGGGAGGCGCTCAGCACAACGAACAAGGCAATCGGACTATAATGCTTGAACATTCTCACTTAGCCATAGAACTCTATAATTTTAAATTTCGGCAAAGCCCCTAGTATTTGGAAGACCGAGTTCGGGGCGCTATCCACGCCTTGGCCGGACAAAGCCGGTTCCTCGCTCGAAGCGACATAAGTCTTTAAGGACTCGAAAAACCTCTCGAACAGCGACCGGTCTCTCGCCTCATCATGACAGTCAGTTTTAGCTTTCTCTACTGAGGTGCTCAGCCCAGCTCAACTGGGGCACAATCGCAGTAGTTCTCCTAGTGCTACCTTAGCCGATATAGCGGAACGTAAGGTACCAAAACATAGGAGCCGGGCAAACCCAACTATTGACCCAAATCATGATTCGGAGCCGATGCATATAGTGCTATAAGTTCGGGGTGCCGCACTTGTGAAAGTGTATGGACTTCTCACGCCATATTGATGGGTACTGAAGTCCCTGGCGTATTTTTGCCGTACCACAGTGTACGGATGCAACATGTTATTGATAAACATATATATAAAAAGAGGATAATGCAAAAAATAGACTAAAAGCTATGCATTGTTTATAGAAAGGCTGCTATGAAAGCGGAACGATACAAATAGTGCGATAAGCAAAAGAAATTGGACTATTTAACATGTCCTGGCCAGGGGCAGGCCGCGGAATTGTATTAAAAAACAGGTATACTGCTCGCAATAGAGACCACCTGGGAGTTCCATAATGCGGCGTGGCTTGTCTGCTTTCCTGGATCTTGCATCATTTGTGCGGCAGTTGAATTGCCGAACGGGTCATCCGAAGTATGGAGTCCTGAGAGTAAGAGAAAAAAAATAAAAAAAGGAATCTGGCAGCCCCTGGTGCGGTTTAAGCCGTATTTCGGGCGTGCCGTGATAGTGCCCCTTCCCCTGTGCCCATGGTATTTCAAGAGCGTAGTTATGTACACGAAGCACTGGTTTCGCTATATCGCGAGGGCTAGGGTTGGGGCCGCATTGCTACGCTAGCTCAGAACATGCCAGGCGGTCTTATTGTAGGGTACTCCGGGCGCGCTTGATAGTGTCCGGCTTTTTGAAGGCTGAACTGGAGAACTGCCTAGAGAGGCTGCTTTGTACTTCTGCCGCGAGCGCTGCCATGTGCTCCTCCGTTCGGAGGGAGCGTTCGGTGTTCCCATTGACCGTGATTACTCCTCTAGGGCCTGGTATCTTGAGCTTAAGGTATGCATAGTGCGGTACCGCATTGAATTTTGCGAATGTGGTTCGCTCGAGCAGTGCGTGATAGCCACTACGGAACGGGACTATGTCGAAGATTAACTCCTCGCTTCGGAAGTTATCCGGAGATCCGAAGACCACTTCCAGTGTGACTGAGCCTGTACAGTTGGCTTCTACACCTGGTATGACGCCTTTAAAGGTCGTTTTGGTGGGCTTGATCCTCGAGGGATCTATGCCCATTTTTCGCATTGTATCCTGGTAAAGCAGGTTCAGGCTACTGCTGCCGTCCATGAGGACTCTTGTGAGATGAAATCCGTCAATGATTGGGTCTAGAACCAATGTGGCGAAGCCGCCGTGACGGATGCTAGTGGGGTGGTCCCTTCGATCAAAGGTGATCGGGCAGGAGGACCATGGGTTGAACTTTGGGGCGACTGGCTCTATCGCATATACGTCCCGTAACGCACGCTTCCGCTCCCTCTTGGGGATGTGGGTTGCGTATATCATGTTCACCGTCCGCACTTGCGAGGGAAATCCCTTATGTCCACCATTGTTCGGCGGCCTGGGCTCCTCCTCGTTGTCGCTATACAGCCCCTTGTCTTTGTTTTCGGCTCTTAACTTGCCGGCCTGCTTGAACACCCAACAATCCCTGTTGGTGTGATTGGCTGGCTTTTCGGGGGTGCCATGTATCTGGCACAAGCGGTCGAGTATTCGGTCCAAACCGCAGGATCTGTTGTGCCATCGTACGATTCGATGTTTATGGGTTTGAAGCCCTCAGGGATTTTATGATCCATTACTTCATCTGTGAAGCATAGTGGGTGTGCGGCGCCTCTGTATTGGGTTATATCACGACGCAGCTCGAAGGAGCTTTGTCTGTTGAGTTCGGCCCGGCCGGATTTATTGCATCCGGAGTGACGATCACCGTCACGTGCCGTGGGGCGCCTGTGCGATCGGTAGATCGATCTTGTTTGCCTTGCCTTGTCCTCCAGTATGTCACGCAGGTCGGGCGCATTTTCCCGTGCCTTAGTATGCTTGACGTGGCGTCGGGGCATGGCTTGAGTGGAGGGCCAAGAGGCCTCTCTGTCGCGGCCACGAGGTGGCCGGTCGGCCATGTCATGCGCTGGTGATGTAGGTGCTTCCTCCTCTAGTCGGGGTAGCAGCCTGCGCTTTGGGTAACTCTTGGAGGGGCGTTCGAGTTCATACTCTTCGGCCGCAAGGACTTCAGTCCATCTGTCAGCTAGCAAATCCTGATCAGCTCTAAGTTGTTGCTGCTTTTTCTTGAGGCTACTTGCCGTGGCCATAAGCCTGCGTTTAAAACGCTCTTGTTCGGCGAGATCCTCTGGCACGACGAACTCATCGTCGTCGAGGCTTGCCTTGTCTTCGGAGGGAGGCGTATAATTATCGTCCTCAACCTCTTGGTCCATCGCCCTCTCGTGAGGGCTGGCTTCTCTGTCCTCTTGTGCTGAATCTTGCTGGAGGGGGTGTTCTTCGGCGCTATCCGGAGTAGTATTATCTCCCGTGCCGGAATCACCATTTTTTCTTTGGCGGGATTTAGAGCGGCGCCGCTGACGCCGGCGCTTGGGCTGTTTCTTAGAGGTATCGTCCCCCGCTGTTCCATCGCCATCTCCATCCTTTGGAGTGTCCATCATATATATGTCATATGACGAGGTGGCCTTCCAGCGCCCTACAGGTGCTGGTTCTTGTTCGTCTCCTGCATCGTCGTCCATGCCGTCGATGTCTTCGGAGTCGAAGTCAAGCATGTCGGTTAAGTCGTTGACAGTGGCTACGAAGTGGGTGGTGGGTGGGTTTTGAATTTTTTCATCGTCCGTATCCCAACCTTGCTGACCGTAGTCCGGCCAGGGCTCTCCTGATAAAGAGAGAGACCTTAGAGAATTCAGGATGTCGCCGAAGGGCGAGTGCTGAAAGATGTCCGCGGCGGTGAACTCCATTATCGGCGCCCAATCGGATTCAATCGGCAGGGGCGCGGGGGGCTCGGAGTTCGGAGAGGAATCCGGCTCCTCGGAGTCATGGGCCATGTGGAGTGCGGGGCTGGAGTTCGGCTCGATCGCCTCTGAGATGGCAGCCCCTGAGGCAGCGTCCAACCGCTGATCCTCGATCGGCGCAGTAGGCTCCGAATCAATGGTCGGAACCGATGCGTGTGCGGCCTCCAAGGCGTTGTTCGGCGGCAGAGCTATATCATGCCCATCGAGACAGTGCGGCGCGCTTGGCTGTGGCTCGAATCCGTCGAAGATCAAGTCCCCGCGGATGTCAGCCGTGTAGTTTAGGCTTGCAAACCTGACCTGATGGCCAGGGGCGTAGCTTTCGATCTGCTCAAGGTGGCCAAGCGAATTGGCCCACAGTGAGAATCCGCCGAAGACGAAGATCTGTCCGGGGAGAAAAGTCTCACCCTGGACTGCATCGTTGTTGATGATCGAAGGAGCCATCGGGCCTAAAGGCGACGACACATAGGAACTCTCAATGAAAGCACCAATATCGGTGTCAAAAGCGGCGGATCTCGGGTAGGGGGTCCCGAACTGTGTGTCTAGGCCGGATGGTAACAGGAGGCAAGGAGCACGATGTTTTACCCAGGTTCGGGCCCTCTTGATGGAGGTAAAACCCTACGTCCTGCTTGATTAATATTGATGATATGGGTAGTACAAGAGTAGATCTACCACGAGATCAAGGAGGCTAAACCCTAAAAGCTAGCCTATGGTATGATTGTTGTATGATGAAGTTGTCCTACGGACTAAAACCCTTCGGTTTATATAGACACCGTAGAGGGTTAGGGTTACACAAAGTCGGTTACAATGGTAGGAGATCTTGAATATCCGCATCGCCAAGCTTGCCTTCCACGCCAAGGAAAGTCCCATCCGGACACGGGACGAAGTATTCAATCTTGTATCTTCATAGTCCTGGAGTCCGGATGAAGGTATAGTCCGGCTACCCGAACACCCCCTAATCCAGGACTCCCTCATGGACAATAAGGATGCAGAGGAGAATAGGTGGTCATTCATCGTAAAGCCTGTGACAGAACCCGGCTACATTTTAGGGGTTCTCACGTGCAAAGCAAAGCCGGAGGATAGGTGGTCATTCAAGTTGTGTAATTGCAGTTGTCATGTACTGAAATCTCTTTTGTTTATCGACGATGGTTGCAATGTAGTGGATCCGATATGTGGGTGCTACCTCATGTACTGGAACCCCTTTTGTTTACACTCGATTGTTGCAATGTTATGGATCCGATATGTGGATGCTACCTCATGTACTGAAATTCATAATTTGCAGGCTAAAATTAAGCAAAAATACTCTGAAATTTCTCGCACTTCACAAAAAGTCATTGTGGGCACTAGGAAAAAGGAAAATTAACTTTTTTAACAAAACCTGTAAACTATTTTTAATTATTGATCACAATGGTACCACCCTTGTCAGTGCTAAAAGTGGTCATGTTATCATGTACGACGCCATGAAGATGCCCATGGGCATGGTCATATGAGAGAGACAATTTTTGTGATAATTCTTTAAGTTTGTCGTATTATCAGTTTAACATTTTTCCCACAAGCTAGCGCGCATAAAAGGCCGCCATGCAAAAGGATTATAATTTTTTAGGATTTTCCTTTTCTATAATTTCTTTCAGATTATTGTCAAAATTGTATGGGTGAGGAATTATATAAAGTGGTTTGTAATTTAACCTTTCTTTGTGGCTACTGCCTACATTCGGAATCTGCAAGCTAAACAATATTTTCCAGAATTTATAGGACCAAACTAGAGCACACGTGTAGTTCAAATTTGAGTTACTTGATGTAAATCGCTAGAAATTCAATAAATCAATGAAATATAGCAAAAACACTCTGAAATTCATGAAAATTTGGTAGTTGGAATCCCATGTGGTCTAATTTAGGTGAAAATTGTAAGGGCACAATTTATAATCTCATTTTTGGCACTTGCTTCACAAAAAGTCATCTTGGGCACTAGAAAAGGGAAAAAATATTTGTGGTATTGCCGGTTTATCATTTTCCTCCACAAGCTAGTGCACATAAAAGGCTCCCATGCAAAAGGTTTCAATTTTTGAGACTTTTTGCATTATCCATAATTTCTTTCAAATTGTTGTCAAAATTGCATGGATGACTAATGATATAAAGTGGTTTGGAATTTGACCTTTCTTTGTGGCTACTGCCTACATTCCTAAAGTGCAAGATAAAAATTATTTCCCATAATTTATAGGACCAAACTAGAGCACACTTGTAGTTCAAATTTGAATTAATTGATGTAAATCACTAGAAATTCAATAAATCAATGAAATATAGCAAAAACATTCTAAAATTCATGACAATTTGGCAGTTGGAATCCCATGTTATCTACTTTAGGAGAAAATTGAAATGGCACAATTTATAATCTTATTTCTCGCACTTGCTTCTCAAAAAAGTCATCTTGGGCATTAGAAAAAGGAAAAATAAATTTTTATTTGTGCTATTGCCAGTTTATCATTTTTTCCACAACCTAGTGCACATAAAAGGCTCCCATGCAAAAGGATTTCAATTTTTTGAGGCTTTTGCATTTTCTATATTTTCTTTCATATTGTTGTCAAAAATGCATGGATGACTAATCATATAAAGTTGTTTGGAATTTGGCATTTCTTTGTGGCTACTGCCTACATTCCTAATGTGCAAGCGAAAAATGATATTCCAGAATTTATATGTGTTGGGGGAATGCGGTAATTTCAAAAAAAAATCCTACGCACATGCAAGATCTATCATGGTGATGCATAGCAACGAGAGGGGAAGAGTGTTTGTCCACATACCCTCGTAGACCGTAAGCGGAAGCGTTATGACAACGCGGTTGATGTAGTCGAACGTCTTCATGATCCGACCGATCCTAGCACCGAAGGTACGGCACCTCTGCGATCTGCAGACGTTCAGCTCGGTGATGTCCCATGAACTCTAGAGCCAACTGAGTGTCGAGGGAGAGTTTTGTCAGCACGACGGCGTGATGACAGTGATCATGAAGCTACCAGAACAGGGCTTCGACTATGCACCGCTACGATATGACCGAGGTGGATTATGGTGGAGGGGGGCAGCGCACGTGGTTAAGACAATGATCAACTTGTGTGTCTATGTGGTGCCCCCTCCCCCGTATATAAAGGAGTGGAGGAGAGGGGAGGGTCGGCCCTCTACGGTGTGCCCTAGGGGAGTCCTACTCCCACCGGGAGTAGGATCCCCCCCTTCCAAGTAGGAGTAGAAGAGGAAGGAAGGAGGAGAGAGGGAGTAATGAAAGGGGGCCGGCCCCCCCTCCCAATACATATTGGGCTTGGGGGGGGCGCCCCCTCCTAGGCCGCCTCCTCCTCTCTCCCACTAAGGCCCAATAAGGCCCATGCACTCCCCGGGAGGTTCCGGTAACCTCCCGGTACTTCGGTAAATGCCCGAACTCACCCGGAACCATTCCGATGTCCAAACTGTAACGCCCCGAGACCGTTGTGCCAGGTGTCCTCCGCTTATTTGCTGTTGTTGGCTTGTCATTTGTTAGTGTGTTGCATCTTATCATGTCATCATGTGCATTGCATCATCATGGTTTCAAAACTTGCATTCGTCCGGGTTCTCCGAGTTCTCTCTGTTGTCCGTTCTAAGCCCAGCCACACTTGCACGCGCCTGCGACATGTCCAAAATATTATTTTATAAGTGGCCGGAAACTGTTCTCGGAATGGTATGAGAGTTGACGTGTGGTCTTAGTATAGTGTAGATAGACCGCTTGTCAAGTTTCATCGCATTCGGAGTTCGTCTGATAGCCTAATCGTTAAACTATAGCGGCAATATAGCCGGTCTAACGTCGGACGTTTTCGGTCTCCGGAAACCCTGCCGGGCCTCTCTCTCTTCTCTTCTCTCAGATCGAGACCGTCTACACAGCTCACTACCTACCACCAGGCCCAATCTAACCTCTCTCGTCAGCCCGCAACCCCCCTCGCGCGCGTCCGAAAGTTGTCCCGAACCCGAGCCGGACTATCGCCACCGTTGTGCCCGGATCATCCCAAACATCTACAAAACATCACCGTTTTCTTATTTGGACTCCCTAACTATTTTATTCATGACCGTCCGATTGCGATCGTAGGGACGTGATAGTCTCTAACCTAAATCACTTTGCAATATTAATAGTGGGCAACCCTAAAACCTAGGGATCTGTCCCATCCTCCCAGCCGCCACCGCCAGTCCTCTTCCACATCGGGATCCCTCCTGATCCTTCTCCACCCAACCAGATCATGGCCGAGCCACCAATCAGTCGGCGCTCCCAAGCCCAAGCTCCTGAGCACCTCGTGCTCGTCCTCCTCGCCCAAGCCTCCTTCCAGGGCAGCAAAGGACCGAACCAGCACAGCCGCGCTTGAGCGCTCCCGAGGCTGAGCTCCTCCAATGCCGCGCCGCCCCGGCGAACCTGCCAGCCGGTGACCCCGTCCTCAGGCCGGCCCCGTCGCTCCTCTTCCTCGCCTGTCTCTCTCTCCCTGACCCTCTCTCTGCCCTTGGACAGGCACCGCTGCCGGAGTGCCATACCTCGCCGCCCTATCGCCCCTTCCCCGCCGTCTGCCGGCGTCCTGCTTCTCTGGAGCCGCTTCCGCGCCATCCTTCGTCGCGCCGACCAGCAGCAGGGAACCAGGCCAGCCCCGCACCGCCCATCTCTCCTTCCTCCTCCCCGCCACTCTCTCATTTCTCTAATCCTCTGTTAATTTGTTCCTCACCCACCACCATGGAGGCCAAGCTCCAAGTTCCTGTTCGCCCGCATCCGGCCATGCATCCGGCGAGGACCGGCCATCCCACGAACCAGCAAGCCGCCAGGGGCACCCGAAGCATGGACCCCGATGCCGACACCGCCAAGCTCCTCTGCCACCAAAACGGGCTCCCCACGTTCGGATCTGACTCCCCCGCACCTCGATCCGCCTATTCCCGCCGTTTTCCGTCGACCCCGTCGCCGGAACTCCTGCCGTCGTCCTCTGCATCGCCATGGGTGTGCTGCTGCTTCTGTCTTCAGTACGAGCAGAGTGCAGCCCGCTCGCCCACTTTGACCGTATCGCCAGGCCTGGGCCTTTTCCCTGCACAGCCCAGCAGAGCGAAGGTCACGCCAGGCCTCTCCTTCAACCGGGCCGAGCCCATGGTAAAGGCCACCCCGCCGAAGCCCTCTGTTTTTTTCCTGTTGTTGGGCCAACAGATTCGGCCCGAGGTGTCTTTTTCCCCCGCTACGAATTTGTCTAATTTCCAGAGTTTGTCTGTTTTGCAGGAAAACCCTCAGCATTCATGCATTTAATAGCTCACCAACCATGCATCAAATGTAAAAACTTAACATATGAAACTTGCTTAGATTTTTATCTACTTTCATAATCTGCCATTTTCATCTATGTTTAAAATGTTTAAATTGCTATTTGTGTAGATTTGCTCCTATGCCATGCTAAAATGATTTATTTCATAACTAAATAACCGTAGCTCCGAATTAAATAATTTTTGTATGTAAATGGGGTAGAATTTTGCCTAGTTTAACATGGTGACATTGGTTTGCATGTTAAACAACTATAAAATATGGTTTAGGGCAGAACAGGACCTAACCTAATATATGCACATGAGGAGTTTGCGGAATTGTTGTTTGTTGCTTCCGGCCTCATTTAAACTTGCCTAGATTAGATAGTTTCATCATGTTTCGCCTCTTGCCATGCTAACAACATTTAATCTTGTTGGGTACATAAACGAGAGAGAACTAAATAAGTCATGTGGTGTTTTCTTCAATATGCAACTCCGTTGCATAATGAGCTCCACTTAATTTGTAGGATTGTTTGTGCACTTTGCCATGCCATGCTTCTTTAAACCGGACATGCATCATACTTGATTGTGCATCATGCCATGTTTATGTGGTGGATGTTTTACTATGTTGTCTGCTTCTTTCTGGTGTTTGCTTCTTCGGGTTGGTTCCGATAATGTCGCGTTTGTGAGGATCCGTTCGACTATGCCCGTTTGTCTTCTTCATGGACTCGTTCTTCTTCCTTGCGGGATTTCAGGCAAGATGATCATACCCTCAAAATCACTTCTATCTTTGCTTGCTAGTTGCTCGCTCTTTTGCTATGCCTATGCTGCGATACCTACCACTTGTTTATCATGCCTCCCATATTGTTGAACCAAGCCTCTAACCCACCTTGTCCTAGCAAACCATTATTTTGCTATGTTACCGCTTTGCTCAGCCCCTCTTATAGCGTTGTTAGTTGCAGGTGAAGATTGGAGCTTGTTCCATGTTTGGAACATGGATATTTTGTTGGGATATCACAATATCTCTTATTTAATTAATGCATCTATATACTTGGTAAAGGGTGGAAGGCTCGGCCTTATGCCTGGTGATTTGTTCCACTCTTGCCACCCTAGTTTCCGTCATATCGGTGTTATGTTCCCGGATTTTGCGTTCCTTACGCGGTTGGGTAATAATGGGAACCCCTTGACAGTTCGCCTTGAATAAAACTCTTCCAGCAATGCCCAACATTGGTTTTACCATTTGCCTCCTAGCCTCTTCTTTCCCTTGGGTTCTACAGACTCAAGGGTCGTCTTATTTTAACCCCCCCCCCCCGGGCCAGTGCTCCTCTGAGTGTTGGTCCAAACTGGAGTCCTGTGCAATGCCCCCTTGGGGAAACTCGAGGTTTGGTTTTAGTTGTATGGAGAGCTCATCTGAGTGTGCCCTGAGAACGAGATATGTGCAGCTCCTATCGGATTTGTCGGCACATTTGGGCGGTGTTGCTGGATTTGTTTTACCATTGTCGAAATGTCTTGTAACCGGGATTCCGAGTCTGATCGGGTCTTCCCGCTAGAAGGAATATCCTTCGTTGACCGTGAGAGCTTGTGATGGGCTAAGTTGGGACACCCCTGCAGGGATTTGAACTTTCGAAAGCCGTGCCCGCGGTTATGGGCAGATGGGAATTTTTTAATGTCCGGTTGTAGAAAACCTGAAGTTGACCTTAATTAAAATATATCAACCGCATGTGTTATCGTGATGGTCTCTTTCCGATGGAGTCCGGGAAGTGAACACGGTGTTGGAGTTATGTTTGACGTAGGTTGTTATAGGATCACTTCTTGATCATAGTTTTATCGATCATGCCTTGCCTTCTCTTCTCGCTCTCATTTGCGTATGTTAGCCACCATATATGCTAGTCGCGTGCTGCAGCTCCACCTCATACCTTTACCTTACCCATAAGCTTAAATAGTCTTTATCGCGAGGGTGCGAGATTGCTGAGTCCCCGTGGCTCACAGATACTTCCAAAACCAGCTTGCAGGTGTCGATGAGACCGTGCAGATGACGCAACCAAGCTCAAGGAGGAGCTCGATGAAGATCTTGTCCTTTATGTTGTTTCGTTCTAGTTGATCTATAGTGGAGCCCAGTTGGGGTCGATCGGGGACCTTGTGCATTTGGGGTTCTTCTTTTATTTTGGTTCCGTAGTCGGACCTTGATTGTATCTGGTTGATGTAATGCTTTATTCATGTATTGTGTGAAGTGGCGATTGTAAGCCAACTATGTATCTTTTCCCCTATTGTATTACATGGGTTGTGTGAAGATTACCTCACTTGCGACATTGCTTTCAATGCGGTTATGCCTCTAAGTCGTGCTTCGACACGTGGGTGATATAGCCGCATCGAGGGCGTTACACAAACATAGTCATCCAATATATCGATCTTTATGCCTCGACCATTTCGAGACTCCTCGTCATGTCCGTGATCATATCCAGGACTCCGAACTACCTTCGGTACATCAAAACACATAAACTCATAATACCGATCATCATCGAACGTTAAGTGTGAGGACCCTACGGGTTTAAGAACTATGTAGACATGACCGAGACTCATCTCCGGTCAACAACCAATAGCAGAACCTAGATGCTCATATTGGTTCCTACATATTCTACGAAGATCTTTATCGGTCAAACCGCATAACAACATACGTTGTTCCCTTTGTCATCGGTATGTTACTTGCCCGAGATTCGATCATCAGTATCATCATACCTAGTTCAATCTTGTTACCGGCAAGCCTCTTTACTCGTTCCGAAATGCTACATCCCGCAACTAACTCATTAGTTACATTGCTTGCAAGGCTTATAGTGATGTACATTACCGAGAGGGCCCAGAGATACCTCTCAGATACTCGGAGTGACAAATCCTAATCTCGATCTATGCCAACTCAACAAACACCATCGGAGACACCTGTAGAGCATCTTTATAGTCACCCAGTTATGTTGTGACATTTGACAGCACACTAAGTGTTCCTCCGGTATTCGGGAGTTGCATGATCTCATAGTCATAGGAACATGTATAAGTTATGGAGAAAGCAATAGTAGTAAACTGAACGACCATCGTGCTAAGCTAACGGATGGGTCAAGTCAACCACATCATTCTCTAGTGATGTGATCCCGTTTATCAAATTACAACTCTTTGTCTATGGATAGGAAACTTAACCATCTTTGATTAATGAGCTAGTCAAGTAGAGGCATACTAGTGACACTTTGTTTGTCTATGTATTCACACATGTACTAATTTTCTGGTTAATACAATTCTAGCATGAATAATAAAAGTTTATCATGATATAAGGAAATATAAATAACAACTTATTATTGCCTCTAGGGCATATTTCCTTTAGTCTCCCACTTGCATTAGAGTCAATAATCTAGATTACATTGTAATGATTCTAACACCCATGGAGTCTTGGAGCTGATCATGTTTTGCTCACGAGAGAGGCTTAGTCAATGGGTCTGCAACATTCAGATCCGTATGTATCTTGCAAATCTCTATGTCTCCCTCCTTGACTTGATCACGGATGAAATTTAAGTGTCTCTTGATGTGCTTGGTTCTCTTGTGAAATCTGGATTGCTTTGCCAAGGCAATTGCACCAGTATTGTCACAAAAGATTTTCATTGGATTCGATGCACTAGTTATATATGACACCTAGATCGGATATGAACTCCTTCATTTGCTGCTTCTGAAGCAGCTATGTACTCCGCTTCGCACGTAGATCCCGCCACGATGCTCTGCTTGGAACTGCACCAACTGACAGCTCCACCATTCAATAAAAATACGTATTCGGTTTGTGACTTAGAGTCATCCGGATCAGTGTCAAAGCTTGCATCGACGCAACCGTTTACGACGAGCTCTTTGTCACCTCCATAAACGAGAAACATATCCTTAGTCCTTTTCAGGTATTCCAGGATGTTCTTGACCGATGTACAGTGATCCATTCCTGGATTACTTTGGTACCTCCCTGCTAAACTAACAGCAAGGCACACATCAGGTCTGGTACACAACATTGCATACATGATAGAACCTATGGCTGAAGCATAGGGAAGGACTTTCATTTTCTCTCTATCTTCTGAAGTGGTCGGGCATTGAGTCTGACTCAACTTCACACCGTATAACACAGGTAAGAACCCTTTCTTTGCTTGATCCATTTTGAACTTATTCAAAACTTTATCAAGGTATGTGCTTTGTGAAAGTCCAATTAAGCGTCTTGATCTATCTCTATAGATCTGGATGCCCAATATATAAGCAGCTTCACCGAGGTATTTCATTGAAAAATTCTTATTCAAGTATCCTTTTATGCTATTCAGAAATTTAGTATCATTTCCGATCAACAATATATCATCCACATATAATATCAGAAATGCTACAGAGCTCCCACTCACTTTCTTGTAAATACAGACTTCTCCAAAAGTCTGTATAAAACCATATGCTTTGATCATACTATCAAAGCGTATATTCCAACTCCGAGAGGCTTGCACACTTTGTTAGCACCTTTTGGATCAACAAAACCTTCTGGTTGCATCATATACAACTCTTCTTTAAGATATCCATTAAGGAATGCAGTTTTGACACCCATTTGCCAAATTTCATAAGCATAAAATGCGGCAATTTCTAACATGATTCGGACGGACTTAAGCATCGCTACTGGTGAGAAGGTCTCATCGTAGTCAACTCCTTGAACTTGTCGAAAACCTTTTGGGACAAGTCGAGCTTTGTAGACAGTAACATTACCATCAGCGTCAGTCTTCTTCTTCAAGATCCATTTGTTCTCTATGGCCTGCCGATCATCGGGCAAGTCAACCAAAGTCCATACTTTGTTCTCATACATGGATCCCATCTCAGATTTCATGCCTCAAGCCATTTTGCAGAATCTGGGCTCATCATCGCTTCCTCATAGTTCGTAGGTTCGTCATGGTCAAGTAACATGACCTCTGGAACGGGATTACCGTACCACTCTGGTGCGGATCTCACTCTGGTTGACCTACGAGGTTTGGTAGTAACTTGATCAGAAGTTTCATGATCATCATCATTAGCTTCCTCACTTACTGGTGTAGGAATCACTGGAACTGATTTCAGTGATGAACTACTTTCCAATAAGGGAGTAGGTACAATTACCTCGTCAAGTTCTACTTTCCTCCCACTCACTTCTTTCGAGAGAAACTCCTTCTATAGAAAGGATCCATTCTTAGTGACGAATATCTCGCCTTCGGATCTGTGATAGAAGGTGTACCCAACGGTCTCCTTTGGGTATCCTATGAAGACACATTTCTCCGATTTGGGTTTGAGCTTATCAGGTTGAAGCTTCTTCACATAAGCATCGCAGCCCGAAATTTTAAGAAATGACAACTTGGGTTTCTTGCCAAACCACAGTTCATAAGGTGTCGTCTCAATGGATTTTGATGGTGCCCTATTTAACGTGAATGCAGCTGTCTCTAAAGCATAACCCCAAAACGATAGCAGTAAATCAGTGAGAGACATCATATATCGCACCATATCTAATAAAGTGCGGTTACGACGTTCGGACACACCATTACGTTGTGGTGCTCCAGGTGGCGTGAGTTGCGAAACTATTCCGCATTGTTTCAAATGAAGACCAAACTCATAACTCAAATATTCATCTCCACGATCAGATCGTAAAAACTAAATTTTCTTGTTACGATGATTTTCCACTTCACTTTGAAATTCTTTGAACTTCTCAAATGTTTCGGACTTATGTTTCATCAAGTAGATATACCCATATCTGCTCAAATCATCTGTGAAGGTAAGAAAATAACGATACCCGCCGCGAGCATCAACACTCATCGGACCGCATACATCAGTGTGTATTATTTCCAAGCTTAGGCTCTTGCCACCCGTTATTCCATAGTCCATCGAATCTTTACCCAAAACTTGAAAACTTCACAACACAAAACTTAACAGAAAACTCGTAAGCTCCGTTAGCATAAGAAAATAAATCACCACTTACGTACTGTTGTGAACTCATTCTAAATTCATATTGGTGTAATATCTACTGTATTCCAACTTCTCTATGGTTCATACCTTCCGATACTACTCATAGATTCATCAAAATAAGCAAACAACACATAGAAAACAGAATCTGTCAAAACAGAACAGGCTGTAGTAATCTGTAGGTTCCGAATACTTCTGTAACTCCAAAAATCATGAGAAATTAGGAAGTCCTAGGAAATTTGTTTAGTTATCTACTGCAAGTGGAATTGCTATTTTATCGCTCTCTGGTAAAAATGGTAATTATTCTCGTGAGTGCATACTTTCTGTTTTTTACAGCAAGATCAAATAACAATCACCCAAGAAGGTCCTAAAGGCTTTACTTGGCACAAACACTAATTAAAACATAAAACCACATCTAAACAGAGGCTAGATGATTAATTTATTACTAAACAGGAACAAAAAGCAAGGAGCAAAAATAAAATTGGGTTGCCTCCCAACAAGCGCTATCGTTTTACGCCCCTAGCTAGGCATGATGATTTCAATGATGCTCACATACAAGATAAGAATTAAAACATAAAGAGAGCATCATGAAGAATATGACTAATACATTTAAGCCTAACCCACTTTCTATGCATAGGGATTTTGTGAGCAAACAACTTGTGGGAACAAGGATCAACTTGCATAGGAAGGTAAAACAAGCATAACTCCAAAATTTTAAGCACATAGAGGGGAAACTTGATATTATTGCAATTCCTACAAGCATATGTTCCTCCCTCATAACAATTTTCAGTAGCATCATGAATGAATTCAACAATATAACCAGCACCTAAAGCATTCTTTTCATGATCTACAAGCATAGAAATTTTATTACTCTCCACACAAGCAAAATTCTTCTCATGAATAATAGTGGGAGCAAACTCAACAAAATAATTATCATGTGAGGCATAATCCAATTGAAAACTAAAATCATGATGACAAGTTTCATGGATATCATTATTCTTTATAGCATACAAGTCATCACAATAATCATCATAGATAGCAACTTTGTTCTCATAATCAATTGGAACCTCTTCCGAAATAGTGGATTCATCACAAAATAAAGTCATGACCTCTCCAAATCCACTTTCATCAATATAATCATCATAAATAGGAGGCATGCTTTCATCATAATAAATTTTGTCATCAAAACTTGGGGGACAAAAAAATATCATCTTCATCAAACATAGCTTCCCCAAGCTTGTGGCTTTGCATATCATTAGCATCATGGATATTCAAGGAATTCATACTAACAACATTGCAATCATGCTCATCATTCAAATATTTAGTGCCAAACATTCTAATGCATTCTTCTTCTAGCACTTGAGCAAAATTATCGGAATCCTTATTCTCTCGAAAGACATTAAAAAGATGAAGCATATGAGGCATCCTTAATTCCATATTTTTTGTAGTTTTCTTTTATAAACTAAACTAGTGATAAAACAAGAAACTAAAAGATTTGATTGCAAGATCTAAAGATATACCTTCAAGCACTCACCTCCCCGGCAATGGCGCCAGAAAAGAGCTTGATGTCTACTACACAACATTCTTCTTGTAGACGTTGTTGGGCCTCCAAGTGCATAGGTTTGTAGGACAGTAGCAAATTTCCTTCAAGTGGATGACCTAAGGTTTATCAATCCGTGGGAGGCATAGGATGAAGATGGTCTCTCTTAAACAACCCTGCAACCAAATAACAAAGAGTCTCTTGTGTCCCCAACACACCCAATACAATAGTAAATTGTATAGGTGCACTAGTTCGACGAAGAGATGGTGATACAAGTGCAATATGGATGGTAGATATAGGTTTTTGTAATCTGAAAATATAAAAACAGCAAGGTAACTAATGATAAAAGTGAGCACAAACAGTATTGCAATGTGTTGAAACAAGGCCTAGGGTTCATACTTTCACTAGTGCAAGTTCTCTCAACAATAATAACATAATTGGATCAGATGACTATCCCTCAACATGCAACAAAGAGTCACTCCAAAGTCACTAATAGCGGAGAACAAATGAAGAGATTATGGTAGGGTACGAAACCACCTAAAAGTTATTCTTTCTGATCGATCTATTCAAGAGTTTGTAGTAAAATAACACGAAGCTATTCTTTCCGTTCAATCTATCCTAGAGTTCGTACTAGAATAACACCTTAAGACACAAATCAACCAAAACCCTAATGTCACCTAGATACTCCAATGTCACCTCAAGTATCCGTGGGTATAATTATACGATATGCATCACACAATCTCAGATTCATCTATTCAACCAACACAAAGAACTTCAAAGAGTGCCCCAAAGTTTCTACCGGAGATTCAAGACGAAAACGTGTGCCAACCCATATGCATAAGTTCACGAGGTCACGAAACTCGCAAGTTGATCACCAAAACATACATCAAGTGGATCACGTGATATCCCATTGTCACCATAGATAAGCACATGCAAGACATACATCAAGTGTTCTCAAATCCTTAAAGACTCAATCCAATAAGATAACTTCAAAGGGAAAACTCAATCCATTACAAGAGAGTAGAGGGGGAGAAACATCATAAGATCCAACTATAATAGCAAAGCTCATGATACATCAAGATCGTACCACCTCAAGAACACGAGAGAGAGAGAGAGATCAAACACATAGCTACTGGTACATACCCTTAGCCCCGAGGGAGAACTATTCCCTCCTCGTCATGGAGAGCACCAGGATGATGAAGATGGCCACCGGAGAGGGATTCCCCCCCTCCGGCAGGGTGCCGGAATGGGTCTAGATTGGTTTTCGGTGGCTACGGAGGCTTCTGGCGGCGGAACTCCCCATCTATTGTGTTCTTCAAAGTTTTTAGGGTATATGGATATATAGAGGCGAAAGAAGTCGGTCAGGGGAGCCACGAGGGGCCCACGAGGGTGGGGGCGTGCCCAGGGGGTAGGGCGTGCCTCCCTACCTCGTGGCCACCTCGAAGCTTCCCTGACGTCTACTCCAAGTCTCCTCGATTGCTTCCGTTCCAAAAATAAGTTCTGTGAAGTTTCAGGTCAATTGGACTCCGTTTGATTTTCCTTGTCCGTGATACTCTAAAACAAGGAAAAAACAGAAACTGGCACTGGGCTCTAGGTTAATAGGTTAGTCCCAAAAATCATATAAAATAGCATATAAATGCATATAAAACATCCAAGGTTGATAATATAATAGCATGGAACAATAAAAACTTATTGATACGTTGGAGACGTATCATTACCTTGACCTTGTCGAGAGAGCTTTGGTCATTTCCATCTTCTACCACGGCCTTCGTAACACCCCGGATGTAAATTTCCCAATTTGTACTCCAACTCTTGCCGTTTCCGGCGTTAAGTTAATTTATTTTCTCGGGTTCGGGTCTTTGTCTCCGTGTGTTGTTATCGTTGTCATGCATCTCATATCATGTCATCATGTGCATTGCATTTGCATACGTGTTCATCTCATGCATTCGAGCATTTTCCCCGTTGTCCATTTTGCATTCCGGCGCTTCGTTCTCCTCCGGTGGTCATTTCTACCTTTCTTTCATGTGTGGGGATTAAACATTTCCGGATTGTACCGTGACTTGCCAAGCAGCCTTGGTTTACTACCGGTAGACCGCCTGTCAAGTTTCGTATCATTTGGACTTCGTTTGATACTCCAATGGTTAACCGAGGGACCGAAAAGGCCTCGTGTGTGTTGCAGCCCAACACCCCTCCAATTTGGCCCAAAACCCACCTAAGCCTTCTCCATCATCTAGATCGTTCGATCACGATCGTGTGGCCAAAAACCGCACCTCATTTGGACTCTCCTAGCTCCCTCTATGCCAATAAATAGGTCCCCCTCGAAAAATCTCGGATCCCCTCCCCGAAACCCTAGAAATCGCCTCCGTGCACCGGACATTGTCCGTACCGTGCTGGACGTCGCCGCCGCCCACTCCCGTCGCGCCACGTGGCGCTGCCACCGCCTCCACCGCCGCGGCCCGCCCGGCCCAGGGAGGGCCCTCGCGAGCCCGCGCCTGCCGCCGCCCTCCTCCCACATCGCGCCGCCCGGTGCCTCTCCTCCCCGCACTCCGTCCGCCGAGCCGCCTCGCCGCCCTTCGACGCCGGCCGCCGTGGTCGCCGTCGCCGGACGCCGCCGCCTCGCCCGGTCGCCGCGCC